>NC_092640.1:37779794-38098544 GCF_039555335.1 Amphiura filiformis | reverse complement strand
TGGTGATGAATTGGTACTTCTGCTCTGGTTCCATAGATCTCTCAAACTCTTGGAAGGTTTGGTTATGCCACTTGAATTCAATGCCTGTAATGTCGCTGCTTTTCTAACGCACGGTTTCTTGGTATTTGGAGATCTGCTCGGTGTTTGGTTCAATGACGGTTGCAGATATTCGAGAGAATCTGGTTTCCAATTTCTTCAGCTGTAATGTTTCTTGATAACCTATTGGAAGAAAAATCATATTAGCTGTTAAAGTTCCAAGATATATTTACTCAATTTGACAGAAAATGGATGGTTTTAGTTTAGTTTAGATTTTATTTGTACATATAGGCCCTTGGCCCTTTGCACTACAAATATAATAATTACATATGAGGAAGACATATAAATAACATGAAGAAATAATTACATAAATT
Organism: Amphiura filiformis; assembly: GCF_039555335.1. NCBI lineage: Eukaryota > Metazoa > Echinodermata > Ophiuroidea > Amphilepidida > Amphiuridae > Amphiura > Amphiura filiformis. The sequence continues at coordinate 38,098,134 of NC_092640.1, read as the reverse complement.
CAATCATTTCACGAAGTTTCATAGCGTGAAAAACAAATAATGAGAGACCACTGATGTCAGATGGTGTATCTGAACTCATGAGTGATATGAATTTTGGGGGACTCGGTTCCGATCCATACCTGAATGGGAGATATTTTTGACGAATCTTATCAAAAACTTGCAGACCATGACAAAATGATATTCATCTTCAATATTCCCATCCCTGCACAGATCACAAACCCGGTCCTCCAAATCCAATTTCAGTCTTCTACCTGTTTCAATCTTGAGAATATGACTGGAACACCTTAATTTAGCTAAAAACGCCTATATGAGGCGTGTTTTTACATCAAAAAGATATTTTTCAGGAGTCAATTGACACTTGAAAGTGCAATACGTGCGTAGCTTATCAAGTGAAGTTACATCAGAATACCAGTTTTGTTTTGCAACATCTTCAAGTCTTTGTTTAAATATGTACATAAAAAGACATTTATTTTCAACACCTTGATTGTACCAAACGTGGCCAAAGCCATGCATTAAAAGAATGTTTTTAACATGCATTACCCAGGTTGATTTACCTCTGTCATCAAGATACAATAACATAAGGTAGCATTTTTTTGGATACCTGTTATTGTCCATATTTAGAGTTGGAACCAAAATTTAACACAACGAATCATACAAGTAACATAAATTGGAAGTCTACCACATTCATCAACAGCAGCATTATTGGGAGTGTTTTGAGATATCTGTAAAAAATGTTTACATGCTTTGAAATGAATTTTTTCAATGCAATCATATTTTTTGTAACCCCAGATTTCAGAGCCGTATGTAAGAATAGGCAAAATTGTTGTATCAAATATCTTGAAGTATGAGTCATAAGAAATATTTCCAACGGCAGACATCGTTTTTCTAAGTGCGTTCAACGCCTTACTCGCCTGATCAGCCAATGCTCGTGTCGCTCTGCCCCATGCATTACCAGTACCAGACAATGATACCCAGGTAACGGTACGATTTAACAACATCAAGGCGATTGTTTTGATAAAACCAAGCTTCGTCTCTTCGAATGCGCCCTCCTTTCCGGAAAATCATGATTTGAGTTTTATTGATGTTAACCTTCATTTCCCAGTTCAAACAAAATTCTTGGAGAGAGGCTATGTGTTTCTTGAGTCCACCGACTGTATCAGCCATAATAACAATGTCATCCGCATAATAAAGTGAGTTGATCTCTGTGATATCAGGGTACAATTGAAATCCATGAGCACCGTTATTATCAAGAAAGTTTGACAGTTCAGAAATAAAAAGAGCAAATTGTAATGGGCTAAGTAGACAGCCTTGCTTGAGTCCAGTAGTACATGTTAAAAATTCAGAGATTGTATTTCCTTTGCGAATACAGGCTTTGACGGTTTTGTTTAAGCCTGTCAAAATGTTCTTCATTTTACCTCTGATTCCAACGGAGATTAATTTCGCCATAAGTTTTTCTCTTGAGACGCAGTCAAAAGCTTGTTTGAAGTCAACAAATAAACAATAACATTTCCCTCTTGATCGGAGAAGTTTCTTTTGAATGACACTGTATAATGTGAAAATGTTATGCACAGTCGAATATCCTTTACGGAAGCCAGCTTGATTTTCCGGAATTTTATTATTTTGATCACACCAATCAGCGAGTCTTGTATGCAGAATAGAGGTGAAAATTTTCCCAAATACATCAAGCAATGTTATTGGTCTATAGTTACCAGGTTCTTCCATAGAACCTTTTTTTATGTATGGGTACAATAATTCCTCTACTCCACGCAGTTGGAAAAACACCGTTATTAAACAAATGATTTAACAATGTATGAATAAGTTCTAGAACATCACTAGAAACATGTTTAAAAATTTCACTAGGTAGGCCATCTAGCCCAGGTGCCTTATTTGGCTTCAAAGAAGAAATGGCATTTGTTATTTCTTCCATACTTAAAGGTGAATTCAAATCAATATCACATTCCTGGTCATCATCAACTTGAATCTCCATTAAATCATTGTATGAGTTCTCATTGTTTTCAGCACCATTTAGGTGGATGTCATTTTCAACATGGTCATTGTGACTAAAAAACACACTTGAAATGGTGATACCAATCACCCATACTCAACGAGGATTGAGCAACAGTCTTATGTGGATTCAGGATACTTTTCACAGTATTCCAGAATAGCTTTGGATTAGAAATTACATTCTCTAACTTCTGCAGGAGATTTTATTTGTACTGAAATTTCTTGTTTTTACACAAACTTTTATACACACTTTTAACATGTTTATATCTGGTAAAATCACTCATGTTATTTGTTCTTCTAAATTTACGGAGCAAAGAAAATTTCATAGCTTTCGTTTTCGTACATTCATTATCAAACCATGTATTTTTGTTCAAACCGACTCTCTGAGGGTTTTCTTTATTTACAAGCATGTTTTGAGCAGCAGACTGGAGCGCCTGCGTAATCAATTCAACGGCCAAATCAATATTTGTTACAATACAACCTTTAGCCGCTGCAAGTATTTCTTGACAAATGTTTGACTCAAGATTTCTACTAAATTGAGCACCGTGGTGATCATCCCATTTGTATTTTGTATAGTGATGTGTAGTATTAATGTCCTTGTCCTGATGTGACCTGGCAAGATTATAAACATTAGTCTCAGTAGACCAACAGATTGGTAAATGACACGATTCAACTCTTGCTACTACCTCAAAATAACAAATGTCATTGAACATATTAGTAGATACAATTGCATAATCAATAACACTAGATCCATTCGCACCAATAAAGGTGTATTCACCCATAGCATCGGCTTCACTTCGCCCGTTCAGGATGTGGATATTAAACAGTTTACATCAAGAGAGCAACTTACGGCCGTATGTGTTAACAATAGAATCTTTAGATTCACGGGGTATAGCAAAAACATCTTCATCATAGACATCATTGGTGTCAACAATAAAGTCAATAGAATCATTTTCAATATAATCCAGTTCATGACCTGTACGAGCATTAAAATCACCACAAAGCATAATATTTACATCAGGGTAGTCAACAAGAATAGTGTTCAAAGCATCTTCTAAGGTATCAATACTAGTTTTGGAATTAATTGAATGACGAGTGGAATTTACAGGAGGAATATACACAGTTCCCAAAATGATATCTTTATCTATACCAAAAAAGGTTTTACATAACACAAGAAAAATGCATTCCTCTTGATTAGTAGAAATTCTACTAATACCTTTAGCAATATCATTTTTGACATAAACCATAACACCACCAGATGTACGACCAAAACGAGGTTTCTTACCAGGGGTATCGTATAATGTATAACCAGGCAAAAAAATCACATAATCTTTTACATCAGTGGTCCATGTCTCCACGAAACAAATAATATCATAATTCAAGCAATTTTCAATAAAGTCAGCATTATCAAGTTTTGAGAACAGTCCATCTACATTCCAAGCAATGAAGTTCAGTGTTTTTTTTTCACAAAGCTAGTTTTACCAGTTAAAGGGCCATGGGCAGACCCCTATTTGGAAACGACCTCTTTACTTTCTTCATCATAATGAAATGAAGCAACATTTCCTGCATGATCAGTAACAACTAGTTTTTTGTATTTGATATCAGCTTTCTTGACATCGTTTTTGATTTCATTTCTTTTTTCACGAAGGATTTTATGAACATCACGGGTATTTTTGCAATAATCCTGATTTACATAGATATTTGACCCTTTCAACTTATATGTGTTACTCAAGACCCTTTCTTTATCTTTGTACTTTGAGAACATGACAATAATTGGTTTAGATCCATTCTGAGTAGGCCCATTTGGGATACGGTGAGCGCGTTCAATATCAATGCCAGTTGGATCGATCTTCATTTGGGAACGTATTACATCTCTTACTTTTTCTCACTCGTTTCCCATGATTCATTATTTTGGTCTTGTGGTATACCTGCGAATATAAGATTGTTTCTTTTGTTTCTATCTTCTAGGGAATTAACTTGGTTTTGTAGTGTCTTTGTATTTTCTTGGGCTTTTGCCAGCTCCTCCCTTGTACTGCTCAATTTAGACTCCAGGGCTCCAACTCGATCTGTTAAGCGTTAAACCATAGATGAACTCCTGGATGGGGCAGCTTTAATTAGCATGAGGCCACATTGATATGTAAATAGCGTATTGTTATTTAAATTTGCGCCCAGACGTATTGAGGGCGACAGTCAGGTTATCCAGACGGAGAATGGCTGCATATGCCGGGCATGTCAATTTGCTGAGTGAAGGCTGATAATCACCTTTCTGTATAGGTAATAAGCTAGTATATTTCGTGTACCAGTTGGTTATGACAAAAAATTAGTATCATATTAAATATATTAAATGTATAAACTTTGAAATTTACATGAATTTGAAGAGCAGAGCTTCAAATGTAGCTAAGTCAGGTGATGTGAAATTCTGCTGCGTGACCCCCTCTGCGTGGTAGAATTATATTCATAAAACATTGAATTTAACAGATATCATGGGTAGCCAACCACGATTTATCAGCATTTAAAATATATGTTAATTAACAAAGATAAATAATAAAGAGTACAAATGGCAATTAACTAGTAAACAAGCCTGAAATCTTAAAATGTTGCCACGTGATTTCCCGAACACATGATATGTTAACATGTGACCACTATTCAGATTTACCGTAAATATTTGGAGTATGCTTGCACATCATGCACATACACTGTGCATTTCTTTACTTCCGTATAAAATCAATAATTCGTGCTGGGAGCCAAGTAACATTGTCTGCTCAGAGCAGATTGGTATTTTATTTTACTTGAGAGCATAATAGAAATACATAAAGACGAATAAGGCGCCATGATGGAAGGTCAGGTCGGGTATCAAAGGTTATTATAACTTAAATACTACTTGTATTTCTCACCTTGCCTCTGTCACATATTTCCTTCATATTATTGACAGCAAGTCCTAATTTTGACTTTGCTATTGCAAAATGTCATTTCATATCAAATTAGTAGACTTTCTTTGAAAAAACATATAACTGGTGCCTGATGGGAATACCCGTCCGCCATTTCATTAAACTGGATCGTTTTCGCCTGTTTTGCGCCCAGATGTATTGGGGGCGCGCTATACTCTCATTGAACAGGCAAAGTTCGCAAAACTAACAACGTTGTTATTTGCCAAACTCAATTAACATGATCCAAGGGGTCGAACATGAATTATTCATAACGAGCTATAACGGATCGATAACTGGCCTCACTTTCTAGCTAGTAAAGGCCGGTTTACACGATGCAATTTTCCATGCAATTGCCTGTTGCACAGACCTTGGAAAAAGATTGCACCGTGTATTTTGGATTTGCAAGGAATTAATCCCCCAAGCATCAGGCAAATTAATCCCCCAAGCATCAGGCAAAAAGGTAGAGACATGCTCTACTTTGAAGGTTGTTGCATGCAATCTAACCTCCTTCAGCCAATCAGCTGAATGAACACCAGCTGGTCGCTGCATTCATTTGGGAAATGTAGGGACCAACTTGATTCACCAACATTGTAGGCTACATTGTAGGCCTATGCTGTTGCTGTCAAATAAAACATCATGGCCAATTCCAAAGCAACACCTATGGCACGGAAATTCCTTCTCCGCCTCTTCTTCAGGATAAGTTGTATAGATATACACAGGACGGCGATCTTTTGCTGTCTGGACAGCACAGGTGCCATTTTGATATGATTATGAAAATTTAACCACTAAATATGTTTTGAGTATATCCCCAAATCTATGACCACGCTCATGGAATTGCATGGCCACATATTGCTTCGTGTATTTCGATCAATTGCACAGCTTCATGGTCAGTGAGCACATAATCAAGGGGTGACACTAGATTCACGGTTGTTCTATTATCAACGCAAACCTATGACATATCCCGCTGGCTTGCTACTTAGAAAATGAGGCCAGTTATCGATCGGTTATGAATAATTAATTTCGATCCCTTGATCATGTTAATTAGGGTTGGCAAATAACGACGCCGTTAGTTTTGCGAACTCTGCCTGTTGAATGCGAGTAGCAAGCTTAAAGAGCGCCAGCTAGCAGAGCTGAGAGCAATCCGGTGATGGCGTACTAGTATTTCCCATCAGGCACCAATGATTTGTTTTTTACAGAAAGTCTACTAATTTGATAATGGAATAACCTTTCGCAATAGTAATGTCGAAATTAGAAATTGGTGTCAATAATACGACGGTAGTGTATCACTTGAATTTGATACGATATCCAGCCAGCGATTTAGCGATAAAAAACCTTTGACCACTGACCTGACCTACCGTCACGTGAAGCGCCATATTCGTTTGTTTTTATTTCCTCGTGTGATAATAAATATCATTCAAACTATAGTTGTCGGCCGTAAACGTAGTTTATTACTGGCCTAAGAAGTTTATTTTTAAAAACAAGTAAATAATCATTACTCACCGTTCCATTTGATCTTGTGGATTTCTAAACAAGTAATAAATTGAAACGCCGCCACCGGATTGCTCTCAGGTAGTAAAGCGGGCGCACTTTCAAGCTTTGAAGCTTGCTGTTCACTACCGGTAGTAATATTAATTAAGTGATGTCACTGATGTGCAGAGTTTCTGGAATACCACTTGTATCGTGCATGTATAATTTGAATGCAGCTTGCTGTATTTAATATGTGTAGGCCTATTACAAGAGTTTAGGCCCATCGAAAAAAGCAATTGAATAATTTTGGAGATTATCAGGGGCTGTGCAATAGTTTTGAGTCCTGGGGAGGGTAAAATGGGGGGGTGCGATTTTAAACGCTTTATAAAAGGCTTAGGATAACCTGGGGGGGGTACTTGGATTATTTTTCGCCGGGGATGTGCGGCCCGAGCTTCCGAACCCATAACCATTTCTAAGGGTCACGATTTTACCGAAAATAGGTACCCATATCTAAGGATTGTCAGGAAAGTAAGGACCCATATCTAAGGATTTGAGCTTGAAAATAGTAAAAGCAACATGTTTTTCCCGCATGTTTTTCCTTTTCACACATAGCACGGAAAAAGGGAGACCCATGTATAAGGATTTTTTCTTCAGTAGACCCATGTTTTAGGATTTTTCGTGGGAAACCTTGTACGTGAGTACCCCGGGGGGGGGGGACGCTTATGATATGGAAATTTTATTTTGAACAAAAATTCTTTAATCACTATTGATGATTTCGCCTACCATGGTCAATAATGAGTAAAATATCGGTTTAGTTTGTTTTTTTTAAGTTTTCTTATTGTAGGCCTACATCTACAAATCTGATGTATTTAATCATTATTTGGAATCCCAATAATTTGAATGTCCAACAGGGGGGTGGTCACAATATTTTGGCAGGCTGAGAGGGGGAAGCTATTTAGTTAGTTAGTTAGTTAGTTAGTTAGTTAGTTAGTTAGTTAGTTAGTTAGTTAGTTAGTTAGTTAATTAGTTAATTAGTTAGTTAGTTAGTTAGTTAGTTAGTTAGTGAGTTAGTTAGTTAGTTAGTTAGTTAGTTAGTTAGTTAGTTAGTTAGTTAGTTAGTTATTAATTAATTATAATTATTAAGGCTTGTTCAAGTAACTCGCCTCTACGCACTCACTTGCACCGGCTCAACAAATCAATCAATCAGTTAATCAATCAATCAATCAATCAATCAATCAATCAATTCACAAACAATGAATATGAATAAATTATATGATATTCAATTTCGATCAACAGACGTATCACAACCATCAAACAATGAATAAATGAACTGATCGACCAAGAGCCCTCTTTGAGTGTGAGTGAGTGATTAAACAAAATAAATACATAATTATTTACATTAAAAAACAACAACAAATAAACAAATAAATAAATAAATAAATAAATAAAAAAAATTAACAAATGGTATCGTAGCATTGCATTCACAAAAATAAACATTGCTGACAGGAAGACTCGAACCAACAATCTTGGCATCATCAGTCTGATGCTCTACCACTGACCTACGACGGCGGGTAGTGGTGAGTATCTAGTTTTTAGCCTATACAGTGTTCGTCTGTGATAATGCCGCCTCGTGAAATAAATATGAAATAGACAAGTTATTTTGATATCAATCTTTTTTTTTTTCAATAGAGCCGTAACATTTTGTTTAAAGATCTCAATTTTTATTTTCTTTAGAGCAGGGAAAAACATTTCCCCTTTTCTACAATTTGAATCTACTTCTTTTATTACTGATTTAATGTTACACATTTCACAACAGATATTTAGCTGGCTTAATGGTGTTGCACTGCGCTTTTTAACCGGGAGGTACCGAGATCGATTCCCACCTCTGCCTACAATTTTTTTTCAAGCCTGGGAAATAATAAGTTTATTTGGCTTCACAACGCTAAATTATTCATGACTTGCCCGATCTGGTGGTGTAAAGTGCTCTCCATAACATATGAATATTAAGCAATAACACAGTGGCTAATTTAAATAAGAATGCGGCACATGCAAATGAGGGATTGCCCTCTCCAGGAATTGCTTCATGACATAATCTCACCCACTAAGTAATGGGCCTTGCAATGGAAATTTCATCGTGTAAAGCCACCTTAAACCAGCTGAATTTTTCATAGATTTTGCGTTGCTAATAGAACAACCGTGAATTTAGTGTCACCCCCTTGGTTAAACTCTTCATGGTCAGTAGCCACGCTTTGTTCGTTTGCCACTACGCGGTCCTCTATATCATTCACTCTTTCATTCATAGCAGCCCATTGTTTATTTCCTTTATCAATCCCCTGTAGAACTTTGTCTAACCGGTTGTTAATTTCTTTGATATCGTCTTTAGTTGCATAATCGTTGGTATTGGTCCTAGTATAAGGATGGGATATCTTTATGTTGTTGAACATGTTGAAGAAATTGATTTGAACCTGCCGGCTCATGATATCAATGCTAAATTGCCTATAATTCAATTAAGAACTGTATATCGGATGTGCGTCAAGTTATACTTTTCTGACTCATTATGATGAGAGGAATACATTGGTATAATTTCATGATCACGATCGTGATGAAAACAGCATTATTGTGCGCAGCGCGCAAATATTTTGTATTTTACACTCTTTTGGCCCATGATCGGGGTGAATTTTGGTTGAAAAGGGGTTTCTTGACCCTTTTCTTTTCCTTTGCCCTCTAGATTTTCTCCTTCATTTGTTGTTAGAGGGGCAATTACATTTTATTGCCCCACCCCTCCCCCGCGCTGGCTACGCTACTGCCACGAACCACCCCAATAATGGTCCAGGCAAGTTTTCATCCATTTCGGACACTTATCATTTACAATTGGTACATTCTATACTGTCTGTGATTACAGCATTGGAATCAGCAGTGTAAAGTAGCCACATATATACACCAACTTTCATAGTTCTAGAGGGTGTACTTCCCATAGCAAAAAGAAAAGTTTCCCGGTGACCACCCGATGACCATTCGGTGGTCATCAAAAACCTTTCGGGTACCTTTTCCAGAGTTATCCGAAAGTGCCCGCTGGATACCTTGTGGATACCTAATTAAGTTATCCAAAAGTTTTCGGGTAGACATCCGGAAGTCTCCCAAAAAAAATTTCAAATGAGTTACCCAGAAGGTTCCCAGAAACTTCTTTGCAGGAATTACCCGGTGGTTATCCGCTTTTAATTTGACCTTGAAATAGCATAAAGCATCTTAAGAATGCATTGTGGGTGGGTATATGGTCAAAGGTCACTGAATGAATTCAAAATGGAGTAGCTAGCTGTTGGCAGTTGGAATATAGTTGTGCAGAATATTCAAGTTATTTGTGGTCCAAAATGTATGGATTTACATGTAGGACATTACTAGATGTTTACTAATTAATCTAATCTGGAACATGCTGTGCTTGATTTCATATGACAATGCAGGTAGGAACATTTGAATGAAATGATTTGTATATTGATTCAGTCTTTATACAAGTACATGCACCTAATATGTGACACAATTGAATGTTTTAGTTTATATTTATCTAGTAAATCATACATGATTTTGACAGTAAATTAATGTTAATTAAATTACTAATCATCAGCTAATGTGTCCATTAACTGATAAGTTTGATGTTAAGCTTTTTGTTGCAAATAAATTATAATATTTGATATAAATATTATAGGCTGTGTCAGTGATGTGGTCACATTTAGGTACTGTAATATATGTATATATGGTGATATCATAACAATTTGGTTGTACATTAAGTGAAAGGTATGCACCTTATAAAGGTGTGTACCAAATTAATCAGAAGAATATTTTTGTACAATAACTATAATTAGCATTTTTAAAATATTTTCTGGCAAACATGCTTGCAAATATTTTGTCAACACTGACATTTTTTATCAAAACCTGATATTTTTGCTTGCTACACTTGTACGTTTTGTGGAGACTTTTTATACTTCTGCAAATTAGGCCAGCTCCCCCCCATATCCCCTACCCCTGCGTAAAGGCCTGCCTGTAACCCTCCGCACATCATCGGAAGGAATAAAGCTGGGGTATAGTGTGATGGTATGGATATCAATGAAAACAGGTGATCGCGAAAGTATGGGCACCCATCCCATCCCGCGATCAGCCTTTGCCCTTACCATCTTTGCCTAAATGTCCCATTATTCCTTCAACAACAACATTTTTGAGCCTATAGTTCTAGGCCTACTTTTAGTAAAAAGTAGTTAGAAAAGTATAATTGTAATCATTATCATTAAATATCACATATTTTGCCTTACCTTCACCGCTGCCCACACCAAGCACACTCAATGGCTGATCATCAAGTTTATCACCAAATTTTTCAGATAAAACCTTCACTACATTTGATTCAAATTCTTCTTCTATCCATTTTGCCATAATATCATGACGTCGTGTTTGTTGATAATATTCATTGAGAGCCAATAAATACCAGTCATGGTTACAGTATAATGGTTGTGGGATTTTCTGTTGGAAATTTGATGTAGCCATGTTGCAGTGTAGTAAGGGCCATATGTCCTGTGAGTTAGGACAAAATCTCCCAGGTTGACCAATTCGGCTGTAGTAAGGTTTTACAGGTCATCTTATAATGCTATGATTTAATGACCTCTTGCCCTCTCCACTCACTGTCTGCATCATCCTACAGGGTTGTTTTAATAATAAATTCAATTTTGACAGCAATTTTTCCCAACTTCCCAAAGATTTATATTTCAATGTAATCAAATTTATGGATACAGACTTGATGAATCAGGAATCAAATACTAGTATATGTATTCTAAATGGCGTTTTAGTAGACATAAAAATAAATGTAGTTGATGGTAAGGGGTGCCCATATCAAAAAATGAGACCTTTGCGGATAACTTCCGATAGTCACCGGGTAGACACCGGCAAATATCACATGCAAATTAGATAGGTAGCGGGTGACTACCCGATAAATTTTTCGGAAACCATAGTGGATACCTATCAAGTAATAGGTACCGGAAGACTACCCGATGACTTTTTTGGGAAACTAGCGGGTAACTACCCGATGACTTTTTTTGGGAACTAGCGGATAACTTTTGGTGACGATATACCTGGTGACCTCTTTGGAGACTTCCTGGTGACCTTTTGGAGAATGCAGAAAAACAAATTCATGAGTATGCACAAATTTATTAGGCAATTTAAAGGAGTATTTCGTGATCCTAGCATCCTCTTTTTATGACATTTTTCAGTACATATCCACGAAAAAGCATATTCCCAAAATTTCAGTTGATTCCGATTTTGCGTTTGCGAGTTATGCATGATTATGTGTATTACACTGCTCCATAGACAATACGTTGTAATTTCGTTCTGGTGCACCAGAACGAAATTCAAATTTCGCGATATCTTTGCTAAACGAATTAATCTGCAAGAAATATTTTGTACATAAACATTATGTAGCCAGAGTATTCCAGTGATATAAAAATCTCAACTTTTTTTTGAGAAAAGTGGGGGATGAGGCTGTGGATCACGAAATGCCCTTTTAACTTATTATTTGAATTGTAGTTTTTGGAGAAATACAACTCTGCAGTCATGGCAGTTGAGCTAGTGCTATCTTGCTATAAGAAACTTGAAAGTGTATAATGTAATTGTAGTTATTGTACAAAAATATTCTTCTGATTTAATTTGGTACACACCTTTATTAAGGGACATACCTTTCAATTAATGTACAACCAAATTGTTATGAATATGTTATCAGCATATATGCACGTATTACAGTACCTAAATGTGATTGATCACATATGACACAGCCTATAATTTTTATATAAAAAATTGTAATTTGTTTACAACAAATAGCTTAACATAAAGCTTATCAGTTAATTGATACATCAGCTGATGATTAGTTATTTAATTGCCATTAATTTACTGTCAAAATCATCTATGATATACTAGAAAAATATAAACTAAAACATTCAAATGTGTCATATATTAGGTAATTGTATAAAGACCGCATCAATAATACAAATCATTTAGTACAAAATTTCCTACCTGCATTGTCATATGAAATCAAGTATCCAATGCTTTATAATTCCTACAGCATGTTCCAGATTAATTAGTAAACATCTTGTAATGTCCTACATGTAAATCCATACATTTTGGACCACAAATAACTTGAATATTCTGCACAGCTATATTGCAACTGCTAACAGCTACCTACTCCATTTTGAATTCATTCAGTGACCTTTAACCATATACCCACCCACAATGCATTCTTAAGATGCTTTATGCTATTTCAAGGTCAAATTAAAAGCGGATAACCACCGGGTAACTCCTGCAAAGAATCCAGGTAACTCATTTGAAATATTTGAGTTTTTGGGAGACTTCCGGATGTCTACCCGAAAACTTTTGCATAACATAATTAGGTATCCGCAAGGTATCCGCTAACGGGCACTTTTGGATAACTCTGGAAAAGGTATCCGAAAGGTTTCTGATGACCACCGAATGGTCATCGGGTGGTCACCGGAAAACTTTTCTTTTTGCTATGGGTGGTGCAATAATTATGTGTACACCTGGTCTGGTGAATTATAGGGGCGGGGGGCAAAGGATTTTTTGGCAGACCAAAAGAGGGAAGCATTTTTTGGCAGGACGAAAGGGTCGAAAGGTGGGGGGGGGCAAACGATTTTTGGCACAGATATTTTGGGCACCATTTCTAAATTTATATTACGCCCTAAAAAGGTGTAGGAAAACGTTAGGAACACATTCAAATATGCACAATTTCCTGCTCGCTGCGCTCGCATTATATGATAAAACAATTTAAGGTTTTAAGTTCCCAAAAATCTTTCATGTGTAAGGGGGGGGGGGCAAAGAATTTTTGGCAGGTCAAAATGGGGGTTGGAAAAGGTTTAGTTTGGAACGTCAAATGGGGGGGGGCAAAGATTTTTAGGCACAGACCATTTTGAAAATTCACCACCCCGGGTGTACACATAATTATTACACAGCCCCTAATGAAATATAAAAATGGTAAGAAAGTTTTGATATCTTGACAATTTTTAGTTTTTATTGTTGATGGGATTAGAAACACAAGTTGTGCTAAAGTTATGTCTGAACGATTATGACTTTAGTGCAAAAGGGCAGATTGTATTACTGTTTCAATAGTTAGCTCAATCTATTAGAAAGTTGCCAATATATATGTGCTGCTGGAGCAGCGATCGTCCGGTGTTTTCTCTAATTTGATAGATACTTTTTGACCCCAATATCACCCACATGACCTTGGACCCCGGATGACCTCGGTTTGATGACCTCTGACCTCGACCTTATTCGTGACATGTTCCCTCATTTAACTATTTCAAGCAAATATAGTTTATAACACACCTACCTCTATCTCCCATGTGAATTTTGCGAGATTTGGGACTGAAAAACTGAACATTTGGTATTTAATTCAAATTTATTATTATAAGGGACCGTTCACAAACACTTGTTAGGGGGCCTGATTCTATGCTTTTCTATGGGTTGACCCGTAATTTTCATGTCAAAAAAAGGGGGGCTGAAATTTTTGAGGTCTGAAAAGGGGGCCCCGAAAGACGGTCCCTAATTTTATTTATTTTACCAAGTTTAAGCCTAGAGGGGCAGCAGCATGTTAGCGACATTGTTTCATCCCGTTGACCCTATATGACCCGACCCCGGATAACATCTGTTAATGACGTTTGCCTTTGGATGACTGACTACTCTTACTGTCTTGTTCCATTTGAAAGGGTTACTATATACAGTAATGCAACCCTGGTACAAAACGGTAAAATTCTAGTTGCAGCATGAGAATGAAACTTTGACCCCGGATGACCTCTAATTGGTGACCTTTGTTCTCATATTTAATTAATTAATATATTACGCCCGTAAAGGTATAGGAGACCGTGAGCCAACTATTTTCCCTCGACCTGGCGGTCTCGGGGAAAATAGTAGGCCCACGGTCTCCAGTTCACCTCTGGAGAGCAATAGATTCCACCAGATCCCTCATGAGCAGTAAATATTGTATATGATTGCGCCTTACACTGATGCTTTGCATCAAAGTGTTCTTATCTTATTTAGAATTGCAAATTTTGTTTGCTTTACATGCACTTGCACTGTGAAAGTCACTTTAAGTGAGGGTTAAATGGAGTCAATTCTCGCGCTTCATATAACAATGCGCGTGCCAGTCCAATCTTTGACCTCAAGAGTTGACGTCACCATTCTTGCCAACGTATTCGATTTTCCTGCTAGTATGATGCACGCCTACCTACGCCAAAATTAACTTAGGCTAGCCATATTTTCCTAATCCGTTACCATAAAAACAAAAACAATAAAGTTTGGTGGGATACTATGGGATTTTGATATAGACGTATAACCATCTGTTCACAAAATTATTTCAAAAAAAATAATAAAATGAATACTCCGCCTCCTAAACCAGATCAATTGTACCATCACGATTGGGTACAACGAATTTCGTATATGAATATGATGTATATTCATGATATTCCTTAATACATACATTTGTACATACAAATATTTCATTAAAAACCCTCCCACTCGGTTATTTCTAAAAGGTAGTTAGGCTTTCCAAGCCAGTGCATTGAATTAGCATATTATTCTATTTATTCTAAAAACATTTTAGAAACTAATTTATTCGGCGTATACTGCTGTGAGCATGGTGGGTATGATATTAAAATACTAATGTTAAAAACAGCTCCATGAAGTAGTCCGTGTGATCAAAAGACAGAATAGGGATTTACTAAAATGGTAAATTACTTCTTGAATATGCATTTACATGTATCATCATTATATAAACTACATTTAAACACACAATGACATTAATAAGAAACTAAAATGAAAAAAACAAAACAAAACAAAACATGAATTTTAAATGTCTTAAAATATCCTGAAATGCATTTAGTATTTGAAAGAATGAAGAGGTAAGATTTAAAATACAATAGTGTGATAAAAATACAATATCCCGACCAGGTGGAGCATCGTGTCACACTGGTTAAGGTCTTTGCTTTTGGTGTGAGAGGTCCTAGGTCCAATTCCCTGCAGCCACCCCCCTCCAAAAAAACCGCTCTGCTCGTGGCTGATGACCCATGATAAAAGACCTCGTTACAGTCGGTTCCGATCAGGGTAATAAGCCCCTGTTGGCTATATGCTTGCCTGTCCTTTAAAAAAATTGCCCCGACCAGCTATCACACACACCCACTTTCACCAGGTCACTTCTGGTGCCTGGTCGAAGTTTCGTCAGCTTCATCTCCTAGATTTCAGCTGTTGTTGGATATAGATATGCTTGACATTAAAAATTTAATAAAATACCTACCCTAATATTTTCTCAAGTCTTAGTTATTTGACGATGTTATTTGTTGATTTATTTTATATTACCTATTTTGATATTACTAGAATATCACATGCAGTATCAAAATAATATTTATCACCACCTTGATCACTTTTCTGGACACGCGTATTACGTTTGATAAAATCCATGACTTCATTGAATGTTTTGTCTGATACTGATTCCTGAAACTTCACTGTCATTGTGATGAAATCAAGTACAAGCTTGGTGGCAGGTGTCATTTCATCTTGGGTGAAACATGTCGTTAGATCTGCTGATAGTGTGTAAGAAGATTGAGTATAAGCCATCTGGTACTTGCTGAGAACAGATTTCACATCTGTTGATGTGATAAGACAGTTTGTCTTCGCCTCATTTGATTCAGTAGTTGCTGTTGGAGTCTGCTCTTCCACAGCTAGCTGAGGGAATGTCTTCGCAAGCAATGCCATACCGGAGTCTACGATAGAAAGATGAAGGGATATACTAGCTGTTTGGTCTTGCTATAAGGTTATAATTTTTCATTCCTTAAACACATAAGGGGTGGTGCAATAATTATGTGTACCCCGGGGGTGAATTATAGGGGGGGGGCAAAGATTTTTGGCAAGCCAGAAGGGGGGGCAAGCATTTTTGGCAGGTCAAAAGGGGGGTCAAGCGATTTTTGGCAGGTCAAAAGGGGGGGCAAGCAATTTTTGGCACAGATATTTTGGGTACCGTTTCTACATTACGCCCTAAAAAGGCATAGGAAAACGTTAGGAACACATTCAAATATGCAAAATTTCCTGCACGCTGCGCTCGCATTATATGATAAGACAATTTAAGGTTTTAAATTCGGGTTCCCCAAAATATTGCATGTGTAAGGGGGGGGGCAAAGATTTTTTGGCACGTCAAAAGGGGGGAGCAAAGGTTTTTGGCACGTCGAAAGGGGGGGCAAAGATTTTTTGGCATGAGAATTCACCCCCCGGGGTACACATAATTATTGCACCACCCCTAATGCTGGAATTGCTTGGAATTCATAATGCCCAGGCAAAAGGAATTAATATTTGTCCCTCTTTACATTCCTTGAAGGGTAATTCTTCGCTGACTCCATTAGTAAATTTGCCAAGTACAAAAAACAATATTTGGATGATGGATAATAAATCCTATTCTTAATTCTCGTTACCATACATAACTTTTGGCTTTCCAAATCTATGTATTTCTGAAAACAACCAGGAATCCGCGCAGCAGTTTTTTATGTACAGTTATCTTATAACATTTGACCCCATTCAAACTTTCTTAGTACGCATCACTTTTATGAGCCATATTTTAAGCTCCTCCCATTTTCAAAACAATTGGTACATTGCAAGTGCATTTCAGCTCTGACGAATGCCAATTGCTGACGAAATTTAGGAATACCACCTAAATTCCCAATAAATTTAAAAATAACAGAGCAATGTTGCATAAAGTCCTAAATTGTGTCCCCACAAAGCTCAAATTCAGCCTCCATAAATCCGCCATTTTAGGCAAATGCACTACATTGTGAGAATCATAATGTAAACTCATAGAAAGGACATTTTTATCAAACAATTATTTTACACCATCTCCCGACACACTCCAATTAATACACGATTTATGCAGACCCCTTCCAGACTAGTCTTGGCAGATCGTGCAGAACATGATTCCATACTTCATGTCAAACCTGTACAAACTGACATTTCATGTAAAACGTTTTGTGTTTGATGGGTTACTGATACTCCTTTATGATTAATCACTGTTTTCTCAAAAGTTCTCAAAATAGAAAAATTGTCAACAAAACGCGAGTACCCCTGTGTATTTTACCTACCCGTTACTAGCATTATTAATATTTTCCCGCCAGGTTCCAATAACTCATAGAACGTTTTGACTGCCTCTTCTACTTCACCCATATAATACATGGCATGGACAATGGTGATAAAATGGTACTTCTGCTCTGCTTCTATAGATGTCATAAACTCTTGGAAGGTTTGGTTGTGCCATTTGTGTTTAATCCCTGTAATGTCGCTGCTATTCTGCCGCACGGTTATCTGATATTTGCAGATCTGCTTTGTGTTTGGTTCAATGACGGTTGCAGATATTCGAGAGAATTTGGTTTTCAATTTCTTTAGTTGTAACGTTTCTTGATAACCTATTGGAAGAAAAATCATATTAGCTGTTGAAGTTCCAAGATATACTTACTCAATTCTTGGGAAAACTTGTTTGACAGAACAATTTCACCCACGCATAAGCAGCCATGTTGGTTTTATGAATATGCAAATTACTGTTCCACTAGTTACATTTTTGGAGATTTAATTTCTTGAAAACAATAAAATGAACTCTAATTCATTATGCAGATTAAAATGAGCAAAATGCTAAACTTAATATACTGATATTTTACTTGTACTACGTATGTACCAAGTCTCATCTAGATAGTCCTTGCAATTTAATTTTTGGCCTCGCTTTCAGTTTTCTGCTCGGCCAAATTGGAGTCAGCAGAGCCAAACGCCGCCAACGGCAACGAAGTGGTCAATTACAAAAAACGTCTGTTATACGAGGGGGTATCAAAAAGTTTTAGAAATCGCCCAGAAGTGAAAGAGCTATATCAATGAAATTTTGTCAGTGCAATCACTGGTCCATATGTACACTATGGTGCAAACATGTGACTATCCATCTCAAACCGCTCGTAAAGTCGGCAAATTATATTTAGAGTTACAGTCCAAAATGTGAATAAAGCTTGTATTCATAATGTACCTAATAATTGTCCTACAAGTGTCTCATTTCAGTCCAGTCATTTAATACCAATCTTTAATCCTATTGTTGAAGAGGATAATAAGCTTATACTTATAGTAAATAGCTTTAGTCTTTGTTTGCTTTGGCTAAATCCTGTTCAAGTGGTGAGTTAACCAACAATTAACAATGAGAGGACATTCCTGAACCTCGTTGACTTGGGGATGATTTGAAGTGACCGCCAATTTTGACAATTTGATATTTAATACCAGCAATGTAGAAAAAGAGATATATTGTAGCACCAAAATAATGTACCTTTTTACTGAAGTAGCAAAGTTTAACAAGCCATAACCCCGCTTCTGGATATTGTTTGAAGTCAAATGATATATCATTGTAAAGCTTATGATATATATTTTCTAAATACGCAAGAAAACAAAATTGACCAGAGGCCGACTTTACGAGCGTTTCGATGTGGATGGTCACAAATGGTCTCATAAGTATGTTTACTTTTTTTACAGGCGACGCTAGATGCTAATAACCTGCTGCCCCAGTTACTGCGCATAAACTGCAAGATTGAGAAAATTGAGACAAGCAGCGTTATTAGGGGTGGTGCAATAATTATGTGTACCCCTAAGGGGGGTGAATTCTCAAAATGTTCTGCCAAAAACGCTTGCCCCCCCTTTGGCCATGCCAAAAAACTTTGCCCCCCTTTCGACGTGCCAAAAACCTTTGCCCCCTTTTGACGTGCCAAAAAATCTTGCCCCCCCTTACACATGCAAGATTTTGGGGAACCCGAATTTAAAACCTTAAATTGTCTTATCATACGATGCGAGCGCAGCGAGCAGGAAATTTTGCATATTTGAATGTGTTCCTAACGTTTTCCTATGCCTTTATAGGGCGTAATTTAGAAACGGTACCCAAAATATCTGTGCCAAAAATTGCTTGCTCCCCCTTTCGACCTGCCAAAAATCGCTTGACCCCCCCTCTTATGACCTGCCAAAAATGCTTGCCCCCCCCTTCTGGCCTGCCAAAAATCTTTGCCCCCCTATAATTCACCCCCGGGGGTACACATAATTATTGCACCACCCCTTAAGATCCTGCATTTGAAGCTAGGGTTGCAGTGCCTAGAAAATCGATGATGAAATGAAAGTTATCTTCGCTGGTGATTGTGATATTGTCACTGTTGCTTTTTGGAAAATGAATTTTTATTTCATCACAGATTTTTTGGGCACTGTAACCCTTAAAATGGAACTTAATCATTCTACATGCCTCAATTTTTTCCATTTTGCTGGTTATGCGGTTACATAGGCAGGTACTGACATCTAGCGCCTGTAAAAAAGTAAACATTCTTATGAGACCATTTTGCATCATAGTGTACATCGGGACCAGTGATTGCACTGACAAAATTTCATTGATATAGCTCTTTCACTTCTGGGCGATTTCTAAAACTTTTTGATACCCCTCGTTAATATATGATTGCCTTACCGTCACCGCTGCCTACACCAAGCACACTCAATGTCTGATCATTAAGTTTATCACCAAACCTTTCAGATAAATTCTTCACTACATTTGATTCAAATTCTTCCTCTGTCCATTTTGCAATAATTTCCTGACGTCTTGTTTGTTGATAATATTCATTGAGAGCCAACAAATACCAGTCATGGTTACAGTATAAGGGTTGTGGGGTTTTCTTTTCGAAATTTGGTGTACCCATGTCGCAGTGTAGTATCGATATAGGCCAACAGATCATCTTATAATGGTATGATTTAATGACATTTGCCCTCTCCACTGCATCAACCTACAGGGTGGTTTTAAAAAAGTAAACACAATTTTGCACTGCAAAAAATATTTTACTCAACATTGAGTAAAAAGGTCACAACTCAACAGTTGAGTAAAAAATTACTCAACATTGAGCATATATAGGTCACAACTCAACAAATGAGTAAACAATTACTCAACATTGAGCTCATGGTAAGTAATGTTTTACTCATTTGTTGAGTTGTGACCTATGTGAGCGCAATGTTGAGTAATTTTTTAGTTGAGTTGAGTTGTGACCTTTTTATTCAATGTTGAGTAAAATATTTTTTGCAGTGTGACAGCAACTTTTCCCAACTTCCCAAAGTTATTTCAATGTTTTATATGTCATGTATAATTAAATGCACACCTTAAATTCAGTATGGTTATTTGAATATAAATCCATCTGGTAAACTGGTAATAAGATAAGATAAGACAGGCAAAATAGGTCTACTATACATTTTCTGAATCCTTGTGACTATAGGAATACATTGGAATGGTTTGTAGCACAATTCGAGCAACTTTGACATTTTAACCCTTTCTCAGGTTAGCTACAACAGGACCGTTTAGGATTACACGCCGTCGGGATTACCCGCCCATCCCCTACTGTAGGTCCTAACTTACGCAATATTGAACACGATAATACGATTGATTTTCTGATGCGAAAAAAATTGACGAAAATCATGTTTATCGAACAGGGACTACACACTCAATTTTGTGTTTGACGCTCAACTATTTTTTCCCATTTATGTGTATTGTTTTGATATTATGGGCATGTAGGCCTTTGAATAAAAGAACTTACTTCATAATGAGATTCTAAGATATGTTGATTGAATGAAGACGATTTATTTGTAATTTAAATTGATTTCATGGTAACTAATACTAACTATTATTAGAGTCACGCGGTAGCCGTGACCAGCAAGTTTAAAAAAAAAAAGACTGATAAAGAAGACTAATAACAGATGCTCCCGCGAGACTATATTTACACCTAGACTGCGGAACTCAGTCCTCAATGATAGTCAGTCATTTATCTTTTGGTCGTTATATGACTATCATTTGAGGACTGAGTTGTTATAATATATCTTCCGAGGTGCAATTTCAGACAATAGCTGGGGATTAGTGGGGCAGAGGTTATCTATTGAATCCTTTCATGACCACTGAAGCATAGTCAAGTCTGCCAAGGACACTCGGTACAAATTGAAAGACCATCACAAAAGAATGCATGCATGTCAGGTCATCGACACCAATTTGGTGTTTGTTATGACACAAATTTGGTGTCTGTTATGCACCTCGAAATATGTACCTTAAAGTCTGTATCTAATTTACACCTAACATTAAAACCAGAGAGTAGTTATTCTTGAGAGGGCACCAAGGGGGTGACACTAAATTCACGGTTGTTCTATTAGCAACACAAAACCTATGAAAAATTCCGCTGGTTTACTAGCTAGAAAATGAGGCCAGTTATCGATCCGTTATGAATAATTCATGTTCGACCCTTGGATCATGTTAATTGCTATTGGCAAATAACAACGTTGTTAGTTTTGCGAACTTTGCCTGTTCAATGAGAGTATAGCGCGCCCTCAATACATCTGGGCGCAAACCAGGCGAAAACGATCCAGTTTAATGAAATGGCGGACGGATATTCCCATCAGGCACCAGTGATATGTTTGTTTCAAAGAAAGTCTACTAATTTGATATGAAATGACATTTTGCAATAGCAAAGTCAAAATTAGGACTTGAGGTCAATAACATGAAGGAAATACGTGACAGAGGCAAGGTGTGAAACACAAGTAGTATTTGAAGTTAAAATAACCTTTGATACCCGACCTGACCTTCCATAGCTTTCCATCATGGCGCCTTATTCGTCTTTATGTATTTCTATATGCTCTCAAGTAAAATAAAATACCAATATGCACTAAGCAGACAGAATGTTACTTGGCTCCCAGCATGAATTATTGATTTTATACGGAGGTAAAGAAATACACAGTTGCCTGCAAGCCGTGCACCATACTCCAAATACTTCGGTAAATCTGAATAATGGTCACATGTAGACATATCATGTGTTCGGGAAATCACGTGGCAACATTTTAAGATTTCAGACTTGTTTACTAGTTAAATTGTCATTTGTACTGTTGATTATTTATCTTTGTTAATTAATATATCTTTTAAATGCTGATAAATCGTGGTTGGCTGCCCACATTATATGTTAAATTCAATGTTTTATGAATATAATTCTACTACGCAGCGGGGGTCACACAGCATAATTTCACACGACACGATTTAGCTAGATTGGGAGCTCTGCACTTCAAATTCACGTCAATTTCAAAGTTTAAACACTTAATATATTTAATATAATACTTATTTTTTGTTATAACAAACTGGAACACGAAATGTACTAGCTTATTACCTATACAGAAAGGGGATTTATACACATTCACTCAGCAATTTGACATGCCTGGCGCATCAAGACATTCTCTGTCTGGATAACATGACTGTCGCCCTCAATACGTCTGGGCGCAAATTTAAATAACAATACGCTATTTACATATGAATGCGGCTTCATGCTAATGTCTAGTGCCGCTTCCAGGCCTATTCCGTGAGGGCACTCACCTCATTTGCATGGCAAAATTACCCGTCTCCTCTGCAGCCAATTTGGTTTCGCTCCATCGAAATCAAGCTGGTCACGGAGGAGACTACTTTCCTTGTGTTTGTTCATTTGTGTATGGAGAGCCCTTCTTGGAGTCCGTTTGGACTCAGGCTACGCTCTCAGCTAGAGTCCGACGCTGCATTGTACTAGAAACACCTTCTCTGTGAACTCGCTAGAGCAAGGAAAATAAAAACTGGTTTCATTACTATCTGTTTTTGAGCTTTTTTGCAGGTCTGCGACCATGGTGTTACCACAACTGTCTTTGCGTCATTAACATGTGCTGGAGTCTAGCACAGGTCAACCAAAGTCCCGGATTTTAATAAGACAATAATGATTGACACACACACCAGGAAGTTTCTCATCCAAAAGAATGAGAAAATTTAAATTCTCACCATTTTGGCCGTTTCTCATCAAAATGTCCGTTTTCTCATCCAAAACTTCCTTTAGTGTATTAAGTTAGCTTAGGCCTATTGATCCTAAATTTGCTGGTAGGGTAAAACTCGTTTTAGGGGGTGTTTAAAAAGTTGGCCACACATGCGTATAGGCCTACATTATCATACTTGAGTGCCCCTCCCCGGTGAAATTTGAGACTCATTTGGTCACCGTCCTAAGCGTCCTTGCCCACACGAGTCGCCCAGGAGTAGGCCCTACCCGGCATTATTAATTATTAGTGGTTAGCCTCCCTAAATACAGTCGCGTATCGTGTTGTCAATTATCGTTACTTGTGTCCATGGATATGACCCCATGTATAAGTAGGCCCCTAGTCTTCATAGAATTCACACAGTCTATGCCATGTCATTTACGGATACAAAGAGGATAATAATGTTGAGGGCGCCCACAAAATCTTACACCGTCTTACACAATGTTCCAAGGCAAAGTTCAGTTTAATATTATTTTACTCATCGTAAAAATACAGACGTTTTATTATGTGATGATGTTGTCTGGATGGGTGGACAGTTGTCACACTGTGGAAAAACAACAACCGGGAATCCGCATTCATTTACAAATAGCATTAAATTAGTATCACATAGTGGCCTCCGTGCAGTGGAAAACCTTAATTCTTTCATCAAAAAGAAATGAAAATGACAAAAAAACCGGATCCACCTGTACGCCTATAAAATGGGCACAGAAATTTGTCTCAAATATGAATGAATTTTAAGAAACATACGGGATATGATGAACCAATGACCTGACGCCATGATAGTAGGATCTATTAGTCGTTTTATATACAATGTATATACCGTGTTGTCATAATACCAATATTTGACATAATATATAACGAGTAATATTTAGTATTGTAAATATGCAGTTCATATGCACAAACGAACACTGATCTTTATGATATTCAGGTTGTTGTACATCTCATATAACATGTCATATAGGAGGTTATATGTGTTGACCTTCTCCTATTGTATTTGTTCATTTGTGTATGGAGAGGATTAGCGCCATTAAAACTCCATCAGTATTTGGGCGTAGTTCAGTGAACTCACCAGATTGCTATTCCAAGTACTTTGATAAATACAGATAATATGTATTAATGGGTCGAGGCGATTGCATTGAAAAACTAATAAATTATTCATAACAGTTACGTAATCAATCGATAGTGCGGACACTTTTCATTTACAAACCACCAAAATTCGTAATCTTTTAGCGTTGGAAAAGAAACCACGTGAATAGAGTGTCATAGCCCTGGTATAGGGTATGTAATACGACGTTACTCATTGTTATTCTAATTTAAATATATTTTGTCCTACCACGGGCAAATTCGCATGATAATAGGACAATAAAACATGATTGTGATATGTATGAATGGTTGTTGAATCGATTCAGAGACCTGACTCTCTGTCATCTTCAGCTATCGTAGAACATGACAATTGTCATACCGTCCCGGTAGGTTGATTACAAACACTCTGTAGGTGTGGAAAATTGTTCCGCTAGTATGGAAGGCCAGCAGGAAAAAAATATCCAAATAACATTTATCAAGCATATATAGTACGGAAGCGTCTATGTGACACAACTTGACAAGATAATTATCTTGCCATGTCGACTTATTATCAGCATTATGTCAACATGACGATATAAAATATCTCGCCAAGACAACTGAACAAACAAATCAACATGGCAAGATAAATTGTCATGCTAAGTCGACATACCAAAAATGGATATCGTCTTCGCGAAATACATTATTATGCCAAGTCAATTTAGCAACAAATTAATGTCTACATAGCAGGATATTTTGTCACGTCCAGTTGACTTAACAAACAATATAAGTCAACATGGTAAGATTAAATTATCATACCAAGGAATAGTAATTTTTGACACCGTAGAATTTAAATTATTGAAAAGCATCCTCGGGATGTAGAGGAGGGGGCGGCCCGAAATTAAAGGGAAAATTAAATCTCAAAAGACCGCCGACAACCGCCGCTCAATAGGGATAGAACCACAAACCGCGAAATTTGGATATCCAGCTAGATTGCCCCGCAGGACTCAGGAACCACAAATCTTGAAATATGGATATCCTACAAATTAAAACCACAAACCGCGAAAAACCGCCAACAACTGCCGCTTAATAGAAATATTCAACTATATTGCCCCGCAGGGCTACAAAGAACCACAAACCGTGAAATTTGGAACCATAGAACCATAAACCGCGAAATAGGGATGTCCAACAAGTTTTAACTATAAATTAGCCCTCGATAGAGGGCAAAGCTTGAAGGATTAGGGAAATTATAACCACGAACCGCGAAAGTTGCCTTAACAAACAGTATAAGTCAACATAGTAAGATAAATTACCATACCAAGTAATAGTAATTTTTGACACCGTACAATTACAATTTTTGAAAAGCATCCTCGGGGTGTAGAGGAGGGGCGGCCCGAAAGGGGCGGGCGGGAAAATTAAATCTCAAAAGACCGCCGACAACCACCGCTCAATAGGGATATCCAACTAGATTGTCCCGCAGGGCTACAAAGAACCACAAACCGCGAAATTTGGATATCCAGCTAGATTGCCCCGCAGGAATCAGGAACCACAAATCTTGAAATATGGATATCCTACCCATTAAAACCACAAACCGCGAAAAACCGCCAACAACTGCCGCTCAATAGAAATATCCAACTAGATTGCCCCGCAGGGCTATAAAGAACCCCACACCGCGAAATATGGATGTCCAACAAGTTTTAACTATAAATTAGCCCTCGATAAAGGGCAAGACTTGAAGGAAAAGGAACATTATAACCACGAACCGCGAAAGACCTCCAACAACCACCTCAATAGAGATATTCAACTAGATTGCCTGCAGGGCTACAAAGAACCACAAACGGCGAAATTTGGAAATCCAACTAGATTGCCCCGCAGGGCTACAAAGAACCACACACCGCGAAATATGGATATCCAACAAGCTTAAACAATAAATCAGCCACGATAGAGGACAGGGTTTGAAGAATAAAGGAATACCACGAACCGCGAAAGACCGCCAACAACCGCCGTTCAATAGAGATATCCAACTAGATTGCCTGCAGGGCTACAAAGAACCACAAACGGCGACATTTGGATATCCAACTAGATTGCCCCAGGGCTACAAAGAACCACTTACATTTTAGTTATAGGTATAGCTACATATACTCGTATTTTTTATTATCATAAATCAAGGATAATATTATTCAAACTTCTATTTTTCGCTTTATTCGTCATATGGAGTACTTCGTAACCGGATGACTTTTCAAGCTTGGAGCTACTCGGCTTCATTCATAAAAGAAAGCAAATCTACCAAAAAAACGTTGACAACGTAAAGACAGCAGCAAGTTTAAAAAGCCCCCACCTCGGCTCACTTTTTGAAACTTGGTCCCATTTGTAAAAGATAGATTTAAACTTTGTCATAATTATCAACTTAAAACATTTGCAGAAGTGTTATGTTACGTATCTTTAATTTGCCGATGCGATATTAAGTTGTCAGCATTCTGGAACGATCAGAAAGGTTGTTCTTGGCCAATATCCTATATATGTTTTGTTTTATAATAATTATTAAGTTCATGATCAATGATTGAATTAAACGAATAACAAGTAGGCATGTTAATGGCAATGATGCTATTGCTGTTGATATTCAAAATGGGACCAAGTTTCAAAAAGTGAGCCGAGGTGGGGGCTTTTTAAACTTGCTGCTTTCTTTACGTTGTCAACGTTTTTTTGGTAGATATCAATTTACCTCATACCTGATCGAAAACAAGAAAATATCATAAGTGTACATAAGCTTATACCCATGATAACAAAATATACTTAAGTTAATTGATAGACAAAACAGTCACGTCACGTTGTTACGAGTAATCGATCAGTAACTATATTCAATTCATATAAATGGTGCGGCTGAAATAAGGTGGGTGGTAAATGAATGTAAATCGACAGATAAAGTGTGCATTTTGTGCTTCGGCTACTCAATCACACCCATGGGCTGTATAAGAATAAAATATACATCTCGCTCAAGTGGGCGCTTTCGTGTGACTTTCGTTTGAACACTTATTGACAATAGCCTGCCAGGCCAGTTACCGAATTAAGGTTAGCAACTATTTCAAACTGTTGCGATTTGGTAGTTTACAGCATCTTGCGAACGGTAGTGAGCTTTGGCAAAAATTGCATTGATCATTTCATAGCGAGCGTGTAGAAGAATTCAAATATCACAGATATACTTTTGTAGGTCATGTGGTTCTTGAGTTATGTTGTAAACTAAATAATTTGTAAAATGAAATTATGCAAAACATGAAAGTGTTAGTTTTCAATAATATATCGATGTTTTGGCTGCTTCTACCAACAATACCTAGCCCACCCGTAATGGGGGAACCCTTTTGTTCTGAACAAAGGGTACCTCTCGTGTCCCTCTAGGGTACCATAGCATGTCGGTTAATCAAATCGGCAGAAAGGAACAATGCGTTACCTATTCTATTGTGCCTCAAGTGGCGTAGCCAGCAGGGGGCAGGGGGAAGAGCCTGACAAAAATTGAAAGAAAAAGTCCCCCTCTGACAAAACATGAAAGAGAAAATCTGGAGTGCAAAGGAAAAGAAAAGGGCCAAGGAGCCCCTTTTCCACCAAAGTTACCCCGATCATGGGCCAAAATAGTGTGAAACTGACCCTTGTAAATCCATGGACTCCTCAAACTCCAATATAATTAAAACAACCTTGCTGGAAAGTACACCCTATGCATCTTGGAGGGATATCGTCTCGGACCAAAAAAACGACCCCTTATTGACCTTTGACACAAAATCGGTGAACACCCTAAAGGCACGTGGCAGTAACAATACTTGTGTGCAACTGGCGTCACCCTGCTATGTTGTTTATGGCAGAAGAAGCAGATTGACTTAAAGACGAAAGAAACTGGAAAGAAACATTAGACAGCCGTGACTCCGTAAACGACTGTCTAAAATGTATCTTCTGTTTGGTCTATAACAAATTGTGTATGCGTCACATGCACTGTAAAAGTCACTTTAAGTAAGGGTTATATATGGAGTCAATTCTCGCGGTTCATATTACGAAGCGCGTGCCAGTCCAATTTTTGACCTCAAGAGTTGACATCACCATTCTAGCAAACATTGGATTTTCCTGCTAGTATGATGCACTCCTATCCTTCCTACGCCAAAATTAACTTCGGTTATCCAAATTCTCCTAGTCCGTCAATTAGAAAATCAAATGACCATAAAAACAAAACAGTAAAGTGGGGTACTATGGGATTTTGATATAGACATTTAACCATCTTTTCACACAAAAATACTCCGTCTCCTAATTGTACCATAACGATTGGGTTCCACGAATATCGTATGTACAGTACTGTACGTACAGTTAATATTCATATATTCCTTTATACCATATTAAAAGGTTTGGCTACAAACGATTCTCTTACAAATGCATCTCCGAACAGCTTCCTATGAGCAATCGCCATTTCTCTTTAAATTACAAATCTTGTGCAAAAAGTTACTATTTTCGCCTGTTTTGTCATACGGTTGTAAATTTAATGAACTATGACTTTGCTAAAAGAGCGCTTTCACATTGATATGATAGGATGCTTCAATTTTCACATAAAAAGTATAAAGTATAAAAACACCCTCCCATTCGGCTATTTCTAAAAGGTAATCAGACTTTCCAACCCAGTACATTAAATTAACGTTATTCTATTTTATTCTAAAAACATTTTTAGAAACAAATGTATTTGGCGTATACTGCTGTAACCAGACCTTCCAAGCCAGTGCATTAAATTAGCGTTATTCTTTTTTATTTTAAAAACATTTTTAGAAACAAATTTATTTGGCGTGTACTGCTGTGAACATGATAGTTACTAATGATAAATACAGCTCCATAAAGTATTCGGTGTGATTATAAGATATAATAGTGATCTATATACTAAAATGGTAAATTGATGGTAAATGCTAGTATGCATTCACATGCATCACATGTATGCAGGCCTTTTCGTAAAGAGCAGGGGATCAGCACGGGTCTGTTGTCTGTCACACTCAGCATTGCGGTCAACTTGCGCTGCCATTTGGGGCTTCCCAGCAAACACAAAACGTTTTCGACATCATTCGCAAAAGGTTATAAAAGGTTGTCAGAAACGTTTAAATGTCGGGTTATATAAAGGGTATATTAAGAGTATAAAACGTTTTCATAACCTTACAAAACATTTTTGATAATCTACTGCTCAGCAAACAAAAATGTTTTACAGAAAACGTTTAAATGTCGGGTTATATAAAGGGTATAAAAACGTTTTAATAACATTCCAAAAACATTCTTGAAAACTTGATACAAAACATTCTAAACAGAATGTTATTTTGGGGAGTTGAAAAAAATATTTTGCGAAAAATGTTTGCCCAAAATATTTTCAATAACGTTTTAAAAACGTTTTCATGACCTTTATATAACCCGACATTTAAATGTTATTAAAAGGTTTTGAAAAAAACATTTTAAGAACATTTCTGTGTTTACTGGGTTCAAATATTTTAACATAATGTTATTTAAGTATTGACACAATATTTGGCTAAAATGTTTGCAAAAATAGTTTACAATAACATTTTTGAAAACATTAAAAATATTGTTGTGGTGTGTTTTCATACAAAACGTGTTAAAACGCTATCATGACCTTTATATAACCCGACATTTTAATGTTATTAAAACGTTTTTACCTAAACCAAAAGCCAAAATATAACTTATTTAAAACGTTTTTAAAACGTTTTTGTGTTTGCTGGGTTGGCAGCATATCGACCCGTGGCGCGCTTTGAGGAATCTGAGTATTCAGAAAGCGCGTATAAATGCCGTTTAATTTTATTATTATCATTATATTGGTATATAAACATACAATGACATTATAAAGTTAATAAGAAAAAATTAAAAATATGCATTTTATTATCTCATGATCTCTTGCAATTAGTATTTCAAAACACGAACAAGTAAGATTTAGTGGTCTTCTACACCCAAAAAATAAAACATCATGGCCAATAGACATTGAATCAAAGTTGGAACGAATATCAATGTCAACTGAGGTATTCCAAAGATTAGCTGCTCTGACATAAAATAAATTCTAAAACAAGAGTTGCTCTTGTAATGAGGAACAAGAAAAGAATTAGAAGAATTTCCTCTTGTACTATAACTATGAATAGAATGGGTAAAGCTGAGTCTAGAACAAAGATAATCTAGAGCTTTCCCAGTTAGACACTTGAATAACATAACAAGAATATGATTGTTCCAGCGTTGGTCTAATTTGAGCCACTTAAGATCATTCATCAATGTATCAATAGGGAGTTCTTATGTCAGCAGAAAGAATGAATCTTGTAAGATTGTTCATAAGAACTTCCAACCTACTGAAAAGTGAGAGCAATAAGACCAAACATGGCTACAGTAATTAAAATGCGGCAAAACACGAGATTCACCAAGTTTTCTCAGAAAGTGTTTTGGAAGGTAATATTTAACACGACGAATTACACCACATCTTTTAGAAACATTAGAACCAAGTCATGTTACTGTCAAAAGTAAGACCAAGGTATTTAAAATGATCAACTTCCTCAATGTCTTCACCGTCATATATCAAAGAAATATTATTGAATTTAATAAGATTGTGGGGTGTACCAAAGAGCGTCAACTTAGTTTTGTTTAGATTAAGAGTAAGTATGTTATCTCTAAACCATTTAGCTATTCTACGGAGGTTGTGATTCAGACTATTCTGAAGACTTAAAGCATCTGACAAATTAACAAGCAGAGAGGTATCATCAGCAGATTTTTTATATTATCTATTTTGATATTACTAGAATATCACATTCAGTATCAAAGTAATATTTATCGTCACCTTGATCACCTTTCTTGACGCGTGTATTACGTTTGATAAATTCCATGACTTCACTGAATATGCCATCTGGTACCGATTCCTTGAATTTTACCGTCATGGTTATGAAATCAAGCATTAACTTGGTCTCGGGTGTCATCTCATCTGGGGTGAAACAGTTGGTTAGATCAGCCGATTCTATGTAGGAAGATTGAGTATAAGCCATTTGGTTTTTCTTCAGGACAGATTGGACCTCTGTAGTATTGGTAAAATATTTTGGCTTTATCTCCTCTGGTTCAGTAGTAGTTCGTGGAGTTGGCTCTTCCGCAGATAGATAAAGATGTGGGAATGTCCTCAAAAGCAATCCTCTACCAGAGTGCCCTATGACAGAAAGGTAAGGACAGTACTATGGTCATTTCTATCAGCATGTATTATACCCAGCAAACACCGAACATTATCGGATTATATAAAACATTTAAATAACGTTTTGTTTTTAAAAATTGTGCAAAATTTTAACATGTTGTTTGAAAGGTTACAAACTATTTTGCAAAAAAGTTTGCCAAAAATAATTTACAATAACAGTTAATAAATGTTGCTGCAGTGCTTTGATTCCTTCTTTCATTATTTATTTTTGGCCTCCCAACCCCCTTCCTTTTTTAAAATTTTGTTGCTTTTGTTTTGTTTTGGGTTAGTCAGGTTATGTCGCGGCATTTTTGGAAAAAAATTTGAATAAATATAATTATGTCCCAATTCCACCCACACACACACACACCCCACCCCACCCCCACACACCCCCCACACACCCACGTCACACGTCTTACCTGCTACAGCTACCAAGAATATCATCCCACCAGGTTCCAACAAATTGTACAACTTTTTGACTGTTTCTTCCAAGTCACCTGCATAATAATATATGGCATGGACAATGCTGATGAAATGGTACTTCTGCTCTGCTTCCATAGATGTCACGAACTCATGGAAGGTTTGATTGTGCCACTCATATTCAATCCCAGTAATGTCACTGCCTTTCTGACGTACCATGTCTTGATATTTGGAGATCCGCTTTACGTTTGGTTCAATGACGGTTGCAGATAATCGAGAGAATTTGGTTTTCAATTTCTTCAGCTGTAAAGTTTCTTGATTACCTTTTGGAAACAGAATCACATTGCATGGTGTTAGATTATTAATGTAAACATGGATAAAATAATGGGCATAAATTTACATTTATGCTTTGATTTACAGTTTACACGGAGGTGTAGCATGATGGTTAGTGTCTGAAGGTACTCAAGTTTGGTTTAGGTACGTAGAGAGGTACCACTGAGAATCTTAAAGTGGACACACCACTTCACCAATGACTCATCCAAATACCTAAAAAGGGAACGACAGTGCGTTAGGTCTTCTTTTTTTGTCTTTTGGGGGGAAATGTGTATCTTCAATACGAAAAATATCAATTTTTAATATTTCGCCATAAATTTTGAATTATATCACGAGTTTAAAAACAAATTTGATATCATCAGGACATTCCTCGTTTTCAGAATGCAATTTACTGTTTGTGATTTGCTCTCAGGTCCCACATGGTTGTGTTGTCTCTCTCTTGTCCACTTGTAACAAGTTGAGTCTTGATAACGGCCATTCATACAAATGTTGTTGTTTTTAAGATATGAACCATTCAAGAATATAAAAAAAAGGTATTGGGTTCCAGCATAAGATATTAAACCCACAAAAGAGGAACCTTTGGTCCATTGGTTGTATAAATTAATGAACTTTTGTTTATGTATGAAATGAAAGAAATATATATAGAAACATTTCTTTTTGATTAATTTGCTTGCCGTGAAAGAGGTCTGAAAGAAAAAGTGATGCATAAAAGCCAACATGTAGAAAAGTTTTAGGCCGCAAATATCATAAATGGCTGTATTTCTCAGTGAAAACGAGATAGCAACCAAACCTGCTCTATTCATGCATATAAACTAACCAGCCAATGTTCCAATTTTAAAACAAGATAATTGATCGAGTAGTTTTTGGAATTATACCAAAATGTCTAGGGTGACTTACATTTTTGGAACCATGTAATAATACAACCCTGTCGTTTTTCCGATAAAAAAAATCAACACAGGGTTGATTTTTTTTATAACCCGATGTAGGATCATTTCTATTTTGTTAGCTTTATTTCTTCTTTTGCCTGGGTTATTCATTCAGTAGAGGTCTTATGATATCCTCTGTTCTTCCATGAGGCCCAGGGAATCTTGTTTTGCCTTACCTTCACTGCTACCCACACCAAGCACACGCAATGTCTGATTAGCAAGTTTATCACCAAATCTGTCAGATAAAACCTTCACTACATATGAGTCAAATTCTTCCCCTATCCATTTCGCAAGAATTTCCTGACGTCGTGTCTGCTGACAATATTCATTGAGAGCCATCCAGTAGCAGTCATAGTTACAGAATAATGGCTGTGGCCTTTTCCATTGTAAATTTGGTTCAGCCATGTTGCAGTGTAGCACATGTATGGTATAGTACAGACTAGACTAGTATCACTATGAACCACAATAGCCTCATCACAATGGCATCGTCCAATAACCTCAATATCATAATCATAGTGCAAAATTTGACCTCAAGTTGCAGAGTATGAGTTTTTGTACCCAAATTTGCAAAGGTCATTCAATGAATGTACAAATGTATAGGGGTTTAAGAACTGTACCCCTGATAGATGAGCATGTCGGTCCATATCCAGTCTATACACCAAACATGCTCATCTAATGGACACAGTTCTTTAACCCTAATATACCTGTACATTCACATAATGACTTTTGAATATTTTGGGTATCAAAACTCATACCCAACAATTTAAGGTCAACTTTTATGCTATAAGTGTTGTATGGAGATTACTGAACTATGCCATTGGAATGAGACCATGTATACGCTAATACCCAAAATGATCTCATAGCCAATGAAACAGTTCATGAACATAATTAAGTTCAGTTCAAATTCAGTTTATATCTCAGATCCACAGACGCTTTATGTCAGCAAATGTCACAATTGATGTCTGGACCCTGGGAAATGATAGTGGGCTACATGCCGAAATTAAAGGCACCTATACCCCCAACATGCTATTATAGGCATACACAAATCCACCCCATACACTTGTGAACATGTCCGTGGTCATCAATTTTAGAATGATCTAATATTGATAACTAATGATCATTAATTATCGAGTATCGACTATCGATTACCCCCCACCACCACCCCGGCACCCCCACGATCTGAAACGCTGCTTTCATGAGCAGCATGCTTACTGTGATAATGAACTTCTTATAGGCAGGATTATCTTCGTTTTTTGTTTTTTTTTAATCTAAGGTGTTATCTGTTTATTTTTACACCAATATTATCTATTTAGATATTACCAGAATGTCACATTAACAATCAAAGTAACATTTCTTGATACGTATATTACGTTTGAAGATTTCATCTGCTTCTGATTCGTCATAATTTACTTTCATACCATAAAAACTCGATAGTTAGCATATGTGCTTACTATCGAGCGCTTTTAAAACATGCAAAAATGAAGAGCCCCATCCACAAAAGTGTAAAGGGTTTTGAGCAAATCATCGATGCACATAGTTATATATGAACAAGCAAAGCTGAAAATGTGTCTAAACCCCATTAGCTCAGTTGGTAAAGCAACAGACTTTTGTACAATTTCATGTTTTCAAAAGCGCTCGATAGTAAGCACATTATGCTAACTATCGAGTTTTTACTGTAGTCCTGAAATCAAGCATTTAAACTCTAAAAATAAAAAGGGGGATTGTCACCGTAAGATTTTTTATCAGTCATAACAAACGCGCGTGTTTGCGCCCAAACGACCTAGTAAGCTAATCGTAGATCCATCACATGCGATCATTTTAATGATACAATTTTTACCCCAGCACCTTACCCGGGGGTAGGACCGGTCATCAAAATGCCCATAGAGGGATTGGTGAGACCCGCCATTGGTTTCTACAGTAAAATACATGATTTTCAGTTCGCTCTTGTCAAATTATTAAATGAGCTACTGACTTTTTACTTGTCAGTTGAAATAGTCATTTCCTTATATTTTTAGAAGAAAGATCGGTTAAAATCGCAAGTTCGCAAATTTTAGCCGAAAATCAATTTTGACCAAGTATACTTTTGTACACTGCCAAATTTGCACGGGCAATGCACGCTCTCATTATAACGTCATAGCGACGTTTTCAGGCTTATTTTGGTATCGCTGGGTAGAAGAGACTTATCGCTGTACATTGGCACCAAAATTATAACGATATTATGATATGACGTTCGTAATTGAAATTTAGGGGGTTGTAACAGTCCATGTTACAAAATATGGCTCAGTGGTTCTAGGCTTAACTTTGTCTCAGTTGCCGAAAACCGAAAGGCGGGGGGAAGCAATTTTTGGCAGGCCGGGGGGCGCATGCGATTTTTGGCATACATTCTTGGGGCACCTTTTAAATAAAAGGCTCTAAAAAGTTTAGTATTGAAACGCTTAAATATGCACATGTTCCTGCTCGCTGCACTCGCAACACGTCTAGACCATTTAAGGTTTGCAAATTGGGATCGCAAACATTTGACATGTTCATGAGGGAAAAGATTTTTTTGGCAGAGAAAGCGATTTTTGGTGAGGCGTTTGGAAATTCTCCCCTCATAATTATTGCCCCTGCTATGAGTAGGCGTAAGTAGAGAAATTAGCTACATGCATTTGAAAGGGGCTTTGTCAATACTGCTGTTTTCCTTGTTTTTTCCCAAAATTTTTCATTTCAAAAATAACTAATGACAACTTTTATTGACTTATCCTTTTAATATCCACAGTTTTTTATTTTTATTTTTGCTGCGATCACTGTAATTCTAAGGCTTTTTGGTGGGCATGTGGTGGGGGTCACTCCCATTGTGGCCTGTACATCATCCGCGATAATCAACCTTTGAAAAGCATCCTAAACAAGGATTTAACCCTTGGCTAAAACGATCCCCTAAACAGATAACAGTATTAACACGCGCCTCTTTTCACATGCACACTAAACAGGAATTTTATTCCTTGCATCAAATTTCATACCGTAAAGAAGGATATTTTCGTAAAACCACATGCTTTTTGAAGATCATCACTTCCCCTTTCATATATATATGTGTCCAATTTACATACACTTTCCGCGTATGAGCATTGCAATTTTGCTACCTTTTTTTTCTTCAAATTTTCATGTTTTTGACACCCTAAACACGATACGCGCGTATCGTGCATACCCACGAAAAAAACTACCCTTTTTACGCGTTTTCGCCAGCCCATTCGCGGGCTGGTATCTGTTTCATAGATCGTTGTATGCTCAAGATTATTGTTATTCGATTTGTAAGGAAAAGAAAGTATGTTTTGCCGTTTCAACGAACGAAAACGATTGAGTATTGGCAAAGTTATGTTTGAATTAATTATGACTTTAAAAGTTATCATAGGTTAGGCCTACATCTAACAATAACTTGTTCAGCAATCAGCATTATCAACATGGTCAACAAGGTAATTGAGGTCACATCAGTGGACTGCTGAGCATAGCATGATGTTTGGTTGCCTGTGAGTGCATAATTGATATGTTGATAACAGATCTAATAATGTTGTATAGAATCAAAATCTTCATTATATCATACTCATAGACTTATGATTGAAGTCAAAGTAATTATCTATCCTATCCTAGCTGTATCGTTTTATGGATAAAAATGACTCTAAATGTTATTGATGATATTATTGCTACATTAAATATCAGTTTTGTAAAATCAGATGGAAAATAAAAAAGTTTTTAGAGGCTAGCTATAATATGGGCACAAGCCTAGTATTGAACAAT
Source organism: Amphiura filiformis (assembly GCF_039555335.1). Lineage (NCBI taxonomy): Eukaryota > Metazoa > Echinodermata > Ophiuroidea > Amphilepidida > Amphiuridae > Amphiura > Amphiura filiformis. The sequence goes on along the minus strand of NC_092640.1, from coordinate 38,061,094 downwards.
ATTTGAATTCATAAAATTACATTCAACAAAGTGATTGAAGACTGAGAAAACACACACACTTACAGAATGGAGTAGGTAAGATGCCATGTCCATAGCTTTGCAGAAGTTTCGGACTAATCAACACCGTGATTTCGAAAAATACAGTTTAAAAGTGAAGATTGTAGTGGGTGATCAGTCCTTTATCATGTGCTTGCCACTATCTACTTTATAGTAAACTATACATTGCGAATTAATATAAAATTAATTTAAAAATAAAATGTGCATGTACGTTGAGTTTATATAGCGAATTAACTGCAGTGTATATCTTGATTTTAATAATAAGCATGGGCAAAAAGCAGAAAAGACAAAAAAACTATTTGGAGTAATGAATTAAAGAGTTGATAGGAGTTATAAGAGTTAATGTTTTTGCTATTTCGGTGTGCATGTTCTCATTGATGGTTTGGTGGACTGTCGTGTAACATGGGTGTGTAGCGCGATCCTAAAAATTCCTTTCACAGTGACCCAAACTAATTACAAGACCTCTTCTGCATTGAGGCTGGCCTTCCCTTTTAAAGGGAATTTTTATTATTATCGTGGATGGTGTACAAACCACATTGGTAGTGACCCCGGGTGTTTTGGACAATGCATCTAAACCTTGAATTTACAATTAATCTGTGCAAACACTATTGAATCATAGATTATCAATGATTGAATCTACACGGAAACAACCATGGCCTCGAGTAATCAAATATAAATGTATAGGGCCTATATGGAGAGAGGTCAGTTTTCCGCACGGTCAACCATAATTAATTTGAACTTGCACTGTGTAGAATCAACGTCCAACGAGCAAAAGAGCTTCTGTGTATTGGTATGTTATTTATGTGTTGTTAAATGGTATTATTTTCTACATATTTATTACAAACTGTTTGATAATATCCTTATAGCTATATTACATACACGCTACAGGCCCGGGCTACAGGTCACAGGTTTTTAGTAATTTAGCTTAATTTGACTGCTTTTAGTTCGTAAAATTTTTATTTATGCCTGAAATGCCCAATTGTGAATGTAAATTCATGTACAATTTTTGTACATATAACAACGGACTGAGGAACGGACTGAATTATATTCAGCTATTGTTTCCATTTTGAACGCTCAACTTGGACAATGTTCTCAATCAACTGATTCGTCGGTCGCAACACATAGTGGCGTAGAGGGATTTTAAAAAATTTCCGTTTCACATATACATGGCGTATAGGTTTAATAGTTTGAACCTTAAACTTCAATTACAAATGAAATCGGGTCACTGAGAGATAACAGTGGAGGAGTATCGACTCCGTTATTAGTAGCATATCCTTCAAAATCGTTTTGATCAGAAACAGGCCCGTACGCAGGGGGGTGCGGGGGGTGCGACGCACCCACCCAAATTTGGAAAAGTATACAAAAAGTCCAAAAATTTCAGAATTTGCGAGCGTAGCGAGCCAAAAAATCAGGGTTTTTACGCTTTTTGGACAAAATGGTCCAAATTTTAGGAAGAAAGTCCACTTTTCACAAAATTTGGAAAAAAGGTCCACTTTTTCAAAATCAGCACCCCCCCAAATGAAATCCTGCGTACGGGCCTGATCAGAAACGTATTTTGTCCTTCACGTACGCCACTATGTGTTGCGACCGACGGATTGTACAATCAAACGTCCAGTTTTTTAAAAATTCGGTGACTTTAGAAGGGGCTGTGTAATAATTATGTGTACCCCGGGAAGTATCAAAATGGTCTACCAAAATCGCTACCCCCCCCTCCTCCCCCGAACATGCCAAACAAGTTTTGCCCCCCCCATTTTTTATGACGTACAACCCCCCCCCCCCCCTTGTGATGTGCCAAATAAATCCCCCCTTAACACAAGATTTTTGGTTTCCAAAATCTTAAAAGCTTAAAATGCCTGACCATAGGCCTATAATGCGAGCGCAGCGAGTAAGACATTTTGCATGTTTGAACGTGTTACGTTCATAACGTTTATTTTGAATATGGGCCAAATCCACGAATAATGGCATACACTGGGAAGATCAGTACAATTAAGGAAAAACTGCTTCTGCTATACGTCTCTGTTATTGTTTTATTGTTGATGTTTTCAAAGCAGACAATCGGTTCTTTACATCAGTGGGATAACTTGGATTGCAATCATATATACATCATTAAATTAACCAACAAATCTATTATTTATTCCAAATCTTGTGATACCTCATGCATATTGCCAGATATTTAATTAGGGTCAACAGATTATAATTTCCTTCCAATTTAGTTCAAATAAAAGCATTGCTGAAAGTCAATATTTAATAATGTTTCTTAATTATAGTAGAAAAATTATGTTATAACCCCAAATTGTTTAAAATTACGTAGAGATGTTGGAAAATTGTGACCGGTGCCGATATTTTCAAAATTTCATAAGTTATCGAAAATGATAATTTATAGAAAATAATACGGGGAAGCACTTTTAGTGTATAACTCTGTAATTTTTCCAATTTAATTATCTTGTATTTAAGGGATGGGGTATGAACGTTTGCACAGTATTTATTGTGGGACATTAGAGCACATCGGACATATCGAATTGCATTCTGAATACGAAGAATGTCCTTCTGATATCAAATAATTTAGATTTTTGAAATTCGCAATGTAATACACATTTTATGGCAAATCATTACAAATTGATATTTTTTATATTTAACAGTACTCAAAGTTAACTTTATAAATCTGATGATTTATACTGAAAGTGTATGTAGGTGGGATGAAAAGCCGACGATCAATTGGAAATTTTGACCTTTCGTATTGAAGATATGGATTTTTTTCCCAAAACACCAACAAAAATTAGGTCTTTTGGGGAAAAAATCCATATCTTCAATATAAAAGGTCAAAATTTTCAATTCATCGTCGGCTTTTCCTCCCAGCTACATACACTTTAAGAATATATCATTAGATTTATACAATTTGCTTAGAGGACTGTTATATATCAAAAATGTGAAAAATATCAAATTTTAATAAATGTGTATTACATTGCGAATTTAAAAAAATCAAAAATATTTGATATCAGAAAGACATTCTTCGTATTCAGAATGCAATTCGATATGTCTGATGTGCTCTCATGTCCCACAAAAATACTGTCGAAACGCTCAAAACGCTCATTCCAGATCCCTTAAACTCCAAACTAAAATGTGTCACAGGGAAAAATACGAGTGTGTTAGTCTTGTCATGATAGTACCCGAAATCTACTGTACTAAACGTGCCCCGTTGTCTGATCAATAAACCTTTGTGAATGTATTATGAATGGTCTTTTGTTCAGATTAGTGAATACAAATTTATATTTGGTTGTGTTTGTAATTGAGGGGACACTGAAATACAGAAATACAACACTTGTATTTTCTTCTCCTATATGTAATCACATTGGTTTATTAAATGAATAGCTATGAATAAACAGTTGTTTAAAAAAATATGTTATACACATTGAAATAAACTAAATTTCAATTTTAATACTATCTTAGATAATCAGTAAATACAATTGAAACACCTGCATGATTAACTCTTTATAGTCTCAGATTGGAATACTATATCCATCACTGTTCTTCAATCATACGGAACGTGTTATCCAAACTCAAACAGTTAAGTTAAAAAAATATATCAAGGTTGGAGGAAATTTGCTAAGTATGCCTTAAAATACTTTAATATGCTTGGTATATTAGGCCTATATTTGTCTTTTATTCATTGATTGGTGAATTATGTTACCATTATTTTGCGTTGCGAAGTAGCTAAACTTTCTTTATATATGGCCTCGTTTGCGCCTGGACGGTTCTATAGATTTTACCAAGCAAATGGCTATACGCCGTAGAAGTGACGTAGTTAATCGGATTAACTACCATAGCAATAGATGAATACAATTTTGACCATATCGCCCTGCACTACAACGTTCGCGCGGTACCGATGCATTGAACCATAGATGTCAAAGAAAGGCTGTTCACTCTTTGAAAAGAGCGGTATTGTATTCAATCTATGTTTGCTGACATACACAGGGGATTAGTGCAATCTGCTTGTAGTGCAGGGCAAACTATTCAAAAATTGTATTCATCTATTGCTATGGTAGTTAATCTGATTATGACGTCACTTCTACGGCGTATTCGCCAGCGAAGTGTTACGTGTAATCCGATTATCACCAAGTCAACTGGATCATGCTTTTGAGTTCTACACCACGATCAAAATGATCGTAACACAAAGTCTATGACATGACTACCAATTCCAAAAGATGCGTGATCCAGTTACCAGGGAGTTATGTAACCACTTCGCTGGCGAATCCCCTCTTACAACCCATCGACAGATCTAATTTCTATAATGAGGTGTCACCGGGCTTGGAACAGATAATAACGTATAGATGAGTTGATCTCAATGTTTATCAACAAAGGCAAGGGAATGGTATATCGATATGCTTGAATGAACCCATGCAACTACTACACTGTTCAATAGCCTTATTGTGATGTAGCGGGAGTTTTAAAAACACAAGCCCTGAACAAAATATGCACGAGCCCTGAACAAAATAAGCATTTTTCATTTTAACCCCTATATTGCGGATTTACACCCCTCCTAGAGTTAAGAGGCTGTCATTTTTTCGGGATGGGGTGGGGTATAGAAGATTTAGACCAAAAATAGAGGAACAATAATATTTGTACACTAACAATAGGGGGTTATAGAATTAATAAGGGATGGTGACGCAAAATTTTCGCGTGCTGGGCACACATTCTTTTAACTTGCGATCGAAATGTGCGCCCAGTTTTTAGTTAATTTATAACGCTCGATTTTTGCGCGCTCCGCGCGCCTTCTTTACACTTACAATCAAAATTCTAATACGCTCCAGGCACTTTCTTCTTCTGATATTCTGATGAGTAATTGATCAGCAAGTGCATCCAATTTAATATTCAAATGAAGCGTTTTAAGTCAGGGGTGATAAAGTAGTGTAGATTGACGGCTAAAGGTTGCTTTAAAGGCCTGAGACACGCAAAAACATAACTTTGGGATACGTGATTATGGTACAATTTTCTCAAATGGGGCATATTTCGGGGTTTTTTCGTGAGAGTCACCTGCCAGGTAAAGCTTTAATATGCTGTTATAGGTCAGTAACCAATTTAATAGCCCTTTGTCCGAAACAATGGTATCAATATTGTTTTATGAATAGTCTGTCAGCCAATCAATTCGGCATCAAAGGTAGAATGCTTATAATAACCTTCATAATGCAATCGGAAGCATTTTTGCCATTGTATAGAGGCCTTGCATGTGACGTATCATCCCGTAAATATGGCGGACTACTCAAATGCATTCAACAAAAGCATGATTGCAATCTACCGCCGTGACAGTTCGTCTCACACACATAACCCTGCACTATACGATCAAATAGGTTGATGACAACATTTGATTGAATGGACTGCACTCCGCCATAACTACGGTGAAAGACACCGGTTCAAATCCTTTGTTTGGAGCCAATCGATAAAAGAATGCAGGGCCTCTATGGTTGCATGATTTCGTACCATGATGTTTATCATAGCTTATTATGTCACAGTAAACATGTTATTCCTCTGTTACAGATTGACAAAGATGGCGGAAAGTGATCAACCCAGCACTCAGGTTCGGGTCATGTTATGGGCTCCTCCACAGTCTCTCTCAACATCATTCCAGAAATGTTTAAGCTTCGTTGATGACATTCAAATCATTAATGAGCCCTATCAATGTGCAGCAGCTAACAACCCTGACCCCGTCATAACATGCACTCCAGATTCAATGCAAGAAGTAGTGCAAGAAGGATACAAGAATCCTCTTGGTGCCTTCATTTCTGGTGTGGAGAGTGTCCAGCTGGAAGAAGATCTTGAGAAGGTGGTATGGGATAACAAATTATGCACGCCATCTTGGGTAAAGAATCTTTTGGAAGGCGAATTTCCAGGAAAGAAGGTGGTCTTTGCCAAAGATATCATTTGTGGAATACGAGATCAGTATCACATGATTCCCGAAGGATACAGACACACTTTCCTGATTAGAAACCCAACGAAGTTGACCCTTTCTCAGCGGAGAATATCAAAGAAGTTGTTTCCTCTACCTGAAGATGAATTCAGTCTGTTAAAGATTCCACTTATTTTCAGAGATTGGTATGAGCCCATGCTGGATTTCATCCAATATTTGAAGGATAAAAACATTGAGAAGAATCCGATCATAATTGACGCAGACGATCTTCAGGATTACCCACAATCCATTGTGCGCCAATATTGCGAAGCACTTGGGATTCCATACAGCGACAGGCTTCTACGTTGGCCTGCAGGGAATGGGTGTGTAAAGAACACTTGGCTGGTTTCTAAACTTGCTCTTCAAGGTAATGAGATCATTGGATTTTACAAGTCAGCACTTGCAAGCACCAAGTTTGAGCCATCTAAACCAGTGCCACCTGCCAATGAAATTCCAAGTGATGTCTTTGAAGTTGTAAAACATGAAGAAGGTTGCTATCAGAAACTTTATGAGATGCGAATCATGCCTAATAAATGCTGAAAATACGTCTAACTTGAATAAAATATATTCTCCGACAATTCAAAAAGTTCAGAGGGGTTCATACACTCTTATTACCAAAACGTGCAATGTAGAACTTTTTCTTAGAGTGTACGATGTCAATATCTAGTTAACCCGTCATCAACCAATTTACATCTATTCAATTCAATATGGGACAAGTGTATCTTTACACTTTGAAAACGTCCAAATAATATTCATGATGGTTTCAATAGATATCGATAGATATTTTGCCAATTTTGCCCGGCAATTTTGTGACCTCTACAAGCAGGGGCATTCGACTTCGGTGTATAGCAGTTGTTAACAATCGATGGTAGCCAAACAAAAACTCATCAAAAAATCAGAAAATCTTATGGCCCAAAAATTAGAAAATATGAAAGCCCCTTTTGGAATAGTATATCCATTGAGCGTGGTAGCTTCTGCCGCACAATCAAACACTCTCAACTTTTGAAGTGAGGGTATGTGTCTGTCAATAGGCCCCCTTTTTGAAGTCGAGTATATACCCGATGACCCACTTTTATACCCGTCATACGCTGTCATACCCGATAGATCCCCCAATATTTTGCCAGGGGGATGGTCCATACAATCATCCCCCCCCCCCCATATGTTGACGCCTGTATGTGGGTTTCTGACCAAATTAACCTCATTGTGGTCATTTTAGCCCCCAAAGTGACCATTTTTGAGCGCTTCGCGCGTATTTGTTCAACTTTTGCACAATATTTCACCAGTTTAACTTCAATATGGCAAACTTGTTCGCACGCTTCGCGCGCATTTGTACAATAATCTTTTTCTGTCGCCAAAAGGTGCTAGATTCACTATACTTCAAAACTTTGTCCAACCCCATCCCCCCCAAGTAAAAAAAAAAATCTACGCCACTGGTTGCCACATTGAATGATATCAACGTAAAAGCGTGTTGAAATTATGGAAAAATTGGTTCAGCACCCCCTCTTTTTAGATTCAGAGCGCACTGGGCATAAATTGGGTCAACAAATCACAACTGCCGTCGGCAAAAATACTTTGGTCGGTACATTTACAAGTTGTCCCCCCCAGGCTCCGAAATCCTGGCTACGCCACTGGTGGTTATGTCCTTGCAGTTGAAATGCTCCATTACATTATTTCACCATGAAACTTGCATGCACACAGGGTGTAGATAATCCCCCTTGTAGCAGAAACTGACACTAACTTGATTCTCATGATTTGTGACTTCAGGGCTCTGTAACTCACCTTTGCACAGTATTTGTTTTCATTTTGTGGGACATGAGAGCACATCAGATACACCAAATTGCAGTGGATACGACAAATGTCCTTCAGATATCAAATAATTTAGATTTGTCTATATCATATACGTTTTATGGTAAATTATTAACCATGCAGAACTGTCTTTAAAAACAGACAACGCCATGGATGAAGATCACGGAAAAATTGACATTTTGAAATTTGACAGTCCTCGAATGACTGAAAGATTTTGGACATATTTGAGTGTATTGCATCAAGGCATGAGCACTTTGCAGAAACTCTAACCCAATTAACAGATGGACTACAGTCAGTCTACTCTGAAGTACAAAGTACTGACGCGGACGCACACATTGTGCCGACTTTGAAGGCATGCATACCTCAGCAGAGACGCAGCACTGCGCACTGTTTACACGCTGTATACGCGAGCATTGTCACTTTGTACTTCAGAGTGGACAAACTGTAGTATAAAATAATCATATATAATCGGAGACTGGATTAATTAAAAAAAATACTAGCTTGCGCGTGACGTCACCTGTCAATCAATCTCAGAAATAATTTGTGTACGTTTGTTTGATGTGACCATTTATTAATTTTTCTAACAAAACGTTATACAATGTTCAATTCTATACCTAAATAATACGAGCAGCTATCACACTAATAAACTGTATGCACACATTTATTTTCTACGCTTCAGACGTCTGTTGTCATTGATCAATATTTGAATCTTTGGAACGGATGAAATATGAGGCATTTACGTAAAATTCTAATTTTTCAAGAACGGTGTGGACGTGTGGTCAATTATTGTCAAAAGTTAAAAAGTGTGTGATAGCTGCTTTATTCTTCAACCAGTTAGTTATGTTTGGTTGGGGCATTAAAATACCCAAATATTTAAGCTTCCGACGATACAGTTCTTTCAGAGACACCCTGTATTACAGACATATACATATGATACATGTACATGCATATACACACCTTATAATAACCCATTTCAAGCAGGACAGTGTCATGTCATAGTCTGCAATACAGCGCATTCCATGGTCTGGTTAGACTTCTCCGTAGTCCACTTGCCCATTTTGCACACTCTGGCTATTACATTTAGGGCCTAAGCATAAAACTCTGATTTATATTGATTTGTGTGCAACTGATAGATTTTCACATCTGTATCTGATCTTTTCAGTCACCGCACTCCCTCTGTTTGTTAGCTTCCCAAGTGGGTTCGCTATCAATACACAGGTAGATTCCAAAATCAGAATTTTTCAGTATTAAAGTGAGCCATTATAATTATGCAAGATAGTGTTGCATTCAATTACTTTTATTGTCACTAATCATCTGATATTTTTAACTCTTTATGACCATTTTACTATTGAATACTTTAATTTTAATAAACATCAGTATAATTTTGAGTTCAACGAAATGGGTTCATCATGACTAATAATAACATATTTTTAATAAATTTCGACTATGGCATAGTCTATGGGCTGGTTTATAAAGCATGTAAAAACTCCAACTGCACCACATTGCAGCTAGGGAATATTCAATATAATGCATACTACTACTAGCTTAGACATAGCTCTGATTATATAATATATCTGTATATATATTGTAAAATTCTCGAGAATAAATCTACATGGTTAAAACTTGGTAGCCCAATTTGGGCCACTTTTCTGCCACTTATGACTGTTTCCTGTCTCATAGAAACCACAGGTGAAGAGAAAAATTGGGCGACTTTTAGGTGATTTGAAATCCACCCACTCCTGCAAGTTCCTGCTCCCTGTGATGCTCCTCTCCATGTGGGTAATTCTACGCCCTCTACATCTCCATGTGAGTAATTCTGTGCCTCTCCAGTACCATAAACGATATCAGAGTTTCACACTCGCAATGCATTGTGGCAAAGTTTTGGTACAATCGAACTCTGACCTTTCGGGAAAATTGCTTTAATCATCAATTATTAATTTATTATTGTAATAATGTTATCAATGAAAAAACATTTTGGATAATTAATTTGTAAAATTACAATATTGTTCTTTTTGTTTTAGCAAAACATTTTAAACGGCATTTTAAAATTAAAATTAAAGAAATTTTCCCGACAAGTCAAGAGTTCAGTCATACAAATTTGGCAAAAACTGTCCCATAAGCATTAGGCATTTAATGCCGATATCACTATTCAGCCCGGCTATTCAGAGATTCAATGATTCTGATGCTGCTGATTAAATATAAGTAACATCAGTTGGCACTGAACTGCTGAAGGTATGGATGTAGACTGCAGTCCACTACAGCAGGAAATTGTGAGAATTTTGTTTTTAAACATATCCTCTCGAAAAAATTTTCACTTCATCCCAATCATATTTACAATAGTAGAAACCATAGTAATGCTGTGAGATGTTAAAAACGATGCGCCATCTATCTGTAGCTGCAATGGGAAGGAACATACAATATTGATAACGTAAGCTTCAGGCTAATGAAAGAAATTACGGCGAGAGAAAATGCAACAAGATATAGATAAGTCTTCTTCCAAGTCAAGGCGGTACATTCAACCATGGTGGCCATCTTGAATGTGGGAAAAAATACTACAATGAATTACTTCATAAACATTTCAAATGTTTTTAATGATTATTCCTCATTCCCCAGGCTCATAAGAAGTTTTGAAATTCAATACTATGATTCAATAATTCAATACTAAGATTGCCGTTCCTGCCATGGCGGTCATCTTGGATGCGCAGGGACGGGAATATTAAGTGGTTGTGCGCAGGGGGGTTAATGAAGCACAAGACAGATAGAGAGAGTGAGGGAGGAATAGAGACGAAATATGAGGAGGGAGACTGGAAGAGGAAGAAAAAGGGTGAAAATAATAATAATCAAGAATTAAGGACAAGCATTGCCATTGGGCTTTACCAGTTGAAATCCACACACCCCCTATAGAAGACATGACCTTAATCTTCTACACAGGGAGTGTGAATTTCAAATGGGGATACATGCTCCATTCGAAATCTACACCTACCCCCATACACCCCACACCCCACCCCATTTTTTGAACAATTCTTAGCTTCCTTATCATTGTAAATACTCATATAAACTGGTCCTTGTATATTATAGAGTGTGACGTTATCGACTTTGTTTGCCATTTATGCTCGTGTTCTGCAAATTGGATCGGGCACCCACTTCAAAAGTTATAATTCGCCAGTGACGCAATAATCGGATTAACTACCATAGCAATAGGTGAAAACATTGTTTGATTATACCGCACTGCACTAGTACGTTCACGTGGTACTTCTGCATTGAACCATATCATGCTGATCACTCGCACCTGTAAGATTAGTATATTGCTATAAGCTGAAGCTTAACTTTATGCTGATTCTATATAGCATTATAAATAAATGGAAACCATTTCATTATTAATCATTATTTAAAACTGACTGAAGCTTATAATTTATTTTATTTTTTATTTTTCAATAGTTTCTGAACACATAATTATCTGTGCTATATCAGCACACCTAAAATCATGCAACTATTCAAATAGTAAGGAAGGCAGTACCTAGTACCTATTTTTTATAAACAAAACTTTATAATGATTTTGCTTGTGTAAATGTCCTTGCCTTAAGTTATTTCTCAAGCACAATAAGCTCCCCTTAAATTGGGAGAGGTGGGTGGGAATTAAAATGGGAATTACAATTTTTCGTCTATCCTGTTTGATAACCAACAATGCATTGAAATCAAATCGCACTCGATGGTGACCTAGCGCCAATCCTAGAGAGGGGAGCTCTCATTAGATGAAGCCGCGACGCTGCCACACAACCACGAAAACGCCCGGGAAAACCATATCAAAAATGAGATCTTTGCGGATAACTTCCGATAATCACCGGCAAATTTCTCACATGTAAATTGTAGGTAGCAGGTGATTACCGGGTATGTTTATTGGACAATGCATCTGAACTTCGAACTTACAATACAAATCTCCTGAATTCTGTGCAAACACTGTTCAATCTACACGTATACAATCATGGTAAAGTAATCAAATCATTTTCATAAGACCCATGTTCCGTACGATAAACCATATTGACTTGAACTTGAACTTTAGAATCAACGCACAGCGAGCAAAAGAGCTTCTATGTATTGGTATGTTATTTATATTTTGGTATATTATTTATATGTTGTTAAATAGTATTATTTGAAAGTATTCTCTTATTATTTTCTACTTATTTATTACAAACTGTTGATAATATCCTTAACATAACCTTTACGTACTACGCTACATACATATCACAGCTAATAAGTTTTCAGTAATTGACAGTTTTGAGTTCGTAAGCAACTTTTTATTTAGCTGTGCTTGAAATACCAAATTCACTATTCGCTGTTGAAGTGGTGATGTAACAGGATTAATTACCATAGCAATAGATGAATACGAGTTTTGAATAGATCATCCTGCATTGAACCATAGATGTCAAAGAAATGCTAATCACTCGCACCTATAACATTAGGGATGTGAAGGAAATCCATCCCATCTTTGCATGGGATTATCCCATGTTATACCATCTTTGTCTATCCCATGCTTGCCTATTTGCTTGCTAGTTAAAAATATAGTAAACCAGGAACTTGTCGCCATGTGTGCACTGGAGCAAGATGGGAGCTGGCTAGCACGAAAAAACATAACTATGACCCTCTACTAAGGTATTGATGAGCCTAAGTACATTCTGCAGTACATTCTGTACTGATCAGCAAGTGCATTCAATTTAATATTAAAATGAAGCGTTTTAAGTCAGGCAGGCGATAAAGTAGTGTATATTGACGGCTAAAGTCTGCTTTAAAGGCTTGAGCCATGCAAAAACGCAACTCGGGATACGTGATTATGGTACCACTCTCTCAACTGTTTTTTTTTATTGAGACAGTCACCTGCCAGGTAAAATAAGCTTTAATATGTTCTTAGATCAGTAGCCAATTTAATAGTCCTTTGTCCAAAACAATGGTATCACTTTTATTAACAGCCTGTCAGCCAAACAATTCGGTATAATCTTCATAATGGACTCATTTTGCCATAGTATGGTTGCATGATTTCGTACCATGACGTTTATAATGTAACGGTAATGTTATTCCTCTGTTACAGATTGACAGAGATGGCAGAAAGTGATCAACCCAGCAATCAGGTTCGGGTCATGTTATGGGCTCCTCCACAGTCTCTCTCAACAGCATTCCAAAAATGTTTAAGCTTCGTTGATGACATTCAAATCATTAATGAGCCCTATCAATGTGCAGCAGCTAACAACCCTGACCCCGTCGTAACATGCACTCCAGATTCAATGCAAGAAGTAGCGCAAGAAGGATTCAAGAATCCTCTTGGTGCCTTCATTTCTGATGTGGAGAGTGTCCAGCTGGAAGAAGATCTTGAGAAGGTGGGATGGGATAACAAATTATGCACGCCATCTTGGGTAAAGAATCTTTTGGAAGGCGAATTTCCAGGAAAGAAGGTGGTCTTTGCCAAAGATATCATTTGTGGAATACGAGATCAGTATCATATGATTCCCGAAGGATACAGACACACTTTCCTGATTAGAAACCCAACGAAGTTGACCCTTTTTCAGCGGAGAATATCAAAGAAGTTGTTTCCTCTACCTGAAGATGAATTCAGTCTGTTAAAGATTCCACTTATTTTCAGAGATTGGTATGAGCCAATGCTGGATTTCATCCAATATTTGAAGGATAAAAACATTGAGAAGAATCCGATCATAATTGACGCAGACGATCTTCAGGATTACCCACAATCCATTGTGCGCCAATATTGCGAAGCACTTGGGATTCCATACAGCGACAGGCTTCTACGTTGGCCTGCAGGGAATGGGTGTGTAAAGAACACTTGGCTGGTTTCTAAACTTGCTCTTCAAGGTAATGAGATCATTGGATTTTACAAGTCAGCACTTGCAAGCACCAAGTTTGAGCCATCTAAACCAGTGCCACCTGCCAATGAAATTCCAAGTGATGTCTTTGAAGTTGTAAAACATGAAGAAGGTTGCTATCAGAAACTTTATGAGATGCGAATCATGCCTAATAAATGCTGAAAATACGTCTAACTTGAATAAAATATATTCTCCGACAATTCAAAAAGTTCAGAGGGGTTCATACACTCTTATTACCAAAACGTGCAATGTAGAACTTTTTTCTTAGAGTGTACGATGTCAATATCTAGTTAACCCGTCATCAACCAATTTACATCTATTCAATTCAATATGGGACAAGTGTATCTTTACACTTTGAAAACGTCCAAATAATATTCGTGATGGTTTCAATAGATATCGATAGATATTTTGCCAATTTTGCCCGGCAATTTTGTGACCTCTACAAGCAGGGGCATTCGACTTCGGTGTATAGCAGTTGTTAACAATCGATGGTAGCCAAACAAAAACTCATCAAAAAATCAGAAAATCTTATGGCCCACAAATTAGAAAATATGAAAGCCCCTTTTGGAATAGTATATCCGTTGAGCGTGGTAGCTTCTGCCGCACAATCAAACACTCTCAACTTTTGAAGTGAGGGTATGTGTCTGTCAATAGGCCCCCTTTTTTCAGTTGAGGATATACCCGATGACCCACTTTTATACCCGTCATACGCTGTCATACCCGATAGATCCCCCCAATATTTTGCCAGGGGGATGGTCCATACAATCATCCCCCCCCCCCCATATGTTGACGCCTGTATGTGGGTTTCTGACCAAATTAACCTCATTGTGGTCATTTTAGCCCCCAAAGTGACCATTTTTGAGCGCTTCGCGCGTATTTGTTCAACTTTTGCACAATATTTCACCAGTTTAACTTCAATATGGCAAACTTGTTCGCACGCTTCGCGCGCATTTGTACAATAATCTTTTCTGTCGCCAAAAGGTGCTAGATTCACTATACTTCAAAACTTTGTCCAACCCCATCCCCCCATGTAAAAAATAAAATCTACGCCACTGGTTGCCACATTGAATGATATCAACGTAAAAGCGTGTTGAAATTATGGAAAAATTGGTTCAGCACCCCCTCTTTTTAGATTCAGAGCGCACTGGGCATAAATTGGGTCAACAAATCACAACTGCCGTCGGCAAAAAATACTTTGGTCGGTACATTTACAAGTTGTCAAATCCTGGCTACGCCACTGGTGGTTATGTCCTTGCAGTTGAAATGCTCCATTACATTATTTCACCATGAAACTTGCATGCACACAGGGTGTAGATAATCCCCTTGTAGCAGAAACTGACACTAACTTGATTCTCATGATTTGTGACTTCAGGGCTCTGTAACTCACCTTTGCACAGTATTTGTTTTCATTTTGTGGGACATGAGAGCACATCAGACACACCAAATTGCAGTGGATACGACAAATGTCCTTCAGATATCAAATAATTTAGATTTGTCTTAACGCGATATCATATACGTTTTATGGTAAATTATTAACCATGCAGAACTGTCTTTAAAAACAGACAACGCCATGGATGAAGATCACGGAAAAATTGACATTTTGAAATTTGACAGTCCTCGAATGACTGAAAGATTTTGGACATATTTGAGTGTATTGCATCAAGGCATGAGCACTTTGCAGAAACTCTAACCCAATTAACAGATGGACTACAGTCAGTCTACTCTGAAGTACAAAGTACTGACGCGGACGCACACATTGTGCCGACTTTGAAGGCATGCATACCTCAGCAGAGACGCAGCACTGCGCACTGTTTACGCGCTGTATACGCGAGCATTGTCACTTTGTACTTCAGAGTGGACAAACTGTAGTATAAAATAATCATATATAATCGGAGACTGGATTAATTTAAAAAAATACTAGCTTGCGCGTGACGTCACCTGTCAATCAATCTCAGAAATAATTTGTGTACGTTTGTTTGATGTGACCATTTATTAATTTTTCTAACAAAACGTTATACAATGTTCAATTCTATACCTAAATAATACGAGCAGCTATCACACTAATAAACTGTATGCACACATTTATTTTCTACGCTTCAGACGTCTGTTGTCATTGATCAATATTTGAATCTTTGGAACGGATGAAATATGAGGCATTTACGTAAAATTCTAATTTTTCAAGAACGGTGTGGACGTGTGGTCAATTATTGTCAAAAGTTAACAAGTGTGTGATAGCTGCTTTATTCTTCAACCAGTTAGTTATGTTTGGTTGGGGCATTAAAATACCCAAATATTTAAGCTTCCGACGATACAGTTCTTTCAGGGACACCCTGTATTACAGACATATACATATGATACATGTACATGCATATATACACACCTTATAATAACCCATTTCAAGCAGGACAGTGTCATGTCATAGTCTGCAATACAGCGCATTCCATGGTCTGGTTAGACTTCTCCGTAGTCCACTTGCCCATTTTGCACACTCTGGCTATTACATTTAGGGCCTAAGCATAAAACTCTGATTTATATTGATTTGTGTGCAACTGATAGATTTTCACATCTGTATCTGATCTTTTCAGTCACCGCACTCCCTCTGTTTGTTAGCTTCCCAAGTGGGTTCGCTATCAATACACAGGTAGATTCCAAAATCAGAATTTTTCAGTATTAAAGTGAGCCATTATAATTATGCAAGATAGTGTTGCATTCAATTACTTTTATTGTCACTAATCATCTGATATTTTAACTCTTTATGACCATTTTACTATTGAATACTTTAATTTTAATAAACATCAGTATAATTTTGAGTTCAACGAAATGGGTTCATCATGACTAATAATAACATATTTTTAATAAATTTCGACTATGGCATAGTCTATGGTCTGGTTTAAAAAGCAAGTAAAAACTCCAACTGCACCACATTGCAGCTAGGGAATATTCAATATAATGCATACTACTACTAGCTTAGACATAGCTCTGATTATATAATATATCTGTATGTATATTGTAAAATTCTCGAGAATAAATCTACATGGTTAAAACTTGGTAGCCCAATTTGGGCCACTTTTCTGCCACTTATGACTGTTTCCTGTCTCATAGAAACCACAGGTGAAGAGAAAAATTGGGCGACGTTTAGGTGATTAGAAATCCACCCACTCCTGCAAGTTCCTGCTCCCTGTGATGCTCCTCTCCATGTGGGTAATTCTACGCCCTCTACATCTCCATGTGAGTAATTCTGTGCCCTCTCCAGTACCATAAACGATATCAGAGTTTCACACTCGCAATGCATTGTGGCAAAGTTTTGGTACAATCGAACTCTGACCTTTCGGGAAAATTGCTTTAATCATCAATTATTAATTTATTATTGTAATAATGTTATCAATGAAAAAACATTTTGGATAATTAATTTGTAAAATTACAATATTGTTCTTTTTGTTTTAGCAAAACATTTTAAGCGGCATTTTAAAATTAAAATTAAAGAAATTTTCCCGACAAGTCAAGAGTTCAGTCATACAAATTTGGCAAAAACTGTCCCATAAGCATTAGGCATTTAATGCCGATATCACTATTCAGCCCGGCTATTCAGAGATTCAATGATTCGGATGCTGCTGATTAAATATAAGTAACATCAGTTGGCACTGAACTGCTGAAGGTATGGATGTAGACTGCAGTCCACTACAGCAGGAAATTGTGAGAATTTTGTTTTAAACATATCCTCTCGAAAAATTTTCACTTCATCCCAATCATATTTACAATAGTAGAAACCATAGTAATGCTGTGAGATGTTAAAACGATGCGCCATCTATCTGTAGCTGCAATGGGAAGGAACATACAATATTGATAACGTAAGCTTCAGGCTAATGAAAGAAATTACGGCGAGAGAAAATGCAACAAGATATAGATAAGTCTTCTTCCAAGTCAAGGCGGTACATTCAACCATGGTGGCCATCTTGAATGTGGGAAAAAATACTACAATGAATTACTTCATAAACATTTCAAATGTTTTTTAATGATTATTCCTCATTCCCCAGGCTCATAAGAAGTTTTGAAATTCAATACTATGATTCAATAATTCAATACTAAGATTGCCGTTCCTGCCATGGCGGTCATCTTGGATGCGCAGGGACGGGAATATTAAGTGGTTGTGCGCAGGGGGGTTAATGAAGCACAAGACAGATAGAGAGAGTGAGGGAGGAATAGAGACGAAATATGAGGAGGGAGACTGGAAGAGGAAGAAAAAGGGTGAAAATAATAATAATCAAGAATTAAGGACAAGCATTGCCATTGGGCTTTACCAGTTGAAATCCACACCCCCCCTATAGAAGACATGACCTTAATCTTCTACACAGGGAGTGTGAATTTCAAATGGGGATACATGCTCCATTCGAAATCTACACCTACCCCCATACACCCCACACCCCCACCCCATTTTTTGAACAATTCTTAGCTTCCTTATCATTGTAAATACTCATATAAACTGGTCCTTGTATATTATAGAGTGTGACGTTATCGACTTTGTTTGCCATTTATGCTCGTGTTCTGCAAATTGGATCGGGCACCCACTTCAAAAGTTATAATTCGCCAGTGACGCAATAATCGGATTAACTACCATAGCAATAGGTGAAAACATTGTTTGATTATACCGCACTGCACTAGTACGTTCACGTGGTACTTCTGCATTGAACCATATCATGCTGATCACTCGCACCTGTAAGATTAGTATATTGCTATAAGCTGAAGCTTAACTTTATGCTGATTCTATATAGCATTATAAATAAATGGAAATCATTTCATTATTAATCATTATTTAAAACTGACTGAAGCTTATAATTTATTTTATTTTTTATTTTTCAATAGTTTCTGAACACATAATTATCTGTGCTATATCAGCACACCTAAAATCATGCAACTATTCAAATAGTAAGGAAGGCAGTACCTAGTACCTATTTTTTATAAACAAAACTTATAATGATTTTGCTTGTGTAAATGTCCTTGCCTTAAGTTATTTCTCAAGCACAATAAGCTCCCCTTAAATTGGGAGAGGTGGGTGGGAATTAAAATGGGAATTACAATTTTTCGTCTATCCTGTTTGATAACCAACAATGCATTGAAATCAAATCGCACTCGATGGTGACCTAGCGCCAATCCTAGAGAGGGGAGCTCTCATTAGATGAAGCCGCGACGCTGCCACACAACCACGAAAACGCCCGGGAAAACCATATCAAAAATGAGATCTTTGTGGATAACTTCCGATAATCACCGGCAAATTTCACATGTAAATTGTAGGTAGCAGGTGATTACCGGGTATGTTTATTGGACAATGCATCTGAACTTCGAACTTACAATACAAATCTCCTGAATTCTGTGCAAACACTGTTCAATCTACACGTATACAATCATGGTAAAGTAATCAAATAATTTTCATATATATAAGACCCATGTTCCGTACGATAAACCATATTGACTTGAACTTGAACTTTAGAATCAACGCACAGCGAGCAAAAGAGCTTCAATGTATTGGTATGTTATTTATATTTTGGTATATTATTTATATGTTGTTAAATAGTATTATTTGAAAGTATTCTCTTATTATTTTCTACTTATTTATTACAAACTGTTGATAATATCCTTAACATAACCTTTACGTACTACGCTACATATCACAGCTAATAAGTTTTCAGTAATTGACAGTTTTGAGTTCGTAAGCAACTTTTTATTTAGCTGTGCTTGAAATACCAAATTCACTATTCGCTGTTGAAGTGGTGATGTAACAGGATTAATTACCATAGCAATAGATGAATACGAGTTTTGAATAGATCACCCTGCATTGAACCATAGATGTCAAAGAAATGCTAATCACTCGCACCTATAACATTAGGGATGTGAAGGAAATCCATCCCATCTTTGCATGGGATTATCCCATGTTATACCATCTTTGTCTATCCCATGCTTGCCTATTTGCTTGCTAGTTAAAAATATAGTAAACCAGGAACTTGTCGCCATGTGTGCACTGGAGCAAGATGGGAGCTGGCTAGCACGAAAAAACATAACTATGACCCTCTACTAAGGTATTGATGAGCCTAAGTACATTCTGCAGTACATTCTGTACTGATCAGCAAGTGCATTCAATTTAATATTAAAATGAAGCGTTTTAAGTCAGGCAGGCGATAAAGTAGTGTATATTGACGGCTAAAGTCTGCTTTAAAGGCTTGAGCCATGCAAAAACGCAACTCGGGATACGTGATTATGGTACCACTCTCTCAACTGTTTTTTTTTATTGAGACAGTCACCTGCCAGGTAAAATAAGCTTTAATATGTTCTTAGATCAGTAGCCAATTTAATAGTCCTTTGTCCAAAACAATGGTATCACTTTTATTAACAGCCTGTCAGCCAAACAATTCGGTATAATCTTCATAATGGACTCATTTTGCCATAGTATGGTTGCATGATTTCGTACCATGACGTTTATAATGTAACGGTAATGTTATTCCTCTGTTACAGATTGACAGAGATGGCAGAAAGTGATCAACCCAGCAATCAGGTTCGGGTCATGTTATGGGCTCCTCCACAGTCTCTCTCAACAGCATTCCAAAAATTTTTAAGCTTCGTTGATGACATTCAAATCATTAATGAGCCCTATCAATGTGCAGCAGCTAACAACCCTGACCCCGTCGTAACATGCACTCCAGATTCAATGCAAGAAGTAGCGCAAGAAGGATTCAAGAATCCTCTTGGTGCCTTCATTTCTGATGTGGAGAGTGTCCAGCTGGAAGAAGATCTTGAGAAGGTGGGATGGGATAACAAATTATGCACGCCATCTTGGGTAAAGAATCTTTTGGAAGGCGAATTTCAAGGAAAGAAGGTGGTCTTTGCCAAAGATATCATTTGTGGAATACGAGATCAGTATCATATGATTCCCGAAGGATACAGACACACTTTCCTGATTAGAAACCCAACGAAGTTGACCCTTTCTCAGCGGAGAATATCAAAGAAGTTGTTTCCTCTACCTGAAGATGAATTCAGTCTGTTAAAGATTCCACTTATTTTCAGAGATTGGTATGAGCCAATGCTGGATTTCATCCAATATTTGAAGGATAAAAACATTGAGAAGAATCCGATCATAATTGACGCAGACGATCTTCAGGATTACCCACAATCCATTGTGCGCCAATATTGCGAAGCACTTGGGATTCCATACAGCGACAGGCTTCTACGTTGGCCTGCAGGGAATGGGTGTGTAAAGAACACTTGGCTGGTTTCTAAACTTGCTCTTCAAGGTAATGAGATCATTGGATTTTACAAGTCAGCACTTGCAAGCACCAAGTTTGAGCCATCTAAACCAGTGCCACCTGCCAATGAAATTCCAAGTGATGTCTTTGAAGTTGTAAAACATGAAGAAGGTTGCTATCAGAAACTTTATGAGATGCGAATCATGCCTATAAATGCTGAAAATACGTCTAACTTGAATAAAATATATTCTCCGACAATTCAAAAAGTTCAGAGGGGTTCATACACTCTTATTACCAAAACGTGCAATGTAGAACTTTTTTCTTAGAGTGTACGATGTCAATATCTAGTTAACCCGTCATCAACCAATTTACATCTATTCAATTCAATATGGGACAAGTGTATCTTTACACTTTGAAAACGTCCAAATAATATTCGTGATGGTTTCAATAGATATCGATAGATATTTTGCCAATTTTGCCCGGCAATTTTGTGACCTCTACAAGCAGGGGCATTCGACTTCGGTGTATAGCAGTTGTTAACAATCGATGGTAGCCAAACAAAAACTCATCAAAAATCAGAAAATCTTATGGCCCACAAATTAGAAAATATGAAAGCCCCTTTTGGAATAGTATATCCGTTGAGCGTGGTAGCTTCTGCCGCACAATCAAACACTCTCAACTTTTGAAGTGAGGGTATGTGTCTGTCAATAGGCCCCCTTTTTGAAGTCGAGTATATACCCGATGACCCACTTTTATACCCGTCATACGCTGTCATACCCGATAGATCCCCCAATATTTTGACCAGGGGATGGTCCATACAATCATCCCCCCATATGTTGACGCCTGTATGTGGGTTTCTGACCCAATTAACCTCATTTTGGTCATTTTAGCCCCCAAAGTGACCATTTTTGAGCGCTTCGCGCGTATTTGTTCAACTTTTGCACAATATTTCACCAGTTTAACTTCAATATGGCAAACTTGTTCGCACGCTTCGCGCGCATTTGTACAATAATCTTTTCTGTCGCCAAAAGGTGCTAGATTCACTATACTTCAAAACTTTGTCCAACCCCATCCCCCCCATGTAAAAAAAAAAAAATCTACGCCACTGGTTGCCACATTGAATGATATCAACGTAAAAGCGTGTTGAAATTATGGAAAAATTGGTTCAGCACCCCCTCTTTTTAGATTCAGAGCGCACTGGGCATAAATTGGGTCAACAAATCACAACTGCCGTCGGCAAAAATACTTTGGTCGGTACATTTACAAGTTGTCCCCCCCCCCCCCAGGCTCCGAAATCCTGGCTACGCCACTGGTGGTTATGTCCTTGCAGTTGAAATGCTCCATTACATTATTTCACCATGAAACTTGCATGCACACAGGGTGTAGATAATCCCCCTTGTAGCAGAAACTGACACTAACTTGATTCTCATGATTTGTGACTTCAGGGCTCTGTAACTCACCTTTGCACAGTATTTGTTTTCATTTTGTGGGACATGAGAGCACATCAGACACACCAAATTGCAGTGGATACGACAAATGTCCTTCAGATATCAAATAATTTAGATTTGTCTTAACGCGATATCATATACGTTTTATGGTAAATTATTAACCATGCAGAACTGTCTTTAAAAACAGACAACGCCATGGATGAAGATCACGGAAAAATTGACATTTTTGAAATTTGACAGTCCTCGAATGACTGAAAGATTTTGGACATATTTGAGTGTATTGCATCAAGGCATGAGCACTTTGCAGAAACTCTAACCCAATTAACAGATGGACTACAGTTAGTCTACTCTGAAGTACAAAGTACTGACGCGGACGCACACATTGTGCCGACTTTGAAGGCATGCATACCTCAGCAGAGACGCAGCACTGCGCACTGTTTACGCGCTGTATACGCGAGCATTGTCACTTTGTACTTCAGAGTGGACAAACTGTAGTATAAAATAATCATATATAATCGGAGACTGGATTAATTAAAAAAAATACTAGCTTGCGCGTGACGTCACCTGTCAATCAATCTCAGAAATAATTTGTGTACGTTTGTTTGATGTGACCATTTATTAATTTTTCTAACAAAACGTTATACAATGTTCAATTCTATACCTAAATAATACGAGCAGCTATCACACTAATAAACTGTATGCACACATTTATTTTCTACGCTTCAGACGTCTGTTGTCATTGATCAATATTTGAATCTTTGGAACGGATGAAATATGAGGCATTTACGTAAAATTCTAATTTTTCAAGAACGGTGTGGACGTGTGGTCAATTATTGTCAAAAGTTAAAAAGTGTGTGATAGCTGCTTTATTCTTCAACCAGTTAGTTATGTTTGGTTGGGGCATTAAAATACCCAAATATTGAAGCTTCCGACGATACAGTTCTTTCAGGGACACCCTGTATTACAGACATATACATATGATACATGCACATGCATATACACACCTTATAATAACCAATTTCAAGCAGGACAGTGTCATGTCATAGTCTGCAATACAGCGCATTCCATGGTCTGGTTAGACTTCTCCGTAGTCCACTTGCCCATTTTGCACACTCTGGCTATTACATTTAGGGCCTAAGCATAAAACTCTGATTTATATTGATTTGTGTGCAACTGATAGATTTTCACATCTGTATCTGATCTTTTCAGTCACTGCACTCCCTCTGTTTGTTGTTAGCTTCCCAAGTGGGTTCGCTATCAATACACAGGTAGATTCAAAATCAGAATTTTTCAGTATTAAAGTGAGCCATTATAATTATGCAAGATAGTGTTGCATTCAATTACTTTTATTGTCACTAATCATCTGATATTTTTAACTCTTTATGACCATTTTACTATTGAATACTTTAATTTTAATAAACATCAGTATAATTTTGAGTTCAACGAAATGGGTTCATCATGACTAATAATAACATATTTTTAATAAATTTCGACTATGGCATAGTCTATGGTCTGGTTTAAAAAGCATGTAAAAACTCCAACTGCACCACATTGCAGCTAGGGAATATTCAATATAATGCATACTACTACTAGCTTAGACATAGCTCTGATTATATAATATATCTGTATATATATTGTAAAATTCTCGAGAATAAATCTACATGGTTAAAACTTGGTAGCCCAATTTGGGCCACTTTTCTGCCACTTATGACTGTTTCCTGTCTCATAGAAACCACAGGTGAAGAGAAAAATTGGGCGACTTTTAGGTGATTTGAAATCCACCCACTCCTGCAAGTTCCTGCTCCCTGTGATGCTCCTCTCCATGTGGGTAATTCTACGCCCTCTACATCTCCATGTGAGTAATTCTGTGCCCTCTCCAGTACCATAAACGATATCAGAGTTTCACACTCGCAATGCATTGTGGCAAAGTTTTGGTACAATCGAACTCTTACCTTTCGGGAAAATTGCTTTAATCATCAATTATTAATTTATTATTGTAATAATGTTATCAATGAAAAAACATTTTGGATAATTAATTTGTAAAATTACAATATTGTTCTTTTTGTTTTAGCAAAACATTTTAAACGGCATTTTAAAATTAAAATTAAAGAAATTTTCCCGACAAGTCAAGAGTTCAGTCATACAAATTTGGCAAAAACTGTCCCATAAGCATTAGGCATTTAATGCCGATATCACTATTCAGCCCGGCTATTCAGAGATTCAATGATTCTGATGCTGCTGATTAAATATAAGTAACATCAGTTGGCACTGAACTGCTGAAGGTATGGATGTAGACTGCAGTCCACTACAGCAGGAAATTGTGAGAATTTTGTTTTTAAACATATCCTCTCGAAAAAATGTTCACTTCATCCCAATCATATTTACAATAGTAGAAACCATAGTAATGCTGTGAGATGTTAAAAACGATGCGCCATCTATCTGTAGCTGCAATGGGAAGGAACATACAATATTGATAACGTAAGCTTCAGGCTAATGAAAGAAATTACGGCGAGAGAAAATGCAACAAGATATAGATAAGTCTTCTTCCAAGTCAAGGCGGTACATTCAACCATGGTGGCCATCTTGAATGTGGAAAAAATACTACAATGAATTACTTCATAAACATTTCAAATGTTTTTTAATGATTATTCCTCATTCCCCAGGCTCATAAGAAGTTTTGAAATTCAATACTATGATTCAATAATTCAATACTAAGATTGCCGTTCCTGCCATGGCGGTCATCTTGGATGCGCAGGGACGGGAATATTAAGTGGTTGTGCGCAGGGGGGTTAATGAAGCACAAGACAGATAGAGAGAGTGAGGGAGGAATAGAGACGAAATAGGAGGAGGGAGACTGGAAGAGGAAGAAAAAGGGTGAAAATAATAATAATCAAGAATTAAGGACAAGCATTGCCATTGGGCTTTACCAGTTGAAATCCACACACCCCCTATAGAAGACATGACCTTAATCTTCTACACAGGGAGTGTGAATTTCAAAAGGGGATACATGCTCCATTCGAAATCTACACCTACCCCCATACACCCCACACCCCCACCCCATTTTTTGAACAATTCTTAGCTTCCTTATCATTGTAAATACTCATATAAACTGGTCCTTGGATATTATAGAGTGTGACGTTATCGACTTTGTTTGCCATTTATGCTCGTGTTCTGCAAATTGGATCGGGCACTCACTTCAAAAGTTATAATTCGCCAGTGACGCAATAATCGGATTAACTACCATAGCAATAGGTGAAAACATTGTTTGATTATACCGCACTGCACTAGTACGTTCACGTGGTACTTCTGCATTGAACCATATCATGCTGATCACTCGCACCTGTAAGATTAGTATCTTTGAAAAGAGCGGTATTGCATTCAATCTATGATTGTAGACATACACAGATGAGTGCAACCTGCTTGTAGTACAGCGCAATATATTCAAACATTGTTTTCACCTATTGCTATGGAAGTTAATCCGATCGATTATTATGTCACTTACGCCGGCGAATAGGGACGGTTTATAATACTATTGTATTCGTTAGTATGCAGAAATGGGAAATATTTCGTGGTCTCTAAATATTTACCTATGAGTTGATTGCTGGCTATCATTCTTATCTTCATCAATATTTCTGAGTAATATAACTGAGAAGATCATCAGTAGTACCTGTACACAAGAGAAGGAAACAGCTATGAAAGCAAGTCACAGCATGGATAACAAGGGGACATGCGGGTAATTTAACTAAAGGCGAATGGGTGTCCTCGAATTACAGTGGATTATCACACCTTTCTGTCCTACATTGCTGTCCCAAACTCTGTATAGCTTTCAGACCAGTATCTTCCCCAACCCTAAGGGCACTACAGTATGACCGGGGGTTAAGAACATCAATATAGGTCAGGACAGGGCTCCCAAGCTCTTTTTTTCCTCAAGTCCTGTGAAGTAGCATGGATGCCATCCAACTCTTCACATCTTCAGCATTGGCCAGCAAATCGAATCCTTTGCACTTAGGGAGGTCCTCATATACCTCAGCTTTATTTCCTCCTGAATAAACGCGATACATGCGATCCAATCATATTTGCCAAAACGCAATCGCGCAACAGTGGACCTCCTCGCCGTCAGCGTACATATTAGCAACCTCCGCGCTACCATATTTGCACAGATTGCACCGATTGTAATCCGTCTGTTTTAGCCTATTCGATTTTTGTATAGGCAAAATGTAAAAAAATTATCTTTTCAGGAAAATTTAGTTATCTTGTAAAATGAAGAGATGAAAGTGACGGTTATGAATGAGGTTAATAACTTTGCGTCTGTAATATGTGATGCGATCAAGCAAAATCAGTCGGAACTTGGAAATATTGATTTCGAGATATAGCCAAACAAAGGTAATATTTCCTTTTGTGTCCTGTTGTTTTGAAAACTCTTTAATTACTCATATCTTTGGAACTGGTTGTTCAATTTTAATGGGGTTGTCTGCACAATGTAGCTTTGTAAATCCTTTTTACTATCATATAAGAAAATCAAAATTTAATGTTTCCGAGTTCCGACTGATTTTGCTTGATCGCATCACATATGTCTGGCATTGTGGAAAATCTAAACATTATGCTTTGAACCTCGGAATGTCCCTTGGGGCTACGCCCTTTGGGACATTCCTCGGTTCCATTGGGCAATTTTTTTTTACAATATGCCATCGGACGCGCAGTTATTAACCTCTAAATAATGACTGCGTCTTGTGACGTAGCACATGCGTACGCTTTATTATAACCTCATGTCTGACATATATGTCATGCACTTGATCAACGTACGCGTGCGCTAGCCGTCGTATAGTATATATTTGCATAAATTGGATAAATCCCTACGCCTAAATGCTCTGTGTGTCCCCTACAAAGCTCAAATTCAACCTGCTTAAATCCGCCATTTTAGGCAAATGCACTACGGTATATTATGAGCACTCACTCACCTGTAATATCACCACTCCAATCAAATTGCCGCCAATGATCCATATATTTTCTATGATCTTCTCATGTAATGCATCGTAACAACCCTGTGAAAAGTTGACAGGGAATATAATTAAACATCAGCAGCAATTTATATTTCAAAATCCAATATTTTTTATCCTAAGCCAATGTATTATCTTGTGAATGTTGGGGTTTTTTTAAAATAAAAACACCTCAAGACCGTGTTATATTCTTCCCATGTGTCATGTGTTCAAATCTTTATAGTGACAAAACCAAGTGATATAATCAAATCAATACATTGATCCCAACCCAATCCATTCTAGTCAGGAGGGACGTGAGAGTTCATAAGTGCAATGTCCACTGGGTTGGGCAAGAAACAAAATTGGCGCCCCTACCCCCCCGAGATTATCTTAGACGCGGGCAGTGGCGTGGTTAGGGGTTGTGGCACACAGGGCAGGGTCTGACACAGGGCTAAGGATACATAATGGCGCCCCAAATTCTTGAAACAATTGCTCGCGGAGCGCGCGAAATTTTGGACAAATAAGGCCTACCACTAATTAATTATGGTTACTAGAAGTTGAATATCGGTCTTAAAATGTTTTTTCAGTTGACAATTTCAATTGAAAATTTTGACTTTCATCGCTTGTAGGGGCGCAGAATCGATGATGAATTGGTCGATTTGGTGCCCCCTATGGGTGGCGCCCGGGGCACGTTTCCCCCCTGAATCCCCCCACCCCACCCCACCCCTTAGTTACGCCACTGGCGATGTCGGATGAGTGGTTACAAACAATAGATACATATTCACTGTAAAAGTAGTGATATAACAGGATTAATTACCATAGCGATAGGTGCAAACAATCGTATTCTAGTAACACTTTTAGAAACACTTTCATTTCAGCGTATACTGCTGTAGTCTAATTCTATTAAGCCTGAAACACTGGTTTTATGGGTTATCCCGGTTCCTAGTGTATTTTTATCTTCACATTGTACATGTAGGCCTATATCTTTTAATTTTTTATTTTGTCAAGTGTCATATGTAATTTATTTTAAACTTCTAGCACATAATAATGTCACTTACCTTTTCGTATCTTGAATCTGATTGTTGTTCAGTGAACGGATTTTGACACAGGCCTTCACACACCGCTGATGATGTTTGTGAGTACCCAATACAGCAACTGCATGGTAGCCGTTGGTTATCGATTTCTGACGTCAAGTACCACCTAGATGTGCTCCAGTTGGTGAAATTGCTGTTACCGCAGCATTCAAGCTGAAAGAATGAAATAGAAACAAATTAATTTATAAAGCAACTATTTTGGGAAGGGCAATTTCGGTGCAGGAATTTTGAATATCGCGTGTTGAGAGCCGGCTGTTTTTATTCGTTTTTATAATCATTATGAATTTGTTTAAAACCATGTAATTCGTGCTTGATAATTGTTTTTCTAAAATATTAGGCATAATGCTGAGTGTTCCTTTAACAATATACCGTCCAGATTTGTAGCTAAACTGAAAACCACAAACGCAAAATTCATGGGCAAAAGTGCAGACTAGTCTAAGGGCGGCCAATCCAATTGAACAAGATACCAATTCAACGAGGAATAAAGCTCGCAGTCTCACACGTCCTCAAAACGTAAGTCCTAAGAAAACATCGCAAAATAGGTTCTATACCCTCACGAGTGTACAAATGTGGTAACACGTGTGTCAAACATGCCTACATGTATTTACCGATATCTGGAGCTGGTCAATAGCTCTCGATTCACCCTCAAAGCCTTCTTTGCCGTAGTTCTCTTGTATGCTCTCATCAAGTTTGGATGATACAAATGTCTCCACCTGTACAGAAGTATAAGAGTAAAACAACTGGATTAGTATGTGCAGCAGTCAGGCCCCGCCCCAGGTCCCACATCTGGCAGTCATCTAACCGAGGAAACACAAAACGTTCTCACAACGTTTGTCAGGGTTTGTCTGCTAACGTTATCTATATAGTTATACGACCGTTCTTGAACCATGTTTTTGAGAAACGTTGTATAAACGTTACGCCAACTTATTAGTCATGCAACTTAAATAACCGGCTGTATTCCATAGTGGCGTATAGTGGGGCGCCGCAAATAAACAACTTTTCGAGAAAAAATCCATAGTGGTGTATAGGTCCGATACTATGGAATGTAGCGAGGTGTACGCCACTATGACATGCAATGTTTTTCATTTTTGCCGATATTTCTTAATTATAAAATGTGTATAGTGTATAAATAGTGGCGTATGGTCGATGGTCAGGACTTTGCAAACGTCCAGATAACGTTCTTGAACGTCACCCTTTGTACAGGTTTAAACCATTATTTAAGAAACGTCGTATAAACGTTCTGCCAACGTAGTCATGCAGCTTATATTTTACATTCATACAACGTGTTCGAGGCGTTGAATAATGTTGCACAAAACGTTTCTGAACGTCTGTGATTGGTTAGTGTTTGGTCAGGACTTTGCAAACGTCCAAAGAACGTTCTGATAACATTAGCAAGTTGTACGATCGTTCTAGAACGTCATCCTTTAGACAGAGCATGTTTTAAATAACGTTGTATAAACGTTCTGCCAACATAGTCATGCAGCTTAAATTTTACATTGATACATCGTGTTCGCGACGTTAGATAACGTTGCAGAATGGTCTGAAAATGACACATTATACGGAACGCACCTTGGCTTGCGACTGGGGAAAAACAATAGATATGCTTATAATCAGCTTTATTGTTTTAAACTTTCTAGGCTTGTTACAAGCTCTAACCCCGCATATTTTTCTTCTATCGTGATTTTTAGGGGCGTCTAAGTCTAAGGGAACGTTTCCCCCGTCCCCCACTTGCTTCCACCGCCTATGTTCTGAAGATGTCTATCAACCATGGTAGACAATGCGTTCAATTGTAAGTAAAATTCTGGTTCTGTTTACCTACAAACCTGATGAATATATTTAGTTTTGTGACCTGACCTCAGTACTAAAAGCATGAGCAACCTACGTCACTCTGATAAGCAAACGTCATAGCCAAAGAAACCACTTCTGAGATGTCTATCGACCATGATAGACGAAACCGTCAATTGTAAGTAAAATTTTGGTTTTGTGCAAAGGCAATTTATTCAGTCTGTTTACCAATGAACCTGATGAATCTATATATTCAGTTTTGTGACCTGATCTCAGTAAGCATGAGCAACCTACCTCACTCTGATAAGCAAATGTCAGAGCCAAACAAACCACTTCTGCTAAGAAGAGTATCAACACAACAACAAAGTACTGAAAGAAAAGAGAAGAAAACAAATGATAAACTAGAGTCAACAGACGCTTCAACAGACCTTCGACCCCTATAACTTGACCCCTGGGTCACGGATGGGGTCAACTGCTCTTGCATTGTGCTTAGGATGTCATAAGAAATTTTCCTGGTGAATTTCAGTTTAATTGGAACTTATACATGGATTTTGATTTTTTTTAATTTTTGATTGACCTTTTGACCCCCTTAATGACCTTTGACCTCAATGAAAAAAAAACCTTATGTATACTGACAAAATGCATTGTTCCAATTTTAATTAAAAAATTCTAACATGTTCAGTTATTGAGATAAAAACAGGAAGTGACCCCTTAATGACCTTTGACCCCCAAAATAAAAATACCATGCATACATCAGGTAACACTAATTCATGTATGATGGTTATATTACTCTGGTTTGTTTACATTTTGAGATAAAAACATTTTGAACATTTTTGATAATTTTGGTTTTTGAACGGAAGTAATCCCTTAATGACCTTTGACCCCAAAACTGTAGGCATCCTAAAGACCCTGGCTAGTAGCGATGCATGTGTGCTAATGGCGACTTTCTGCTATGTAATTTGTAAAGACAGTGATTTTTGAATATTTTTAGACTTTGACCGGAAATGACCCTTAATGACCTTTGACCCCTTATCTGAGCACACCCTATAGACACCGACTAAAGTTGAGTCACATGATATAACCATGTCCTCATCGCATGTAATTTGTGGAAGGAGTAGCATTTTTTGTGAAATCACATTTTTGACCATTATAGCTAGGTCAAAGGTCACAGCAAAAGGGTTTCAGGCGCAAGCGCCCTAAAAGCAGCACATTTTCATGTATAGTACCATTTTTTCCAAATTTTTCATGCTTTTTCAAATTTGTTCGCCCTTTTTTATTTACTAATTCTTTTTGCCGCCCATTTCGTTTTTGCCGCCCCGGTTTATGCCGCCCCTTCTTCTTCCGCCGCCCCTTCATTTTGGCCGCCACCTGCTTTTACCCCGGGGGCTGGCGCCCACAACGCCCCCCCCCCCCCCAAAAAAATACTCGCATGAAATCTGTCAATCCCTTGCGGAGCTACATGCAGTTGATTGCGGTTGCCAGAAGAAAGAAAGAAAGAAGAAGAAGAAGAAGAATTGGGAAGAGACAGCACAAGCCGACGTTTGACGTCGGCTTGTAATGATTAACAAATCTTCTCGCCCCCATACACTGCTTATCACGTGCAGATATAGGTAGTGTATGTGCTTCGTCCGTGATTCGGATGTCACGTAAAGCCGTTGGTCCCGTGTACAGGAAGAGTCAAACCCTGTGTACGTTAAGTGTCAGAGCTATTCGAAAAGAGAAGGGGGACCATCCCCGGTTCTGGTATCTGCAATCAATCCTAGGTTCCAGGATCGTGCATAGGTAAACTGTGCACGTAAAGCCCGTGCGTTGATACTCATGCACCATTTGAGGTAAGCACGTATATGGAAGGAAGGAAGGAAGGAAGGAAGGAAGGAAGGAAAGAAGGAAGGAAGGAAGGAAGGAAATCATCCATCAGAAAGTGGCACCACACTTACAGCACACACATGTGATGTGATCAAGCAAAATATGTATGCAGTCATATCAACATTTGGGTTTAGTATCGGTTCGCAGAAAACCCCATAAAATTGACCATTTGATTCCTTGACCATTTGATTTGATGTGAGCAGTTTCCGTAAGCCTTAAACAATCGAAAATATAGGAAATCACTTCATTTATTTTGCTATATCTCAAAATCAATATTTTTGACACCCGACTTTTACTTTTTCTGTTTATCGTGTCTACACATGGTAGATAATATGTTTCAGTCAGAGCTGGACACAACAGATAACAATATCATTGTTTTCTGCGAGGTCCTCAGCTTTAAACAGGAACAGACCAGTACCATTCTCAGTCTGTTGAGGCATTTCCATTAAGCCCAGCTTGAGTAGGCACCGAGGGAAGCTCCTCTTTGGCACTTATGAACATGGATGTTGCTGATGGAAAAGTGCCTTACATCTCTTTCCATAAGGCAGCTCTGGTACCTTCTGCTTGTTCAGATGGTTCAACTTCATTGAGGAAGCTTTTCTTAGAATGCAGCTGATTCATGTTCATGGCCGAATAGGAGATGTTACTCATTTGTGGTCTGGTGATGATGTTCTCTGCTGCTTGTGCACTTTGAAAGATCTCTGGTGACACTATAACACAAATGATGTTGATCTAAGACATCCAGTAATAAGGCGGCCATTGGAGTCGCGATGGCTGAATCAATCTTCTTAGCAAGAGCTGATCTTTCCCAAACTGACCATGTGCATACTCCGCAGCTGGTTGAGTAAAGGGTTAAGGCAGGTGATCGTAGAGTGTCTGGCCTGGCATTCCATCTTGTTCCAATAAGATTGCCGACAATGTAGTTTCTTGCACAGATATTAGCCTTCTTCTTCTCAACATGATGGTGAGGGAATGATCTATGGTGACACCTGGGTGAATACAGTTTCCAAGAGATATACAAGACCAGATGACATTCAGTGTTTGGCTTCTCTCCTTCTAGCAGTCACAGATGTATGCCTTGATTATCATGCAATGGGAATTTGCCTGTTATGCAATTATTGGTCATCAGTGCAACCCACTTTTGTGTATCTAGAGCTGAAACAGGCCCATAGGGTAAGGCACCTCGTTATGTTTGGTCCTGTTGTGCTATCGGTATCCCGATATTTACCGATGGCTACTTCTGATTTTTAGCGAAATGAATCTTGGTTACTTATCCAGTTACTACGCGGAATAAAGCAATTCTATCGTGGTAACTGTATAGTTGCTTTCTGCTTCTGTTTTTACTAGCTTTTACTCTAGAGATGTAAAATATTGTATCGAGTATAATAATGACCATATGGATAGAGCTTTCGTGTATTTTTATAATGATGGTACTATGCAATAAAAAGAGCGCCTTTGGTACCTATTATAATAGGGCCCCTATAGCGCTGTTATCACAAGACTTGGTACCTAAATGAGTTGTGCATATCCTATCCATACACTTCAAGGTTCAAAATAAGTAGGAGTCAGGGGCAATTGTGCCCCTTTTCTACCTTACAATACCCCTCGTATTCCGAAAAGCATTTTGATTCATCAGTTTGCTCATTATTAGCCCAGAGTTGATGTAAAATTGTTCGTCCTTGCGCAAGCCAAGAATATGGGCGGTATCAAAATTATTCATTAGTACCCGTCAGTTTTGATGTATATTCAAAGACATGCTTATTTCAAATACAACGTACGTGGGTCCACTTGCAAATGACCCAAAATTTATAGTTTAATATCCTTTTATAGCATTAATCGACAAATTCGCAGATCTTGTGTTGTATTTTAATGCGGCAGTCTTGTTCATAAACTGAATACGGGTGGGCACCAATTATTTGATATAAATAAAAATGTTGCCACTGGTTCTTACATTATTCATGTCAGCCTGTAAAAAATATGGATTCCAGGAAGCCCCTTTCACCAAAAGAAATATTTGCATTTGGAAGATAATGTTAACATTTGGGTGGAAACTTCTATCCAAATAGAGAAATACAAATACAGGAAATTATGCAAAATATGTAGGAAATTCGAAATTGACTATTTCTCAAGGAAACAAACATTTTTTCAAAATTTAATGTGACCTACTACAATGAAATGAGTATAAAGTCGCAAGTTGGAAGTTCCAAGACATTGGCTGACTGTGTTGATGCTCTTTGTTTGCCGCGCACCTGTGCAAGCCAATAGTCCTTCGTGAATGGGCCATTGTGCCCCAATTCACAAAGGACATACAAACTTGCTTCTGACTTGGAAAGAAACAATGCAGTAGCCAGGCGTTTCAAAACTACCAACTTTAATAGTGCAGTTACGTCCACGGCAAATTCACCGTGACCTTTCCAGCCATAACCCGCTTATTGAAGATTAAACCGATATATGCAGTACTAAACCATTATATAGCAATCTATTGTTCAATGGAAATTTATTACCACCTGATAATATTAATCCAATGACCGACCGAATGTCCGCTACGGACGACTAATCCAATCAATAATGACACTATTGACATGTACGAGTGGAGCTCCGCTGACCGAGTTTTGGGGTATTTTTCACTGGTTTGCAGCTGTTTGCTGTCATTTACTCATCAAGGCGGACCACCGTTATTATAAGGACTATGCCAATTATTTAAAGATTGACATGTAGAGAATAAGCCATACTTGATTGACAGAAAGTACTAAATTTGTAACTATGACGGTTTTATGACACCAATCTTCCAAATACGACCAAAAAACGGCTGCCCGGTAAAGGAAAATGTGCAGTTTGGATTGATGGTAGGATTTCTTTTTCATAAAAATGTATGTTCCCGCGTTATTAAAGCTTGTACCGGATTAAGATTCAGATATTTGGAAAAGAATAAGTAATTGAAACATAGAGCAAGTACTAAAATCATAGCTTTTATACTTTTTGATACATGATGCTAACTAGTTCATCCCCTATAGCTACAACACAGCGCTACCAGTAGGGTACAATTGCCTATTGTGAGTGTCCCTGTGTTGTGTGCATACATGTAGTTAACAATAACTGCATGATGCGACTTTACGCTCATTGCGTGGTAGCAGGTCACATATATCCTAACCCTAACCCAAAACCTAACTATAACACTTACCCTAACCCTGACCTAATTCCTTATCCCTAACACTAGCCCTAATGATAACCCTAACCCTAACCTGATCCTTAGCCCTAATCCTAACATACAATACTCTAAAACCTAACTTTATCCAATGTCAAACTAATGACCCTTCGAACTAATGGGGTTCCCGATTTTGACCTGATACACTTACTGTCCATAACATCCATTTCGACTCATGGCACGCCCCAAAACATCCCAGGAAACCTAGTATGGTCACAATACCTCCGATGGCTATTGCTGCAAAACCAACCGCTCTGAAGAGTGGGTCGTCGAAAAGCTGCAGGAATTCTATTGTGGTTCTGTCTACGCTAACCCATATGCCGACACCGAGGTAAGCAATACCTGTATAAAGCTGTGTAAGATGAAATATGAAACAAAACTGAAAGTAAACTGATTAATACAAATAACTGTCAGGAAGACTTCCTGTCCATTTTAAGCCAAAATATTGGCTGTTTAACGTGGAGTTATTTGACAAAAAATCTGTATGGACAACATACATCAAATATCTGTCGTATCTGATTAAGAGCAGATGGTCCTTTTAAAAACAAATCATTTATTTTCATAAATTTCAATATTTATTGAGGAAAATACAGTATTGGAGCATGTCCTTCCCCCATAAAAGTGTTTAAATCAACTATAATGAAAGAGATAAAAAGAATTTATAGCGTCTGACGTCATCTGTCAATCAAACTCGAACACGGTTTGTTTACTTACAAGTGTCGTGATAATGACTTGCTGAACGCGGTGGTATAACCGGGCGCCTTATTGTTAATTTTGCACCTTCAAACATACAAACCATCTCAAAAGTTAGGTCTTTATAGTAGGAAACTTTCTTTCGCGAAGGCACCATGTTAACAATGCCTAGAAAAGTTGCTTTTTGCCTTGTAAAAGTACGTAATATTTCGCCATTTTTTGCTATTCATTTTCTCCGATCGGCACGAGACTAATCGCCCTTCCTTTTACGCGCTATTAACCTGTGTAAACCAATCAAGGATCGTTATTGACAGTGACATCAGACGCTGGGTTTTTTCCAGTTTATTTAAGGTTACGCAAGGCTTTTTAAATTAAAAAAAGGCTTAAAACAACATAGGTCGCAAGCCCGGCAGCGCTGAGGCCGCCTACTTCCATAATATAGTAATTAATTACCCAGAATATGAGGTTGACAATAAAGAATATGATCTTGGAGCAGGTACCGCACTGTGTACGTGTGGTTGCCATGGTAACAGCTTTAATTCAGATGGAGAATGCAGACAGGCACCTATGAATAATGACAAAATGGTGAAATTAGATTAAAGCCATTTGTAACATTTCCATAAAAAACCTTTTTTTTCAGCAAAATGTTAGTTTTCACTGGCACTCTCAGATATGTCCCCTTTTAATTTTGACCCGAACAGATTAGGCAAAACAAAGAAAAGTCACTATCTAATACCAGCGCATTATGCGCTAATGCGTGTCACTTTGTGTATCGTGACTGAGTTGGGTCATTTTGATGTGTTATAACCGTCCGCACGCCGTGTACGTACTACTCCCCATTTTAGAAAAATACAGAACTAAATTTTTGGGATTAAAAAAATATTGTCCTGTTTTGCCAAATGAAACAAAGCTAAATCGTAATCCTTTAGTTAGTCCTAACTAGCAATAAAAGTCAAATTTTAATATTTGGCCAATTTTTGGAAATAAGGGCCAAAAACATGCGTTCTTATAACCAACCATTTAATTAAAGTAACACAAAAAAGTGAAAATTAGAGCAAAATTTCGGCATATACTCAAGATTTTGAATGCTTAGACTTGTTCCAAGTCTGTGATTATTTGTGACTCGATTGTCAGAAAACATCCCGAATATGCATATTTTTGGTTCTTTTTTCAAGAAGCAAGTAAAATAGTGAACTTTTTCTTTTATTTCCAATTAGGACTAACTACAGGATTAGGTATTAGCTATGTTTCATTTGGCAAAACAGAATAATATTTTTTCAATCCAAAAAAAATTAGTTCTCTATTTTTCTGGAATGGGGAGTAGGCATCGTATGCGCGTCAATCGTAATAATTGAAAGACATAGGCCTACTCCGTCGTTTTATTTAGATCTCTGATTTTGTCACAATTGAGTACCTTGATTTTTGCAGGGTATGTTAGTTTACTAAATTACATTACAACGGTGTAAAAACATTGATGGCGTGCTCTAAACATAAACCTACATGTACTACAGCCTGTCTCAGAAAAAATTGTGCAAGTGAAAAGCGCCCTCTGTGGCAATTAGAAAATATCGTTGTGACATAATGCTCACATCAACGTCAAGGGCATATTCTTAGCTCTCAAATGCCGTTTAGTCTGTTCAATTTGCTTGTTTTAATCTCGAGATATGTTTACTTAACAACGAAAGGGTAAAATCACAATTGTGCCACTTTTACTAGGGAAGAGGGCTGTACATGTAAATCAATGATAGCTGATGTTGATGCGTCTAATGCACGATCCCCGTGCATTAGACGCATCAACACCAGTGCGCGTGCATTATTTTGTCTAATTTCATTAATTTGTCTAATTTCATGAACTTGTCAAAGTTCATTAACCTATAAGTGTGTAATATTTATTTGGTTTTTAACATTGTCTTGAATGATTTACAGTATTTATTAAAATCATTGACATGCACATGTATTTAATTTTACAACAGAATGTGAATTATTTATTTATCGTTTAATGGGTCGTTAGTGGAAAAAGAGAATCATTATACCTTTATAATGATAAAACATTAAAAACAATTTTGTATTGCTGTGTAATTGATGCGTTCTTTTGATTTGACGAAGGAACTCTTGATAAACTTGATGCTATCATTGATTTACATGTACAGCCCTCTTCCCTAGTAAAAGTGGCACAATTGTGATTTTACCCTTTCGTTGTTAAGTAAACATATCTCGAGATTAAAACAAGCAAATTGAACAGACTAAACGGCATTTGAGAGCTAAGAATATGCCCTTGACGTTGATGTTCGTTCTTAACTAAGCATATCTCGATATTAAAAAGAGCAAATTAAACAGAACAAACGGTATTTGAGAGCTAAGACTGTGCCCTTGACGTTGATGTAAGCATCATGTCACAACGGTATTTTCTAATCGCCAAAGAGGGCGCTTTTCACTTGCACAATTTTTTTTGAGACAGGCTGTACATGTACTGTACTATATATTACATCATACATCAGTGGTAAAGTGAATGAGATTCGAGTTGAAATTTGGGTAAATCTTCACCTCACCTTAAATGATGTTGTTTGTTTGTTTGTTTGTTTGTTTGTTTGTTTGTTTGTTTTGTTTGTTTGTTTATACTTTAAATTTCTTAACAAGTTACTTCCTCGTAGTATTTGTACAGGTCAATACGGGAATTTACCATTATTCTATTCAAGGCCAATTACATACGTTCATGGTTCAAGTATTTTACGGTTAAACAATGACATGTTTAGTGCGTTAGTCATTCTATGCGACAATATTGTATACTTCCGCTTATTTTTCATTTACACTACTGCTTGAAATAAATTACGGCTATGGAATTCAAGTCTTGTGTTTTGTGTTTTTGTTGTTGTTGTTTTTTGCCTATCGGAAGGGAAAGAAGAAACGAGAAAGGAGACCACCGGGATCCCTCGGACCCCTCACATGAAGAAGAAAAAAAAAAGAAAGAAAGAAAGAAAGAAAGAAAGAAAGAAAGAAAGAAAGAAAGAAAGAAAGAAAGAAAGAAAGAAAGAAAGAAAGAAAGAAAGAAAGAAAGAAAGAAAGAAAGAAAGAAAGAAAGAAAGAAAGAAAGAAAGAAAGAAAGAAAGAAAGAAAGAAAGAAAGAAAGAAAGAAAGAAAGAAAGAAAGAAAGAAAGAAAGAAAGAAAGAAAGAAAGAAAGAAAGAAAGAAAGAAAGAAAGAAAGAAAAAAAGAAAGAAAGAAAGAAATACAACATGAATCAATAATATTCATTTATTCAGTTATTCAGACATGAAACATTTCCAAACATGATTGTCCTCTGGCGACAATGAAAATATATATATAATTTTTAACAACATGCATTATACAACTTCAAACTGGTAATGTGAATCTACAGGTTAAGTAATCCGAATCTTCTCCAATTTATCGGTACAATTAAATTATTAGAAATTAATAAGACAATAATGAGAAAATCTTTTATTCCATATTTACAGATATCTCTCTTTAGGCCTACATTCTTACATTCAACTTGTTTCTAGCTTTAAATTAATAAATATAAATCACTTGCCTGTTGTTGCCAGCTGCCATGTTAAAATGAAAATCCATTGTTTAAAAAGTGACTTTTTGTACAATGTTTGCAAACTTCCCGGTTCACGTGTTCACGGTTCACTTGTTTCATTCAAAGTAGGAAAGGCAACCTTTATTAATTGAAATAATGGACCGTTCAATATTTACGCCAGGTGGTGGGGTCGGAGTTTTGACAAATAAATCTACAAAATTATGTCGCGTTTCCCCGGCGCGTTCGTTTAAAATTTTCAGATTCCCCCTTGTTTCCCCATTTTTCTCCATTTAAAACTTAACATACCCCCTCATTGTTCAAGTGAAAAATTCAGATTCTACCCTCAAGATAAAAAAAAGCGGATTCCCTTAAATCTTCCACCCCCCTGGCGTAAATATTGAACGATCCCTAATGATAGTGCATTCCCCTTTGCCATGAGTTAATGGTCTATGACATTCAGGTAAATTCCCGCTATCACATAGTTTCTTAGAGAAAAAGGTGGTATACCGTAAACGTTCGCCTAATGGCGCTTTGGAGTTCATGGAAATGAGAGAGCGCCATCCCTGTAAAAGCCGACTATTATCACTGATCATTAAGGGTACGTGTAGTTAAAGGGTGAAACCTATCGACACATACAATTATGAACAAGATCGAACAAACTTGTTCATGATAATGCGGTAATCATTCACCTGATACGTTGTGGCCCAGTGAGCAGAGCACTAGACTATAGTGCGAGGATAAAGAGAACTTGTGGAGAAGATTGATGGTTCGATTCTCATGCAGTAATTTCTGACAGATTATGATGTCTGTCAATGTTTTTTTTCTGATTTGAAGACATTTTATTCTCTATTTTCTTGATTTTATCTTTAACATTGTTTATATAATTTTATTATTTTATCTTGTATGTGTCTTTTTTCATGATTCTTTGTTTTTATCGTTTCATTTTAGAGTAACTCAATCCATTCAATCAAATGTAATGAACCTATTTGATTGTAGGCATTTGTATAGTCTTTCAATTCGCGCGAGTGTCCTTGCCGTCCTTGCCTATGCATCAGTGGTCATAAGAGGTATATCATTTTATTCGAAGGGGGGGGGGGGTCCCAAATATACGGGGGTCATAAAGTCTTGGAAAGAATAATAGGAGGGGGCATAAAATGTTTTATAACCAAAATGTAGGGAGTCACACGATGACCACAGAAAGTGTGTTATTTTATTTTTAAAAAATGATTTCAATACAATTTTGGGGTTTGGGATCATACAATTTTTGTTGCCGAAATAGGGGGTGCGCAATTTTATTGACGCAGACTTTTGATAGCCCTCTAAGAGGATTCAAAAGATAACCTCTGCCCCAATAATCCCTAGCTATATTTGTTTGAAACTGTTCCACGGAGGATGTATCATAATAGGCCCAGTCTTCAAATGATATAAATAAAATTTGAATGAGTGAACGAACAAAATCATACAACGACCAACTGAATAGAGGCTGTGCATATGACGTATCATCCCGTAAATATGGCGGACTACTCAAATGCATTCAACAAAAGCATGATTGCATCTACCGCGACAGTTCGTCTCACACACATAACAAAATGCACTACGATCAAATAGGTTGATGACAACATTTGATTGAATGGACTTGTTTGGAGCCAATCGATAAACGCAAGGCCTCTATAGCTACCATTGAATACTGGCTAGGATTCCACAACACAATGAGCGTGTTTATAGTGATGTACGGTATTTATACGGTATCCTTATACGCATATGGGATTAGGCTGGAATGTGACCTATCCGTTATCTCGGCTGTTTATAGTGGCGACCAATAGCGCTATTCTTATTTGAACTCAGGGTGTTCGAGGTCACCGCAATGCAATGTGGGAGACACAAATATGATGCCAGTTTCAAATAGTGTGCCGTCGAAACGATACCGGCCTACTTTTTAACATTATTGCTACAGTACCGTACCATATTTGTAGGTGATGTGTTATTACAGTGACACATTTGAGCTCGGAGAGTTATATGACACTGCTCCACTTCCTTGAATAACGGTATCGTTAATCCCTGTCTGTTTATAGTGGCCGTATACGGAATGAATATACTGCAATATCCATCGATTTCGAAGGATATCAGTCCCGTATAATATGTGCGGCAAATAGCGCTATTGGTCTGTTTATAGTGGCGACCAATACCGTATAAGATGTACTTATACGCTAAATACCGGATAATCTGGCTCACTATAAACACGCTCAATGAGAACATGTTATAAGGCGCTTTGGAAGGCACATAATACCCCAAAGGCTTTCCATATTATGTGCACTCAACAACTATTCAGTACCGAAGCCCGGTATCGAAGTTACGTAATGTTACTATGTCAACGGGATCACGCGCTTAAGTAATGAACCACGATCGAAACAATCAGTACACAAAAAAGGCATACCAAAATAGCGTGATCGTAATGATCGCCATACAAACAGTGCTTGGTTCCGATACCATCACGGAGTTACGTAACTACGTCGTGGTCTGATAGTTATATGATCAATGGTCTGATCTACTTGGGTTCGATCCTTTTAAAAAAAAAAAAAAAGCTGATCATTTATAATGCATAAATGAATAAAGTAATGTAGTTACACAATTTGAAACATTCAGGCCGTTCTATTTTTCAAAGGTCATTTAACTGTTAAATGTAGTGGAATATATCACGCATTGATAGGTAGCAGGTGGAGCAAATTTTGTCAGCGGTTTTTGTTGCCGTTTGTTCGCAGTGCCTATTTATCTAAAAAAAATAAGAAAATTAAAATTAAATTTAAAAAAATTCACAATATTCGTTCGTAAAATGGGGACAAAATCCAAAAACATTTCTTCACCCTTCTTTACATAAAAGTGGGGGCAGAAATCAAGATTCGAACAAGAACCTTCCACTATTCAAGGCGCACCCTCTACCGACTGAGCTAACGGGTCAGACAATAGAAGGGTGTAATTTTGAACTGAAGAATATTAAAAAAATATGAAGAAATTACAATGTTATAAAAAGATTTACCAAAATGATTTACCGTATGAATCGATTTACAAATTAAGTCCAATGGCACTTTGAGAAAGAATACCTGAAGAAACCCCAAAACATTTGCTGCTCCAGCAACTAACCTAGTGACCTAAAGTATTGGGTAATGTCACGATATTTTTTTCTGAGGAATTATGTCCAGGTTGCTCAATTTAACATACACGTATCCTTAATGCTGTTGAGATTTTACAAGGATGGCGCTCTCACATTTCTAAGAATCCAAAAGCGCCATTAGGCGAACGTTTACGGTATTACAACGCCGTGGTTAACCGTTTGCTATTGAAAAGTTTACTGTAAATGTGCATGTACATGTACTTCAAATCAAACCTATAAAAGGTAGCTCCCAGAGGCGAATCCCGGAATTTTCATCAAAAGGGGGTAGGGGGCGCCGAGCCACCGCCGCCGCCGCACAAAGTCAGGCGCCGCTCTGTAAAGGTATACAGAGTCAGGCGCCGCTCTCCAAAAATTAGGGGGCGCCACCCTAAATCCGCCCTGGCTCCAATAGGATCTTTGAACAAGTTCGCTTTAGTTTCAACTGATGAAATTGTTCTTTTTGTACAATGATTCCAAGAACAATGAAGGTGTTAGCTTCGCATTTTAGTGACGTTTCACCAGTGATGGTGTG
Source organism: Amphiura filiformis (assembly GCF_039555335.1). NCBI lineage: Eukaryota > Metazoa > Echinodermata > Ophiuroidea > Amphilepidida > Amphiuridae > Amphiura > Amphiura filiformis. The sequence continues at coordinate 38,017,904 of NC_092640.1, read as the reverse complement.
GTTTCATCAAACTGGCAACCCATCACATTTGACTGCTTCCTTTAATAGGCAACAGGAACTGCCGTAGAGGGTGTGATAAATTGCTAAACGATATTGAGTACAAAACAATAGTGCTAAGGAGGCTATCATTATCTTCGGAAGTGGTCCCAAAGATACGGGGGGAGGGTGGGGGTCACTATGATAAAATTTTTGATGACCAAAGGGAGTTAAAAGATGACCACAGATACTGAGTGTGTTTTATTTCATTTAAAAAGACTGATTTCAATACAATTTTAGCCTGTTTTAGGGGAGAAAGTGCATCGGCGATGGGGGGGGGGGTCATAAAAGTTTTGTTGCCGAAATAGGGGGGTCGTAATTTTATTGACGCCGACTTTTTGTAAATTTGGGACCCACCTTCCGAAGAAAATGATAGTCCCTAAAAACAATAGCGCTAAAAAAATATCGTTATAAATTGCCCTCCGATTGAGGGCAGTGCCTGAATCATTTTGACATGACGTCACCATTGGATTAACAAGCAATCAATAAATCTTCACAAACAATTCGAAATGTGTTATGCGCTGTCAAAACAAAACTATGTTATTCTAAAATCGTTTGTTGTGCGACGAAGTACACCACTAGTATGTTGGTTTTTAAGTTGTAACTGCTGACCGTCTATTTTGAACGCGCTGCTCAGCCGTGTAGTTTCTTCAGCATCGTACGTCACGTGTCGCGTGTCCTTGGAAATCAAGGGTAAAAATAAAAAAAGGTTAAATGTATGAAATGGGTGACTTGTTCATGTTGCTTTCTTGCCCTGTGGGCTATTATATATTGGAACTCCATTAGTTGCAAGTCTTAACTATGAAAGTCTCCGGCCTAACCCCTCCTGGGCTTGCGACCTGGATATTTTAAGCCATGACAGGCGTATATAATAGCCCCGCAGGGTAAGAGTGACGGACTGTCTCTCACATAATTGTCATGTTAAGTTGACCTTAATGTTAAAACCTTGCGTAACCTTAATGTAACTTTGACCAACAGATGGCGTCAGTGTAGATATCCTAAGATCTCACTGCACTTATGTGCTCAATATTAGCACTTTAAGACTGCTGTGCAGTGCTTAATATTAGCACTTAAGTAGACAGACTGGGTTGATCTATCAACAAAATTGGAGTATTTTTTATTATGCCCTCACGTCTTAAAATAAACATTACATTGCACCTTGTACTTTCATGTGTGGAAACTTTCATGTGTGGAAACCCCCAAGCTTATATCACAAAGTTTTGGGAGTTTAGCAACTGTACTGTGAATCTTATATGGAATTTTAGTGACCTTTTTCGGTACTGATATAGTGGGTGGGTAATACAGATATTCAGATATTTAAAGATTTATTTACCGTTTACAAGACGATTTCAATATTGTTCATCCCCCAACAAAGTACATGAATATTAAGTTTCCGACGAAACATTTCTTTCAGTTCATGGACACCCGTGTACATCGTATGAAGAGGGTAAATCCCGATCTTGGTAAAAATCATGTAAGAAGTAGTAGGAATATTATGAATTGCGTGATTCAACTTTGACATTTATATTTGCTTAACTGATGATCTTGCAATAACCATGATAACAGCGCAACATAGGTATATTATCTGGTGACGTTTTGTAACATGTTCATTTTCAACTCGCATTGCAGTTGCGTATCGGAAAATTGTCTAATAGCGTCTCTTTGTGAAAATACTACTTAAAGAAACAGGTAAGCTGCTTGAATGACAGCCATATTATACGTTTTGATTTTTGTCTCTTTCTGTTTTGTTGTTAGTAGCGGGAATAAAACCACGTACTGATAGTCTGCCTTGTCTACCAGCCAGCTCCTTAATAAACGATGGTGAAACTAGAATACTGAGCTCAGGTGACATTTGCTAAACCGTTGAAATACCTGCCACAACAACAGCATTATATTGATTGTTCAAAGTAAAATGCTAATACCTTATAAAAATATATCCAAAGCTAGGACCAAGGAAATCTCCAAAGATATGTAATTTCCGTTAAATTTGAATTTTGTTACTCTTTATTCGAAATAATATTAGTAATAACTGACGGGAAGGGTTGATGTCCATTTTAAATATGCAAAAAAATCAGGTTTGAAAAAAATTAACCAATTTCATATTACATTATGGCTAATTAAGACGAGTGGGTTGGCATAAGCCATATGTTTCCAGTGTTAGCCATTTAATTGGAAAAATTGCAGTATACTTTAATAAAAACATTGATCTTATTGGAAAATAAAAAAATAAAAAATTGGATAATCATGATGACGTCTAAAAAAATGGAAAACGATCGAGAGAAACACTGTGACAGAGCAATTATACACATTACTGGGACACCTATTTAAAACTCACTGCAGCTATGGCTGATTGGTAAATGATGTTGCATAATATGCGTGAGGAATTATTATAAGCTCTACTTCGATCACGCAATCAAATCACGCAATAGTCTGTCATATTTACCACCAGCTTTCTGATTAACGACGATGAAACTATATAAAGTCTGCACAAAAAGAAACTCAGCTGTTATAAATACGCCTATAGCTTCAGAACTAATAATTGTTTTCACAATATTTCAATATAAAAAGAATGATGATTTATTTACGCGCATTTTGATACCCCATTTGTTCAATTTGGTTCAATATTAACAACACAGCAGTGTTTTGAAAGAAAAATACCCGAATTTAAAAGTTGCAGCTATTTATATTGTCAGCGCGAAGATAATGGCGGGTTTTACGTGCCACAATGCTTGTGTAATAACCATTGATGGCTGTAAACTGCAACTTTTAAATTCGGGTATTTTTCTTTAAAAACTCTGCTGTGTTGTCAATATTGAATGGCATTGGACAAATGGGGTATCAAAATGCGCGTAAATAACCCATCATTCTCTCTATGTTGAAATATTGTGAAAACAATTATTAGTTCTGAAGCTATAGGCGTATTTGTAACAGCTGAGTTTCTTTTTGTGCAGACTTATACTATTATCTGTTCCAGTTCCAATGACTTTATGTTAATGTCTACCACTCACAGCATGTCAATACCTTATAATATGTGACCATACGCCACGAATGAGCCGTAAAGTCGGTAGATTGTATTCTGAGTTACAGTGTAAAATGAAGGCCGTATTCATAGGTACCTCAAGTTGGTGCTACACGTATCTCATTTGGCTAGTGCCAATCAAACATCTTTTAAACCAATCAATAATCCTATTGTTGAAGAGGATAATAAGCTTCTACCTATGTCTATAGAATTCTTAAATAGCTATAGTCTTTGTTTGCTTTGGCTAAATCCTGTTCAAGTGGTGGGTTACAAAGCGTTGTATTTTGTCTAGTTATGTATAACCAACAATTAACAATGAGAGGACATTCCTGAACCTCGTTGACTTGGGGATGATTAGATATGACCGCCAATTATGACTGTTTGATATTTATTACCAGCAATGTGGAAAAAGAGACACATGTAGAACCGAAATAATGTACCATTTTGTTGACGGAGCAAAGTGCAACAAACCATAAGCCCGCTTCCGGATATCGTTTGAAGTCAAATGTAGTCTCGGTCCCAGCCGATTTGTGCTCCTTCGTCACTAAACAACCCGTCTGGCGACAACCTCATAGTACGTCTTTCCTGATTGGCTGAATTAACTCAGTAAAATATTGGGTTGCCAAATAAGGCAAGTTGGTGGACAGCCATGCGGTGATATGAATCCCCGTATTAATCAGCACAATGTATGCGAGTACGCGTTGCGAGTCGCTGACATGAAAGGCGATATCAGACGATTGGCGCCTCAGTGGCTGCAAGCTGGCGTACATTTTGCGTTTGCGGTATCTACAAAGTACGATGTTTGTGTCACTTACACGAGTCACGCCCTTATTCATCAGCCATAGGCAATTGAAAACCTTTTTATTTGTAAATTCATTAACCGACCCTGAACCAATCAGCAATCATCATTTCGGGGTTATCGCCAGACGGTTTGTTTAGTGACGGAAGAACACAAACCGGCTGGGGCCGAGACAAAGTCAAATGATATACCATTTTAAAGCATACTATTTTCTAAACACGAAATTAAACAAAATTGACTTTACGACTGGTTTGTGGTGGACGGTCACATATCCGCGCAGGCCCAAGGAAATTGTAAGACGAGTGGGATGACATAAGCCATATTTTTCCAGTTAAATAAGTAAAGGAATCCTATATTCGCACTCATACATCCACATTGCTGTTCATGACGTTAAGACCAATAAAATATATAAAAACGAATGTTTTGAGAGTTCCACCCCCCGAGAAAAATCATGCACATGGGGCAGAGATGACACCTCGTATATATCAAGCACTGGTTCCTTTATAGGACCCCGGGTATAGGACCCATGCAATGCTTCTTGTGTGTCACCTGTGTGTCGGCTTTATTTGTCTTAATATTTAAATAATTTGTTTCTTTCTTTCTTTATTATATATTCAATTACCTCGCTTGTATAGCGATCACTCGTTCTCCATTGTGTTAATGTTTAGTGCAGAATGCGTAGCCCATGCTTAATTTTTGCTTTACACAGTAGGCGGAGGCGCCGTATTTAGCGTTAGCTTTGGACATTTAATTGATTTCATTATATTCCACCCGACTTAGCCGGATGAAAAATAAAGAAAATAAATAAATACCGAAACCCAACGCTAAATACGGCGCCTCCGTCTAATAAGTCGGTCATCAATTTCAAATATTTAAATTCATCTTAATCACATATTGCCCCGGCATATTACACAAAACAAATGTTCTCTTTTTTCTTTTGTTCTAAAAAAGGTTCCAAGATAAAAAAAATGGGACGAAATGGAGGTGGCGGTGGAGGCAGAAGCGGCGGTGGAGGCGGAGGCAGAAGCGGCGGTGGAGGTGGAGGCAGAAGCGGCGGTGGAGGCGGAGGCAGAAGCGGTGGTGGAGGAGGCAAAAGCGGCGGTGGAGGAGGCAAAAGCGGCGGTGGAGGAGGTAAAAGCGGCGGTGGAGGAGGAGGTGGTGGTGGTGGACGTGCAGGTGGATCTCGCGGTGGCAGCAGCGGTGGATCACAAGGTCACGGCGGCTCAAAAACCCACCATGGTGGCAGCAGCGGTGGCAAATCAGTAACCACAGTTGGAGGCAAAAATAGTGGGTCTCGATCTGGTGGAGGAGGAAAGGGAAACACCGGAGCCACACACAAAGGTGGTGCCGATAGAGTCCATCACCAGGTTCCCGGACGACAAGTTGTTGTACAACCTGCCCGGAACAAAGGCAATCCTGTGAGGGCATCCGACATTGCACGCGCTCAAAGATATGGTCATGGTCTTAACGCCAGGCCTGTGATACAAGTACCCAAGCACACTCCAGTTTCACAAGCTGTCAAGAAGGCGGCAAGTCAGGCACACGTTCAAATTAAGAAGGTTGGAGGAGGAGGTGCTCCTAGTGGTGACCATTACTTCGGACGGAGAGTTGTAGTGGAACCAGGTTGTAGCAAGTCTAACCCAGTGAGAGAATCAGATGTAAACCTAGTCGCGAGATTTGCTCAAGGGCTTCATGCTAGACCGGCAGTGGAAGTTCCCAAATACACACCAGTACCTGCAGGAGTGAAACAAGTCGCGACTGATGCTCACGTTCACATTTACAAACAATGAAGACCTTATTACAATATGAAAAATAATACAGTAGAAATTTGAAGAACCTAAATATTCGACATTCGACTATGAATGCTGATCAAATCTTCGGTGATTGTATAGGCCTATAGTACTACATTTTACTGGGCTTCAGTTCCCCCATTTGATTCTGCAATGTACATGTGTAGTCAATGTGCAAATTATGACTTTCGCTTGATAAAATTGTGTACAGTACAACATTATTAACGAAAAACTCGCTTCAACGCATTAAATGTATTCTAAATATTAATCTCGCACTATTTACTGTGTACAAAAAGCAGAAAGGTATCCCTACAAAAAGTTTAAACAATATTCATAACCTTATTAATAAACGCGATGCGTGCGATCCAATCATATTTTATTATTTGTGAAAACGCGAACGCAAATCGAGGTCATTGCTTAGAGGTTAATAACTGCGCATCGGTTATTTGGAGGGCATTGTGAAAAATCTAAACATTTTGCCTTTGGAACCGAGGAATATCCCGAGGTCCAAAGCAAAATGTTTAGATTTTTCACAATGCCCGACATATAACCGATGCAAAGTTATTAACCTCATTCATAACCGTCACTTTGATCTTTTAACTTTACAAAATAACACAAAATAACACAATAACGGGATATTCCTCAGCGTCAAATTGCGTTACACTCAACTATGGCACCAAATATTAAAATCTAAATTGATAGAATATGCTCTAGTAGTAGGTCTATTTTGTTCCAAGTATATTGTCCAGGGTATGTAATGATTAAGCCAATGTTCACTTGCGAGGTATGTACAGAAAATCAAAAAATGCCTGGGACATTCCTGATTCTAGATTTCAGAAATGTTAACTTTGGTTCAGGCATCAAAATTTATAGGTGAAGACAATTTACTAGTACATATAGTTGCATTATGGTGTCGAGTCAAGTGTTATCCATTTTTAGCAATGTGTACGTCAAGTTTGTCCACTTTCTGTCCTATTGTTTATATTATATATCAACGTTTTGGCTTGTGAAATAGAACAGGATAAGAACATATATCAAACTTCCCCTTTTGAATGATTGTAAAAGTGAAGTACGAATATATATCAAATGCACGTATGCGGGCAATATTACAGTCTATGTATCTTAAGCTAAATTCAACAACACCCAAAGCCATGTGGAATGGGTCTTGAAAAGCTGCATGCTGGAATTGTACCCAAATAATTCTGTTAAATAATTTGGTCTCAATATTTGAATGCAATCAAAAAACTGAGTCTGCTAATGAAATAGCTGATTACTGGGACATGCGGGTAAGACTTGGCATTGGCAGGCAAATTTTTGTGACAGAGAGTTGCTTCTCAGTCTTATTGCAACTGCATAAACATATCGAAGGTTCAGAACCAGAAAGCCGTAACTCACTTTAAAGGAGCATATTAAAATAACAGATGTGGAAAATAGGAGTATAAACTTACCATAGATACCAGTTGTAGTCCTACTGTATAATGGCATATTGGATGGCCTAGGGAAAGTTAGCGCATATTTGCAAGACTATCCTTGCCTTCAAGGTGAAACAAACCTACTTATGTTACCCTCTGGCCATGGGCTGGCCTGGTGTCAGATCTTACCCAGGGAAAGATGACATTCCAATATCGGCCTTTAACCAGCTCTCGCAAAATGAGCATAAAGTTGGCTCCTTGCTTTGGTCTTCAAGATCAAAATATCCTCCACCATTTCCTACGTTTTCTATTGAATTTTCTCATTATTAATGGACTGTATCGTCTATAGTGCCATGGCGACTTAATGCTTATTTTGTGGCAACAGGTGATTGTGAGTTGAGGCTTTCTGGCTCTCAACCCTCAATGTATAGCCTATATACGATATTATTGTTTTAATTTCAAACAAAGGCTTTGGATATTTAAATCTAACTGTATATGTGACCCCTCGGCACAACTAAGCCCTGAAGTCGCCAATCATCATTTTTGAGATATTCAACCAAAATATTCCGCTTGAAATTAGCTTTAAAATGATGTATATCATGTCTATAGTACTTGACATTTTTAAATTGTCACTTAAAAGTAGTGAAAAATCAATAAAACAGTCAATAAATCCTTTGTTTCCTATTGTTTATTGTTAAGTTCGATGGAGCATATCTCAATAGTGGCACTGGCGACATCCGGGCTCAGTTGTGCTGAGGGGTCACATATATAATTCTCTAAATTCTAACGTGTACAACTAACAGCTATTTGTCATTATTTTGTCGCAAACGTGTGGAATTACGGTTGAAATGTAAACAAGCCTACAAGAAGATGATAATATAAAGAACGCCGGTCCACAGTTGTTCGATAGCATATGTAAACTATTCATTTTTAAGCAAAGTTGAACACTGATGGCGCTATTCATCTTAAATCTTATTTGCATCTTTACCAGGGATCGACACTTGTATAATGGCATTAAAACAGCATAAAAATGAGTAATATAGCAAAGAAATTTTCAAACTACTTTTTTCATAAAATGAAATGAATAACTCATATTATTGGGCTAAATTAAATTTAAAATATATGTAAATAGCGCCCTCAATTTGTACACACATACAGTTTATAGAATACAAATTACCACAAAACGTTAAAAATAGCTAAATCAATGTGTATATGAATGCTGTTGGTATTGTAAAGGTCTAGAGTTGAAAATTATGTAATGTTTTGTAAGCACTAATAAATGATCACATCGTGGGTCGAGAAGTTGTAATTTAATGGGAATAAGATATCAGAAGGACTTTCTTCATATTCAAAATGCAATTTGGTGTGTCTGCTGCACTCCCAGTTCCCACAAATATACAGTGCAAAGGTGAGAGAACACGCCTTAAGAGAATTCTACTGTAAAAAATATTAAGGGTGTTGAATTTGATTATTGCCTTTAAATCCTAATCCTCTCCTACAAAATCACACTACACTCGCTACATTGCAATTGATGACATTTTATTCTTTCAACATACAACATATTTAGCAAAAAAAAAAAAAAAAAAGGACACAGTATTTACAAGTACATAATACACAAAATTATCATACACTGAATATTACATAAATATGCTTCAAAACTTTTACAACTGATATCGCAGCCCATATTTTTCTCTCACACTACAAATATTCTTATCACAAAAAAAGTAAAATTCCACATTTGATTCCATTTATGTTGGATTCAAAATCGTATAAAGTGAGATGGTAATAAAATACCAATGGGCTATTCCATTTAAAATCCACACTACCCCTGTGGAAGAGTTTGGAAATATCTTCCACAGGGGGAGTAAGAATTTCAAATTGAATGAACACATAGGGCAGCTCAATTTGAATTACATACACCCTCTAAGAAAGATTCAACCTGAATCTTCCACTGAGGGAGGGTGAGTTTCAAATGGAGCTGCTAATGTATTCATTCCATTTGAAATTCATACTCCCCTTGTGGAAGATATTTCCAAAATCTTCCACAGTGGTAGTGTGGATTTTATATAGTACTATAGCCCAATATAAAGTGCTGTGAGATGGGTTTCAATTTCATTATTTATAATAATTTATATTCATACTGGAGTTGTTATAAATACACCGATTCATACATATTTCATGTATAAGCACCTTCATTGTTTGTTGTTAAACATTTCATAGATTCATTATTTTGGTCTGTACACCTTTAAAAGGTTTAATGACATACTTCCGATGGACAAATTCCACCCTCCTTTACTCTGCAAGTGGTTTGGTTTAAATACAAAATTATACTTTTCTCTTAATATAATTTGGAATGTTCTTCTTTCAAAACCAAAATATTGACACAGACCTGACAGTTTTGTACGTCTTGGACGACATACTTCTTCGAGTGATTGGCATCCAATCATGCTCTTTGCTGGTGGTAACACAGCTCAATCACTAGGGGATGTGGTCTTGAAGAGAGGGTCATACACATGACTTAAATGGTAGGCCCCCTTGTCTCTGTTCATGATGGACTTCTCTTGCATATCCCGATTGATTCTCTGATGAAGTAGGCATCACACTCGTTCTGTAAAACATTGGTATTATCCCAGTTGGATTCTGTTGGATAGCGTGATCTGCTATGGCCGACTTGCATTGCTCTGTGACAGACTCTTTTCTGGTCTGGTTCGTTAAGTTCTTTTAGTACCTTTCCCATCTGAAGAAGTATGTTGTCCAACACATACAAAACTACCAAGTCAGTGTCAATATTTTGGTCTTGAAAGATGAAAATTCCAGATTATAATTATCTACAAACCTGATGAATCTCTTTACAAATTTTCTTTAGATGTTCAAAATCTTTATGGAAAAGTTAATCAATTCACCGATTTCACTGATAAAAACACACTTTCAATTGTTTTTTTCCACAACTGGAATCCATGTCCTTGCTGCTTTAACACAACATCCCCATGATTTAGTGTTGGTCCAAAAGACCCATAGGATAATATCAAATTCTATAAGCATTTCCAGCACTCAATGGATTAGGCTATTCCAGATGAAATCCTTATACCCCCTATGGAAGCCATGACCTTAATCTCCCACACAGGGGATGTAAATTTCACATGAATTCACCCATGCAGGTAACCCCATTTGAAATTCACACCCCCTGTGTGGAAGATTAAGGCTGTGCCTTCCGTCTGTGGTGTATGAATTTCAACTATTTTTCCCTTGATTGTAGCGCTTTCACCCACACTGAGGATGCACAGCTTTGTAATATCTCATTGCAGAAAATATGAACAGTAACAAAATACCCTGTATACATACATACACAGCTTATCAATACATGTACAAAGCATGTTTAAAATATACATTTTACATCATAATATTATAGAAAAAGAGTTCAAATTTTGATACTAGCTAACATAAAAATAACTACTAACTAAGCAAGACCATGTATTATGTAGTAACTATGTTTGTGACTGTTAACACAGCTGTTGCAAGATATTTTTTGTATTCCAGTTAAAATCCATATATCCCTGTGGAAGATATGACCTTAATCTCTCACACAGGGGGTGTATATTTCAAATAGAGTCACCCATTTAGGTAACCCCATTTGAAATTCACACTCCCTGTGTGGAAGATTAATGGCATGTCTTCCACAGGGTGTATGGATTTCAACTGGAATAACACTACGCTGTGACACCCAGACTATACAATTGTGGCAACATAGTGTTTGGGATCAAGTTCAATTTGGAAGTGTGACTTTATTTTGCCCTGAAGGATAAAGCTCTAAATTTTACAAATCCTGAGAAAAACAAAAGTGTGTTTTGTTTAGTGACTGTACAAGGATTATTCAAAATGTTCTACCCGCATCAAGTAACCTAAATTCAGTTTTTGAATCATAAGCAAGTCACTTACAAAATTTTTCATTTTTCTAAAGCACCAATGTCATTAAGGTACCTTTTAAAGTACAGCGTTGTTAAGGTAACTTTACATTTAAATAAAGTCAAGCAGGTTTGCACAGACTCTTGGTTTTGTTTATATTTTTCCAGTAACAAATAGTGAACAATAATATTTCTAAATAATATCCAATAACATCAGGGATTTCATTAAGCAGAGATACATTTGATGCTGATTTTTCTGAATGACCCTCTCACAAGTAAACATTAAAGCAACATCTGCCTCCAGTTTATTTATCTTTCAACTTTGTTAGTTACATTCAGTCAGTGTTATTCCAGCAAAAGTTGCATAACATCAAACAGGGAACACAATTCCATGTGCATATGAAAACAAACAGTAATTACATTCTGCACCCAGTTACTTGGGTGTTCTTACAGTGTATTATGTCTCTCTCTTAAAATCGGACTGAAGCATGTGGAACCCGGGGGGTACTCAAGTTTGGTGTTGGTGGGGACGTGCCGCTGAGATTTTGGAAGTGGACCCATAAATATGCCAATGTTTCAAGAAATTTGGACCCGTTGATATACCAAAAGTCAAAATTTTCAGCCGAATTTAACCAAAATTGTCTTAGTTTTTACACATTTTCCCACAATTTTGGGAAAATTTTGAAAATTTTGGCTAGATTAAGGAAAAATTGGGATGTTTTCCGAAAAAATTGAGAAAATTTTGAAAAAAGGACCCATTCATATACCAAAATAGGCTTTGAAAAACGGGTCATTGATATACCAGAAGGCGAAAATGCTACCCATGTTTATGCACGTCCCGTATGGTCATTTGTACTGAGTACCCCCGGATGTGGAATTACCCTGCTCATACAACACCCTAATCACATGTATTATGAAAAAGGCAAGTTTGTACAGTCATTCTATAGAAAAGGTTTGTCCACTGAACATTGACAAGATACATTACACAAAATGTATGTATATTTACAATAAATTGATGTTTTGTGTAGTGAATGAAGTATAGTAGTATGTACCATTTATGGCTTTGTGAAGCACAGGCACTGATCTTAAATCCCAAAAGACTCCCCCAACATCATTCCTCCCACTTGCTACTGTCAAACCCCTGGCAGAGCATGTTTAATGTTGCCTGAGAATATGTGGTGTTGTGCATGTGCAAAAGCATTTTTTATTACTTCCGTGGCCTGTGCTGTGTGCCCACGAGCGAAAACAAAGAAGTGTTAAACAATCACGCTGATTGGCTGATCAATGGTCTTGACAACAAGAGGGCTGACCCATTGGTCAACTTCACGTAGAAGGGGAGGAGACCCTGCCTGTTCTATTCTATCGCCGATCACCAGCACGTACCCGGACCACAGAAGTACATTTTATTGATATAAAGAAGTCACAGAGGCCACTGTCTGTGAGATGAAAATTAGGGCTTCATTTGTAGCAATACTACTTCATCCACTATACATTACACAATTTACACAGCGCAAGACATGACGTGATACAACAGAGGTGCTAATATAGTCACAATATACCACTTTTACGCATGATACACAACCAACTTTGTGTGATACCTTTATTGCCTACCACAATACGTTAAATCATATGCTTATAATAGGCAATAAGGGCTACAATAATCCATTCGGCTTCCATAACACTGTAGCGTCTGCGTGTGATACATCAAAGGCGGTGTATCGATAGGGCGCGGTCACTTTGCACCACTTCTCATGCTATAAATGCACCACACTATTGTCTCAAAAGAGCCAAATGGACTATATGTACGGACTTGGGCTACAAAATATGACATGGCGCACAGATTTCCGGCTGACACTTGAGTTAACCGTAGCCATTAATATACTCAACAGCATTTCAATATGTTCATTACAAATTTACTTTATGTGTGTAAGGGTAAAAAAACCTTTTTATAAGAATTTTTTTCAGGAAAGTACATAGTGCATCAAATTTGAATGTGACAAGACATTTTGAAATATAAATGTGTTTAGTTTGTGAATTAAAAATCTTTACTGTTAGGGCTATCAATTGGAACCATAGGCCCTATTGGTACGAGTATGAGTTTACAAAATATTCTGCATTATAATATCGGCTATATAAAACAACGTCATGCAATGTAGTAATAAATAACAATTTACTTTTGGTTGACTCAAATTGTGAACATGATTGATGACCATCATTTTAAAGCAAGTCACGCCTAATATATGGATAATATATAATTGTTTTTAAACATGCAAGATTGAGTCTTTAAACAATAAAATTGATCAATATTAGAAATAGTATAATTCAATTAATAAATTGGTCACATATTCAAACTTTTTTCAGTTATGATGCTGCATACAGGGTAGCTCATCTTAATTCTTATTGAGTTCGCATTATATTCACATATAGGACATCAATCTTTAACTATATATTTTTGAAATCTAGAGGTCTATAAAATAAACATCTGGGGTGGATTTTTGCATAATTTATTGACAAATTTGACGTAATCAACTTGAAATGATGAAACTATAGTCCACGTTCCCTGAGACTATACAAGGCTCTACTTTGTAGAGCGTATTCATAGTTTAACCTGTACATAATAGGCAGAAACGATAAAAAAATTCTCCCGTATATCAAGTAATAACTCTTGGGTGTGTGCTCAACCATGCAAAATCATATTATGCACTATATACCCACGGCATATGTTGCTTGTGGGTTGTATACAACTCACCAATGCTTACTTACTGTTACGAGGCCTGCCTATTGCGTACTGATCAAGTATGTCAAGCGAATGCTTGCGACTACCTGCGTATGCTATAAATTGTGCTACTAATTTACTTCCACTTTGTTTGTGTATCTACTAGTTGTTAAAATCCTCAAGGGGCCACAATTAAATGGCACTTTTTTCAATCAAAAGAAAAACGAAATCCTGACTGACATGACCAACTAGTATACATAATTCAGCTCTTGTTTTAACTTGAATGTGACTTGGATTTGTAATTGACCAATTTCATGCAGGAATGTTCGCTTTTGTACAAATGAAACAAATTTTACAACAACTATAAGATGCCTATATATGACTCAAGGGATTGCATAATTGACCAAACTTGCAAGACTAAATAAATGTGATAATTCTATGTATCATAAAAATTAAGAATTTGCAATGATACGGGTAAAGACAAAAATGGGTAGGCTCAGTAACATGACTATTATAGTATGAGCCTTTCTACAGAGTATAGAGATGAGTTCAGACATGAGCTCAAGCCATAATTTGCTTGTTGTGATTGGCTCATACTTTCTCACTATCACTTTAAGAGGTGTGATATCTGTATCTGTAGGTATACTATACAACACTCTCAATGCTGGAGCCAGGCGTATGGGGTAGTATGAATCCAAAACAAAGTTAAGTAGGTAAGATATTGAAAGCGGACCAAGTTACCTTGCTGGGGTCCAGTGGCGGCGCCAGGAAATTTTTTCGGGGGCATTAGGGGGGCAAAGTGAATTTCAGGGGGGGGCAAAATCAACAAAGTTTGCGCAAAATTACCGTAAAAAGTGGAAATTTTCGTAATTTTGGGTTTTTTCTGGGGGGGCAACAGGGGGGGCAAGAGTTCTGACTGGGGGGCATTTGCCCCCATGCCCCCCGTGGCGCCGCCACTGCTGGGGTCTCTGCCATTCCATGCATGTATAATGAACAGCGCAGAAAGTGCAAAAGTCATTCTATATACCTCTGTCAGTAATGTGACCTGTCGTTTGCTTTTAATTTATTATATTTGGATCTAGTTTATATGCAAATTAACCAACCAAAAAACTGATGAATATTGCACCATCAAAAACAAATACAGTACAAGACTTTGGTTCACTTCAAGTTTGGTAGTGATGTAGGGATCTTATTTGTCGCAGTATCGAATTGTGCACATAAAGTTTATCGCACAGAGCATATACATATTCATACAAGGACGGTTTGTCATTATGGTTACGTCACAACTGCGAAAAAGCATTGACACCACTACTATACTGAACTTGAGGTGAACAAAAGTATGCCATTATGATTGGTGTTATGCACCACAGCAGCATATGAAGTGAGACACCTCCAGGGTTATAGCTAACAAAAAGTGCCGGGTGGCAATTAACAGAATTTGCTTGAATTGGCAAGATATCACTTTAAGGATAAATTTGTTAAAATACACATTTTCTTAGTTTGAGTGGTGGGCTCTAGCATCAAAATGAACCTTCAGAAGTGAGTGGTGGGCTCCACTGCCCACTGTAGCTACAACCCTGGATACCTCTCATACATCAGCATGAACAGGGCAGTCTGAATGACCAAAGTATAAAAAAACTGCATGCTTGGTGGGAAATATCCTCCTCTAAACTTTCTGATCTATATAGATACCAACTGGACATATGTCAAATTTATCTACTTGTGACATTCAAAGAAATCTGAAGTATTTATTATTAGATATGGAGTACAAAACATTGCGTAAAATAGTTTGAAATATTATGGATTTGGTTCAATTCCTCTCTGCAAGTTTAAACATTATCATTTTTTCGATAAATCTTTTCATAATTCTCTATATCATATGCAGACTTTTAACTACAAATATACAGCGGCAATTTTCTTTCCCAAAGTTATACTTTTCATGATTTTCAGAAACTTTGTTAAAAATATTTCTATATTGTACATAATTATACACTGTGTCGTTATATTAAGGTGACAGTTAAATCCAAGGAACACAAATGCTTGCTCCTATTGCAAGATAAAATGTGTGGTTAACATTTGGTACTAGCTGTCCAAATTTCTGGCAAAGTCTAAAAACACTTCTATCCTGTTTAGTAATATTTTGGAAAACTACAATCCCGGTCATAATTGTTCGAACACTTTAACATGGGTACCTCAAATATGCCCCCATTCCCCCTTATCAATGTTGTTGGTTGTTTTTTTGGTCATGAACCCCTAGAAACATCCAACATTGATTGGTGGGGAAGGGGGGAGGGTTGTAGTAGTAGGAAATGGTTCAGACTTCACGTCAAAGAAAGCGACATTTTAATATGTCAAGTATATCAGAAATACGGTCTCAAACAGTCCTACTATGACACAAGTGTTCGAACGACTTATGTCCGGGATTGTATTGGCGATGTCCAAAAAAAATCATCTAAAATTGGTTTTTGGCTCATATCTTTAAAACGGAAGCAGCTATTACAACCAAATTTGGCACGTTTTATCACAATAATATATTCTCAGTTTTATAAAATGGCCAGTATTAAATATTGTAAATTAAGGGAACGGTCAATGAAAATGTATACCAGACCATAAAAACCATGCAAATTCACATTCTAAGAAAATCTATGTGTAAATGCGCAAGGAGATGTTTTCAAATTCATATCCTTGTAGGTCCTGGTGATCATAAGGATGAATACTAGTAAACATGGTAAATGTATAGTCCATGATTTAGGGATAAATCACAGGAAAATATGAGTCATCTTCTTGAAACAACATATTAACTTATAGCACAACAAACGGAGTATAGGAGAATCTGCCTAAAATACTAAGAAGACACAATAAACTGTGCATAATAGTGACATTTTACATTTTAGTTGAAAAAAAAAGAGTTTGACAACAGTTGCTCTGCAAAGTGATTTGAAAGAAAATTTTCCTGAAATATTTATAACAATTAATAAATAGGAAAAATATACTTGGATTGATTCGAACCCGCCCCGTTATCTGCATATCAAGAGCGCTCTAACCGATTGAGCTATTGAAGGCCAGTGGTTTTGGTTTTGTTTTGTTCATTGAGAAGTGTCATATTAATCATGTTATTTAAATTGACAATATTGCGCTAAAAAAATTAATTTCTGAAATGATCATATCGGTAATCCACATTGTTGTGAAAATATTGTGTCGATTTGTACACCATAAACACGTAAGTTAACGATATACCACCATATTCATAGAATATTAGAAATCACTATGATCAAATCTTTAACAGTAGCGGATTATCGATGGTATGGATTGATTTGCGTATGGTATACCGTTGGCTTATCGTCATGTAATGCGCATCCTAAAATGCAAAGTCCATACAGTCTATTTAAATTTCACGATTAGACTTAGTTTTGGAACGAGACTGAATGAAGGACTTGCTACATATAGTGATTGTGAAGGAATTCGTTATGATCGTTAACTCGCATATGGATTTGTTGTATGTTTGAATGATAAATAAATAAATAATTACGTATGCCCAGACCTACGTATGATAAGGCCTATGTATGTATTTATGATGATGATGATGATGATGATGATGATGATGATGATGATGATGATGATGATGATGATGATGATGATGATGATGATGATGTGATTTTTGGTCTGTATGACAACTTACACTAGAGGAAGTTTTGGATGAGAAAACGGACATTTTGATGAGAAACGGCCAAAATGGTGAGAATTTAAATTTTCTCATTCTTTTGGATGAGAAAATAATGATGTTTATTTTGAGCTCAGTGGGGATTAGTAATTCTCACCAGTTTTAATAAGACAATAATGATTGACACATACAGCAGGAAGTTTCTCATCCAAAAGAATGAGAAAATTTAAATTCTCACCATTTTGGCCGTTTCTCATCAAAATGTCCGTTTTCTCATCCAAAACTTCCTCTAGTGTTAAACATTGTCATTGTCGTCCCCTCTCATTTACACATTAAATTGCTTTAACACTGTTGAATAAAATAATCAAAAGTAAATGGATATATTTTTACAGTTTTTTTTTCATTTTTAATGATGAGTCATTAAGTAACTTTGTCTGAATAAGATGTATTAATATTTTGGATTTTGACATTTACATCAAATTTACATCAAATTTCTTGAAAATGCACGTTGATTGTTTTGTTTTTCACTTTAATATTTGAATTGAGGATACATTCCCAAAACACATTGCTTGGGGTGTCGCCTCCGTCTGTGAATCTCTGGCTTTCTGTTTATATGGGGCGAAATGATTGTACTCTACTGATCACGAACCAAAAACGTACAGGTTGTGCAGTGTTTGCTATCTACTGAAGATAAACCCTGCTATCTACTGAAGATAAATCTTGCCTCTGCGGTAATTCACTTCCAGTGGCCCAATCAGTGATCAATTTAGCACAAAGTTTGGCATTTAATATCGAATATTTATTAAATTGTACACAATTGAAATATATTTGCAATGAAAATGATTTCTTTTTAACACTTAATATCAAAATGTGGTCTTTTCTCATAAAAAAAAGTGCCTAATGTACATTAAAAAACCTATAATATTCAATATTTATATTGACCGATCCCTAAAATATAAAGATCCCGCATAGAAAATATTATTGTTTATATAAAGTTCTTACTTTCAGGAATAATATCTGAAAAAATTATTAAATTCTACTAAATCATTTTAAATTGGAAGGCAAAACACTCTTGAAAATAGAACAGTTTCACATAGGTTTACATGGTGTGTGACACATTTTCATTGACCGTTCCCTTAATTTAATCAATATCATGCTGTCCAATTCAAAAAACATGAGGCATATCATTGTGATAACGTGTGCCAAATTTGGTTGTAATACCTGCTTTCGTTTTAAAGATATGAGCCAAAAACCAATTTTAGATGTTATATTTTTGACATCGCAAATACAATCCCGGTCATAATTGTTCGAACACTTTAACATGGGTACCTCAAATATGCCCCCATTCCCCCTTATCAATGTTGTTGGTTGTTTTTTGGTCATGAACCCTAGAAACATCCAACATTGATTGGTGGGGCAGGGGAGGGTTGTAGTAGTAGGAAATGGTTCAGACTTCACGTCAAAGAAAGCGACATTTTAATATGTCAAGTATATCAGAAATACGGTCTCAAACAGTCCTACTATGACACAAGTGTTCGAACGACTTATGTCCGGGATTGTAGGTTATTCCAGTTCATACATCCAATTCATAGACCCCTATGGAAGACATAGGGGTGTAGAATTCAAATGGAATAACCTATTCAGGTATAACCTCAATAAGTATTTTCAACTATAACTATGATCAGCTATAGTTACATAAGAGTTGTAAGTTACATGGCTTGAGTTACAATTTCAAATAAATGTCTTCACATTTTCCATTTTTGTTTAACCTTCTCAATACAAACTTGAAACTCCTTTAAATTATATATATAGGGGCTCCAAACAAATTACTGTTAATTCTACAAGAATAGATCAAAATTAACACTACTAAAATATCAGGCTATACAGTATTTTCAACTATAACTATAATCAACTATAGTTACAGAGTTGTAAGTTACATGGCTTTAGTTACAATTTCAGAAATGCATGTTTTACTTTGTTTAACTTTCTTGATACAAACTTGAAACTCATTAAGGGCTCCATACAAATTACTGGCAATTTCTACAAGAATAGATGTAGTTCTATAGGTATATTTATTAAATATCATAGTTAACAGAACATATAGAAAAATACCATTTGTGATGATATAATTAAATTTGTGTGTATTCCATGATTAATAGGCTACTTCCAATGAGGAAATAGTGTACACTGTACAGATAATATGTCCAAATGAAGGTAAAATATGTCTGTGTAATAGGCTCAAAATTCATTATAAATTCAGTATGATATACGAATTTCTGACTAAAGTACAAAAAGGTAATTTAATAGAAGTTCGAGTAACAGCTTGGGTTATTCCACTTGAAATCCATCCTACCCCATGGAACACATGACCTTAATCTCCCATGCAGGGAGTGTAGATTTCAAATGGAGTTACCCATTTGGGAAACCCCATTTGAAATTCACACTCCCTGTGTGGGAGATACAGGTCATATCTTCCATAGGGGGTGGATGGATTTCAACTGGCATAGCCCATTATGAGTATTAGCCTCTTTTAGTTACAGACTCAAGCACATTGATATGATAAACTATTTAAGAGCATTTCATTATCTCTTCTTTGAGATCAACATGAAATGAAACTGAACAAAATATAACCAAAAATCTTGTTTATGTTCAGAAGTATTTCGTGGATACAGCATGTGGCATTGGATGCAACGAGGGCGTTGTGCAATCTTGCAATGCTGTGAAATACAATTGGCCCATCTGTGTGCATGAATGTGACATTTGCTTCAGAAAATTGACCAATCACGCTATATGATTCAGTTATACTAGTCTGTTAACATAGGGTCAGAGCTTCTGGAAAGTACACAAGCCTGATGCAAATTGCACCAGAATCTGTCCAAAACTTTCAGTCATTTGAAACCACAAAGGTTTGTAAAAAAAAAAAAAGATAACAAAGTACTTCAAATCAATGTTTGAGCACAATATAGTTGGATTCAAATTTAAGTCCAAAACTAAAATGAATCTCTTAAAATACAGCCTTAATCTTAACAGTGTCTCTTATTGGTTAATTATGTGATACAGTCATCCGAGTAACCAATCACTACAGAGCTTTTAGATCTCTTAACCTACTTAAAGTTTAATCCCCTACAGCCCTACTGACTATTCTTACCATATCTCTGATTGGATCAATGCACGATATAGCCCTGTTTGTAACCAATCATAATAGTCCTTAGAGGGCGATAATGCGGCCAGTAGTGCCCATGGGGTTATAACACCAATCAATTTCTTGAGATGTGGATCACCAAATATGTGGCGAGATCAGGTAAAATCAGTCTGAAGACATTCACATTCAATTTTCAGTTTTTTATTGGATTGTAACAAGCATTTGCAAAGCTGCATTTTGCAGCAAACCCCATTGTAATTGGACAACCAGTTTAAAATATATGAACAGTTAAAAAGAGTTTCCAAACAATAGGAAAAAAATTTCCTTTGTTTGGCTATATCTTAAACTCAATATTTCCGATTTCCGACTGATTTTGCTTGATCACATCACATATGCAAATTTGTCCAAACTAAATAAACACTCTAGAACTGACTAGGCTCTATTTTGAACCCTGTTCTAGACTGAGCTATAGGCAAGAAAAATGCATCACATGTTAAAATACAAAATATACATACAAGAAAAAGTAGTTTTTACATTTTTTGTACTATTTTTTTACATCGTTACTTTACACCAACAAATACACTAATTCACATGCTGTCATACATTCTTAACACATGTCGTAAAACAAAACAAAAAAAATACATTTTGCTATAACAATTCTGACCTATCGATTTTTGTTTCGAACGCATTCTATAAATAAATAAAATTTATTCTCGAAAGCACTAGATTATCGTTTTCAACATAAAATTTTGAAAGCTGAGCTGGAAAAAATATTCAAATGAAAGAGATAGGAATCAAAAACTTATTCAGTTTGAGTTGAAGAATGTTTATGATACCAAAACAAAAAAAAAATAAACACCTGCGGGTCTCTATAGTATGTTTGGTACTAAAAAGGAAATGGTCTATATTAAAATATTCCTTTTTACAAAATTTGAGGTCTAGTTTGTCTATTTGCTTTGTATAAAAGGTCTACCCTATCTCAACTCCATCACAATCGCATTCTAAGCATGAGAACATAGCACTCTACAAACAATGGCTTATTCCAGTTGAAATTTATCCCCCCACTGACATGATCTTCATCTCCCAGAGGGGTTACAGGGCCTGGATTTTGACGAGAATCACAGAATCGATTCTTGTAATGATTCTCGTAAAAGATTCGGTTGCGAGAATCAACTTCTCTCATTGAATCTGCAGTAAGTGCAGCGACTATGATGAATTCTGATTCTCGTAAACCAAGACAAATTTGAGGCCCTGGATTGTAGATTTCAAATGGAATCACCAATTTAAGTAACCCCATTTGAGAAATTTACGCTCCCTGTGTGGACGATAAAGGTCATGTCTTCCATAAGGGGATGGATTTCAACTGGAATAGCCCAATATTATAATGGAGTGACATCATTTGACCCCATGAGAACTACCTGCCAATTGGACAAAAAGAAGTTTTCATTATCAATTGGACCAAGCAGCAACATTGTTAGAATAATTTCACCACACAAAAAAATTGGGGTGAATTATTTGTAAAGCTCCATTCTGATTGGTGATTAAAGGAAAGATATCATGTAATTGACCAATCAGAAGCAACGTTAGATCGGCAGGTAGTGCTCCGGGGGTTAAGAATAGCTAGTCCTAAAGACTACAATTCGTTATTTCTAAACCTGCATCATTTTCACATTTACTTTTTATAAACCACTATCATAATACTCTTTTAGTCTAGAAAAGTTGCAGCATATTACCAAAAAATAATGACATAATTTGCAAAGATATATCTATGGTATGGTAATACAAATGTGCCCTTGATAAAATGTAGGGTTTTATTTTTGGTAGATTATGTTTGTACCCCTGACCACTTGAGATCAGTACCTTACTTCCTAGGCACTAAGACACTGCGAATGTCACAAATGTTACGGATGGAACCAATTATGAACTACAGTTCTGGAACAAAAAATAGTTGGTACATTTGCACTAAAAAATTGCAATGCATGCCTTATCGTAGTTATCAAAATTGGAGAGACAAGTGAAAGATGCATGCAATATAATTATGTGAAGCACAGACTCCCCCTGTATCTCACTTTCCCCACTCCCATCTTTCAACATGTGTCTCATAGACTTGTTGACCACATGGCTTTGTGCAACATTGAATTGGGAAAGCAAGGGGGCAGAGATATACCAAAAGACAGGGCAAAGTGTGCCAACATTTTTTTCCAAGACTGGAACCAACTATATATAGGTACTTTTATAGTGAACTTGATTAGTGTACATAATATATATGGTAGTACACATGCATTAGAGTAGGAAAATTGAAATAATAAAGAGAGTGGCATTCTCTGTAGAAGTGGCTTGTGTGAAAGGTCACTCAAACTGTGAAAGATATGGCTGTCAATTCAGGTAACAGATGAAGTGCCTTAGTGCCAAATTGGACGGTGGGTACAAGTCATTAAGACGGCACACCTGCTAGCAAGGCCTTGCTGTCTCAATGTTACTAATACAAAACATTGACACTGTCTCATTACGACATCACATTAGCACAAATTTATGTTTCCAAAAGTTGGTTTAAAATTCTGTTCCAATATTCATATTTTATCCATGCTTACAAATATTTTAAATGTATTATTAATTCAAAAAATAATAATACAATAATCAAGACCAGTGCTTGCCAATTTAAGACAATGCCATAATTTGTTCCTAATTATTAGGAATTTATGGAAAAACAGCATGTCATTTCTGATACTACTTCAAACATTTTCTCTGATTGCCTCGCTATTTTTCTCGTAAAAACATACTTGGGTAACGAAAAAGTACATAAATTAAGAATTCAATATCGTCACTGGGCGGGAAAAACCTCATATGTACTTTAGGCCCTTGAACATGGATAAAGCATTATACATGTAGGTGTAGACTTTATATTGAAGAGGTTGCTTTATCCATGTTCAAGGGCCAAACGTACATGCAGAAAACACCTCATTTACTTTTGGCCCTTGAAAATGGATAAAGCCTTGTAGGTGTAGACTTTATATTGAATGCTTTGCTTCATCCATGTTCAAGGGCAAAAAGTACATGATCTTTTTCCCGCCCAGTGACGATATATTCCTACATTATGAAGCCTCAGAACTCGCATCGGTTACTACATGAATATAGTATCGAGAATTGAAATTTCAAATACCTTTAAAAACAACTTTTCTTGAAAAAATGTACAAAATTAAGACATATCTGTTTAACATTTCGTGGTTAGAGGTTTATAATACATACAAATACAATGTATTTAACTTTATAAAAAAGTACCTTGTTCTCGAAAAACTTGATATAAATATTTCAAATACTACAACTACTACACAAAACAATGAGTGAAATAAGTACAGAGAAGAAAGCTACAGTGTGTCCCAGAAATAGTTCAGTTAAAGAATGGTATCATGCACTCACTTAGCAATTGCTTTATAGTGAAAGGTGTATTCAAAAAATTAACAGATTTGAAAAAAAAATTAACTATATTTTCTGCCAATTAAACAATTATGGGGCACCTTACTCGGAATATTGCATACACAATCTAAGAACGCTATCTGTTCCTGCGTCATGTGTGCAACTTCGCAGCGAGTATAACTAATCACTGCACGATATAGTTGGGGAAAATGATAAACTATACATAAAACACACAAATAAAATTGGTCCAGAATTGTATGGTCCTGTAACTTGAAAGCGATTTCTTGTTGACAGCGATTACTGATGTAGATTCTATTTTTATGGTCCAAAATTAGAAACATTTACCTTTTAAAAAAAAAAAATCAGCAAATAATCTGAATACACAATTCACATAGGTTTACAGTCAGATTCAAATCATGCTACAATCATTATTATCGTTGCGATTTCAGCATGACTATAACCAGGTTGGTACAAACTGACCCTTTATTGGCCCGATATTAATGCCCATCCAAATTCATCATTGCATTGTTATGAACACATTGTATAGAAATTTTCATAATTGTTCACATTTCATGAATGTCATAAGCATTAATTCCTACCCGGAGTGCTACGTACATGCACTTTATGTCCATATACATGTATATAGCAAATAAGAAACTCTGAAAGTACAGGCAAAAAAATCAACCAGTCGACTATGGTTGTTGTGGACACATCATACTCGATATGCAGCAACTAGATGCCTGAAAAATTATGATAACTACTTCTGCAGCATAAAGACTTGGAATCTGAGAAAACCAAAAGCAATGCTAAGTGATATACCTAAAACTGATCAATGAAAATAGGTAAGTTGACCCTACATCCGATAAAACCAACATGACACAGG
Source organism: Amphiura filiformis (assembly GCF_039555335.1). Classification (NCBI taxonomy): domain Eukaryota; kingdom Metazoa; phylum Echinodermata; class Ophiuroidea; order Amphilepidida; family Amphiuridae; genus Amphiura; species Amphiura filiformis. Next base: position 37,993,130 of record NC_092640.1, on the reverse strand, counting down.
GTCCATTTTGTAAAACACCCTGCATCATTCACCCTTCAAATTTTAAAGTTGCATATTGTTATATTGCACACATTTTGAGAGTTGTAGTAATAATGTAAAAGTGGAAATTTTTGCGCTCGATTTATTTTCGCGCTTTTGCGTTCCAAGCTGCTACCATGAAAATAACAACATGCAAATATATTCCTTTTGTGTTTAGGTTAATGTAAGGAAACTTTGAATCGCAAATTTATAAACCAGGGAAACAGTTCAAACTTGGCCAAGCACGAAAAATTTATCGTGCGAAAATTTCTACTTTTACAGTAGGCTGTAGTTGCAAAATGCTCTGCAATACAGCCCATGCCATGGTATGGTTATAAGCAGGCATATAAAAAGTCCAACTGAAGCATATGGCAGGGGTTTATTACTCTGTGCATATAATGCATACTATTACTTGCTAAATCACAGCTTTGATTATAAAAATCTTGAGAATAAATCCACAGGGTTACCAAGTTATCCCAATTGGGCCACTTTTAATGATTTCCTGCAACTTATGACTGCTTCAAATCGCATAGATACCAATGGTGAGGAGAAAAATTGGGTGCTTTTTCTGTGATTTGACATGCCTGCTATTTGGGTTGAATCCACTCACTCCTGTAGGTTCCTCTTCCATGTTATGCTCCTCTCCAGGTGGGTAATTAATTCTACACCCTCTATCTCCTGCACCAATAAGCAATATCAAATTTCACCCTCACAATTCATTGTGGCAAGGTTTTGGTACAGATGAACTCCGACCTCTCAGGAAAATTGCTTTAATGATTAATATTATTGTAAAAATGTAAAAAATATTTTAGATAATTAATTTGTGAAATCACAATAATGTTATCATTAAAAAATATTTTAGATAATTAATTTGTGAAATCACAATATTTTTGCTTCTGTTTTAACATTTTAAACAAAATTTTATTTCACAAAAAAGCAATTTTCCCAATAGGTCAGAGTTCAATTACACCAATTGCCAAAACTGTATTGCATTAGGAATATCACTTATTTAGAGACATATCAATGATTCTGATGACGCTGGTTAATAGGAGTAACATCAGTTGGCACTGAAGATCCACGGGACGTACACTGTAGACCACCACAGCTAAACCAGGAAGTTTTGAGAACTTTTTAAAACAGTTCCTCCCAAAATATTCTTCCAAGTCATCCAAATCATATTGCAACGGATCACTAAGCAAAACTGAACATAAAAATATTAACATGCACCTATTTTCACTGATCAGAATATCATATAGTAATTAACCCTATAATCAACCGAAGTTTGACTGACTGACCGACAGACTAGTTATAGCTAGTTGACGACTTACTGCACATATAATTCTACAATCTACACATACGGAGTTGACTGACGACATTATTCACAATAGTAGAAACCATAGTAATGCTATTATGGAGTCTTGGAGATGTTAAAAATGATGCACCATCTATCTGCAGCTGCAATGAAAAAAAAGAGGAACATACAATATTGGTTAAGTAAGCGCCTTGGTCTGGGGCGGACATTTTAAAAATGAATTTAGAAGAGCAGCAAAGACATCACTTGCACTACATTCCAGATGTTAAATCTACATCATATGCAAAATTTGAGGAAATTCGCATGAGTCCGTTTTATTTTAGGGCCATTTGTCTATAACTGGTCTTTACATGTAGCCCTATGGAGAGAGTGCCCGTTGAGGGCGCTTATAACCCCCATTTTAGGAACAAAAGCGTGATTTTAAAAAAGCGGACACAATTTTCAGAGTATGTAGTATGAACATGTAGAAATATAATCAAGTAGTTGCCCTACCTGCTCTTCTCCGAAAAAAAATAAAAAGTCCTATACCTCAATGATAATGAAACCTAGGTGATAAGCTTTAGGCTTTTGGTAAGGAAGCTTTAGGCTTATCGTTGCTAAAGTGACAAAACCTTGTATCTCCAAAAAGTGAAATGCTCAGTAGGGCAAAAAAAAACACTTGTCTTGAAATTTTAGCACCAATGACTCCCTTCCTTTGTCAAGAAAAGGTGTTTTGTTACACAGGGGTGTACACCATAATTGCAGATAATTATAAACCAGTCAGTGTGTATTATAATGACTACAGAGTGTGACGTTGTCAATTGTTTTGCAGTGCAAAGCCATTTTTGTCATTGTGCTCACAAAAGTTATAACAGGAATGGTTTATAATAATCTCATATTCGTCACTATGCAGAAATAGGAAATCACAACAATCTCACTAAAGCTCACTATGAAAAGCACTGCGCATACACGGATATCGTGTGATGCGATGACGCAATCAATAAGTCATATATACTCAGGGAATCGCTGGCTGGGCCAGCGAAACCGCCGTGGGTACAGACTGGTGATCTTGTGCGTGTCATGCGATGGGTCGGAGGTTTGAATCCCGGGGGTGCCATGTGACTTCTTTTCTTTATTCATCTTCTCTCCTTTTTCGTTTGTTCTTTAACTTCCGATAGCAAAAAAACATGGTTACAGTATTGGTATGGTTGAATATTTACCTATGAGTTGAGTTGATCTACTGGCTGGCTATCATTCATAATCATCTTCAATATTTCTGAGTAATATAACTGAAAGGATCATCAGTAGTACCTATAATACAGAGACAAGAAAGACAAAAACTATTAACTCAAGTCACAGCATGGATAACCGAGTGTTGTCGTCAAACTATGATGGCTTTCTGTCCTGCTTTGCTATCTGGAGCTTTGTAGCTTCAATTCCAGGCCAGTATCTTGCTTAACTCTCTCTCCAAGCAGGTGTCGACTGCAGATGACGACAAGTTTCAAACTTCTTTTTTTTAATTCAGAAATTTCAGAATTGTACATTTTCATGACCATATTTGGTATCAGCATGAACAATGCATCAAAATGATTACAAACAAGCCTAGTATTTGTTCAGTAGTTCTTAAGATAGCTCTTGATATTTTGAGAAGATATCTCAAAACTTTTACTCGATTGAAGCCTATGGTTAGCATGCAGAGCATTATTAATAACATCAATATAGGTCAGTCCAGGCAGTTTTCCCAAGCTTCACTTTTCCATATCCAGTGAAGTAGCTTTGATTACATCTCTTCACTGTATTTCTTGAGCAGTGGCCAGCAAATCGGATCCTTCTCACTATGTACTTCTCACTAACTTAGGGAGGTCCCAACACAGTTCAGTATTAGTTAGCTGCTACTTCCACTGAACATTAAAGACCGTTTAGGGCATCTAGTTGCAACCTGGGGCTAACCAGAGGGTGGTGGATGGCTTAAGGGGGGGTAAAATTCATTACAAATGGTAAAATAGTGGGGTAAACTTTCTGATAAAACTGGTAACAATTAGGACTTCATAAATATTTTCTTGTTTCCCGCTAGGAGAGCAATAATAAGGTGCTAGATTTAGGGCCCAGCTGTGTCAGATGTTTGGGCTTGAGACAAAAATTAGAGGAACTTGAAATTCTCCTGGACAAAGAACTTGCTGCTAATAAGCCCAATCGGCATTGGAAGTTTGCAATGCATTGTAGGACAGTTTTTGCAATTTTAGGACACTTTGTCCTTTGATCTTTCAGAAAATTCAGAAATATTGGGTTTTTGTACGTACAAAATATAATCTAAAATGTTTTACAATATTTAAAACAAATATAAAAAATATAAGTGTTTTATAAATTAATTATTTGGTATTTTTAATGATCAAAATTGTGAAAATAATAAGAAAATTAATAATAATTACGTAAATTTTCCCGATATGTCAGAGGTCAAAGTGTCCCAAAACTGCTCTCAAAAACCGGAAGTTAGAATGGCGATTGGGCTTATTGTCTTGGTGTACCACGTACAAAACCAGGGGAACTCCTGGTTGTGAAGGTTTCGTGGTATGCCTAGGGCTTGTCCTTCTTAGCTGGTCTCTGATTATAAATGTTTTTTTCACTCACCTGTAATATCGCTACTCCAATACCTATCCCGCCAATAATCCATATATTTTCTATGATCTTCATATATAATGCATCATAACAACCCTGTGAAAAAAGGACAGAAAGTGTAATCAAACAACAGTAATTTCTATTTCAAAGTCAATATTCTTATTCTCCGAAATGCTCTAAGTGCAGACACATCAGCTGCTTATTAGTGACTTTCTGCAAAAAATATTTTGTCTAACTGGACCGTCCAATAAATCAACAATATTATTGATCATAATATGTGATGCGATCAAGCCAAATCAGTCGGAACTCGGAAATATTGATTTTGAGATATAGCCAAACAAAGAGAGGTTTTCCTTTTGTTTCCTCTTGTTTTGGAAACTCTTAAATTGCTCATATCTTTGGAACTGGTTGTTAAATTTCAATGGGGTTTTCTGCAAAATCCAGCTTTGTAAATGCTTTTTACTATCGTATAGGAAACTGAAAATTGATTATGGCCGAGTTCCGACTGATTTGGCTTGATCGCATCACATATATGTCTCTATTGCATAAAATTCACTTTAGGAACCAAACTACAGCTGTTCAAATCACTGGTAATGTCAGTATTATTATACGGCTGTGAAACTTGGAAAATCAATGATAGTGATAACAGGAAGGTGGACACTTTCCAATTCAAATGTCTCAGGAGAATACTGAAGATTATATGGCCATTATGTCATATCAAACAATGACTTAATAGAGAAAACCAAAATGAAGAGGACAAGTGAAGAAGTAAAAAGAAGGAGGTGGAAATGGATTGGCCAACATGCTAAGGATGGAAGATAATAGCCACTGCATAACAGCACTTTCCTGGGCTCCAGAAGGCAAAGGGAGAGTTGGTTGCCCTAAGACAACATGGAGGCGGACAGTGGAAAAAGAAAGGAAGAAATTAGGGAGGAGGTCATGGAACGAAGCCAAGCCAATAGCTAGAGACAGGGACAGCTGGAGGAGGAAACTTGCAGCCTTATGGGCCACAAGGCCCGAAGAGGATAGGTAGGTAGGTATTGCATAAAACATGTAAATAACCTGCTCTGAAAAGTGTACAATCTTCTATGCCTACTGCTTAAGTCTGTCTCATCTCAAGTTGAGACTAACATCATGCTGGATTTTGCAGTAGCAGATTAGAATCGCACTCTTAACCTAATCCGGCGGGCGTATATACACTCGTAAAAGGACAATTTGTCCTTACGCTGGTGAATCAACCATGTATTAAATGCACCGATTCAAATCTGCCACTGTGAAATCCAACATGGTGTTACTCTCAACTCGGTTCCGAGTCTCAGTAGGCCTATAGCACTGTAGGGCCTACCGTGCCAAATTCGACAGCCTCAAGCCTGCATTTGTTTTGATGCCTGATTTTGTCTTTATCAAACTTCTTTCTTGTTCACTATTTGTCCACTTCAGTAGCACATAATATTCCAAAAATGCAAAAATCTGATTTCTGATGAATTTTCGGGTGTTCTGCTTTGGCAATTTTGCTGATAACCCTTAAAATCACATACATTCATTCAAAGTGCTGGCATACTACATTTTGGAAATTTGTGCAATTTTAAAAATGACAAATTACGAATTGACCACGCAAAAGCCAATGCATGGTATCAGCTTATTATGTGGCCCGAAGCACCCGGTACAGGAATCATTGTACACTTGCCTGCGCACAATTAAAAGAGCGGGGTATTTGATATGCATTTTGACATGCATGGGTAAACCTTTACTGACAATGAAATTAGACCTCTCAGATGCGTGTAGATAGGTAGAGGTTGATTAACCTGCTGGCCTATTCAGGCGACGTAATTCTTGGCACTCATGCTAGCTCTGCCACATGATACAACTCCCTATGTCATTTTTAAAATTGCATGTATTTCCAAACAACGGTTCCTATGCTCACAATGATTAAACATTTGATATCAAATTTGGTATCAACCTTTGAAGGAAAGTGTATAATAAATTATTATATAAATTATTTTGCTATAAACTCATCAGGCTCTGATTAAATGGGGATGGAACTAGTGGCAACTTTTTAATTTGGCTGTGTTTATTCTACCTTATCTAATAAGATACGAGGTTTTGTCACTTCAATTGTCAAAATAAGGTGACTGTTGGTTTAGTGTTGCAGATAGAAATACAAGGTTTTGCCAGTATCAAGCCTGGCTCGCTAGCTACAAAATCAGTATAAAATCTCAATTTCACCGAAATGTGAGACACAAGGTTTTGTCATTACAGTCCGTGATGATACGCCTGTGTCAAACAGCTGCCTCAATGCAATAAATCAGTCATCCTGCACTACATGTATGTCATAAGCAGTGTTGCTGTATTGATACTGTCCCCAGAGAAGATATTTTACCCTTCCCAGAATCCTTAGTAATATGATACAACCTCATTTCATCAAATGACACTCCTTACTTCTTTGTATAGGTTCCATTTGTTTTGAAGTTGAGAATAAACTGGCTAAACGTAGGTTGATAATCATGATAGTAAGAGACCAGTGCTAATATTTGGTGACCAAATGTTTTATTTTATAATATTGACCCCTGTTTGACCTTAATTGACCCCTACCAAAAATACCTGACACTTTGAAGAGGGCAGCCCAAGCCAAATTTGTTCATTATTATGTTTTGATGAGTCCAAGTGTGTGAAAATATTGGATCCAAAACATAATGATGTTAAATTGATGTTAAGCTATGAGTTTTAAAATATTGGACTTGACTACGCCGCGCCCAATATTTTAAAACTCATAGCTCGACTCAATAAATATGGGCTCAATCAATCCAATTTTTTAGCAATATCCTTCAGGCATGCCAAAAACACTTTCAAAACTTTGTTCCAAAGATTTGGTCACTAGACATAAGCACTGATCTCTTACTAATTAGATGTAAACATAATGTTGCCAATTTGCACCACCACTCCTGCATACAGGCCTGCATAAATCTCTAAGATTGGTGCTCTGCCCAATTTTAAGTAATTAATGTCACTTACATTTTCGTATCTTGTGTTTTCTGGTGCCGTTTCAGTGAACGGTGTTTGACACTTCTCTGTTTCTGCACTGAAGATAGGGCACAGCACTGATGATGTTAAGTCCTCAATACAGCAACTGCATGGTAGCACTTGGTTTTCGGCCTTCTTGTAATCTTTATCTGACGTTGAGGGATCTTTGTACCACCTAGATGTATCCCAGTTGGTGAAATTGCTGTTCCCGCAGCATTCAAGCTGAAAGAATAAAGTGGAAAAACTTAATATAAAATGCAACTATTTGTCCAGGAAGGGGGGTGGGGACATATTACATGGGACAGAACAGAATGTGTGTTGGGGGCGGGGACATATTGCAGGGAATAGAACAGAATGTGTGTTGGGGTGGGGACATATTACAAGGGATAGAACAGAATGTGTGTTGGGGGTGGGGACATATGACACAGGATATAACAGAATGTGTGTGTGGGGGGTGGGACATATTACATGGGACAGAACAGAATGCGTGTTGGGGGTGGGGACATACTACAAGGGATAGAACAGAATGTGTGCTGGGGGTGGAAACATATTACACAGGACAGAACAGAATGTGTGTTGGGGGTGGGGACATATTACATGGGATAGAACAGAATGTGTGTTGGGGTGGGGACATATTACACGGGACAGAACAGAATGTGTGTTTGGGGTGGGGACATATTATACTACCTACTGTAATTAGGTTTGTGCATCTTTCATACCATTTTATGGTCAGGGCTTTGTAATGGTAATATCTAGAATCACTGTTGGGAAAAGTACTATAACCTTGTTTGGCTCAAGATGATGCATTCATTTACTGGCATTTTCAACGGTGGCGTGAGGCGCATAATTACCAATCCCTATCAGGAAACCTTACTAATTCTAGTTTTGAATATTGACACATGACATTTTGGTTCATAATTTCTTTAACATTGTACCACCCACATTTATACCACACTGAAATAAACTCACATTTTGATATTTGCCATAATAATTGAGTTAACCATGATCAATCAAATCAATCCCTGAAACTTATATAGCGCCTAAAACCAAGAAAACTTGCACTAAGGCGCTGGACACATACAAAGAACATCATATGCAAACAAATGAAAAGAAATACATACATAATATCAATTCAAAATATACACAATTACAAAGAAAGTTAATGCTTATACGCAATTCCAAACAGGTGATGTTTAACCAGTTTCTTAAAAATGACAATGGATTCTGCATTTCTGATGTGTTTGGGCAGTTTGTTCCAGATGCGGGGTCCATAGCAAGAGAAAGACCTGTCCATGAATGTTGAATGTTGAGTTCTTCAATGAAAAGTGTTGTTGATGTTGTGGAGCGAAGGCATCTGCGACCAGTTTGTTCATGAAGCATATCAGAAATGTAATCCGGAGTTTGTTTGTGAGAAGATTTATAAACGAGGACCAGGATTTTAAAATCAACTCGTTTTAATGGGTAACCAGTGCATGTCAATGAGATCATTTGTGATGGAGTCATACTTGCGTTTCCTGGTAATTAGGCATGGCATGACCTACACAGTTACGCACTTCTGCTTACAAGGCATAACTAGCTATTTCGCTTAGAGTTTGTTAGTGAGGTAGGTGCATACTCCACTGGTTATCTTAAGGCCAAAAAAATAAATTGTTTGGTTGCCCTTCCAAGACAAAAATTTGAAGGGTTGGTAGGTCGATCGTTTTTTTTATTTCCCCATGTACTCTTCCTCCATTTTGAAAAGGCTAGTATTGACAAATTCTTGAGCATTTTTTTGTGTGTTTTTGGACAGAATTTAAGTGGAAATACTTCTTATTTTTAAAACAAATATGCATTTAATAAATGAAATGAGTGAATAACAAATATGAAATGTCCTTGATACTGTCCAAATTTAAGGTTTATTCTAAAAAGTGATTTAAAAAAAAAAAAAAAAAAAAACGACCCAAGATTTCAGATTTTTTGGGTCTGTCTCTGAGGGCAACCAAACCTAATCCTGCAGAGCAATTAGACCAATGGGCTATTCCATTTAAAATCCACCTTCCCCCTGTGGAAGATTTTGGAAATATCTGCCACAGGGGGAGTATGAATTTCAGATGGAATTAGCACATTGGAATGTTCCATTTGAATTTCATACACCCTCTGAGAAAGATTCAACCTGAATCTTCCCCTGAGGGAGAGTGGGTTTCAAACGGTGCGGCTATGTGTTAATTCCATTTGAAATTCATACTCCCCCTGTGGCAGATATTTCCAAAATCTTCCACAGGGGTAGTGTGTACTTTAAATGGAATAGCCCAATTGTGTTTGTAGGTACGCTTGTGGCCCAACCACATAAAATCACCGATCTCGCTACAAGGGGTAAAACTGTACAGCGAAAGCGGATTTCAGATGTGTGTGGGGTGGATGGGTAGATGCACTTTCCACGCATGAGAAATACCATGTTCCAAATAGACACAACAAGAACCATGGTCACCTGTGCTTGCTGGACAGTGTTGATAAAATGAGGTATTCCAGTTGAAATCCATTCACCCCTTAGACTTGCCCTTAATTTAATTTCACATGGGGTTATCCAAAAGGATTATTCCATTTGAATCTATACCCCCCTGTGTGGCAGATTAAGGTCATATGTTCCATAGAGGCTGTATGGATTTCAACTGGAATAATTGAACAATACACTACTCAAAAGAGGTACAGGATCAACTTATTTCTTAGCTTCAGAAAAAAAATTGCACTAAGGTTGAAAATCGGACAAGTTTCATTCCATTCAGCAATGGGCTATTCCATTTAAAATCTACACTACCCCTGTGGAAGATTTTGGAAATATCTGCCATAGGGGGAGTATATGTATTTCAATGGAATTAACACATTAGCAGCTCCAATTGAAACCTATTCTCCCTCAGAGGAATATTCAGGTTGAATCTTTCTCAGAGGGTGTATGAAATTCAAATGAAGCTGCCTAATGTGCTCATTCCATTTAAAATACATACTCCCCCTGTGGCAGATATTTCCAAAATCATCCACATGGTTAGTGTGGATTTTAAATGGAATAGCCCAATATTCCTTGTACTACTGATGAATTAATACTCAATCACCAAGAGAATTTGATGCACTGCTTTTGGAAAGCGATGGGCAATCACCTATTCTTGCGATTCGTCGCTCGTAACATATCACAGCAAGAGGGATTGCTGACGACAATTAAGATATTTTAAATGCCACAAAATACCATATTTAAAACAATCCATTGCTGTCAATAATTGCTTTTAATTCAATTCATCATCATCATTAGGAGCAGGCGGCTACAAGCTTTCTCCAAACTATTGTGATCTTGGGCAAGCGAAACAATTTTGTTTGGCTGCAGCATCCCTTCAGTATCTCCCAGGAGGTGCTGGACATACTGTAAGTACAGTGTGCGCGGCCGTTCCGGTTTCCTCTTTTACGCAGTATATGGCCGAGAAATTTGAGTTGATGAATCTTGACTCTTGCAACCAGTAGAGTAGTGGAGTGGTGTTGGTCAGATTGTAGATGGTTTAATTTGGAGTCCGATCCACTCACTTGATGTTTATTAACATGACTCTTCATCACCGAAGGTTAATAATCATGAAAGTTAAATTAATAAGCAAAATAACAGATCCAGTTGGTTGGAAATGATTGGTTGATGCATTCAGGTGTCAAGCCACTTTGCTCAGAAGATGAGATTTCTTCAACTTGCCAAAGTGACATCATTTTTACCTCAACGATTTGAATAGACTGATCGGCTTGACACTCTGTAAACACTGCGCATGTGTGAGAGTCGCTTTTCTGTAAAAGCGAGTATAAATGCAGCTTTACACTGAAAACACTTTGATCAGCATCTGCCACCATGAAAATATGTAAGGAAGAATGAAAATCATGTTGTTACATTCGGAATCCTTAAATATTTTGAGTAGTATACAGGGTGTCCCAAAAATAAACAGAACCCTCATTGCGCCCTCTATTTCTCCTTATGACAACACACCGACAAACAAGAGGATTTTGGGCTTTTCAGGTTCTTGAAAATATGTGTCACTCAGTATGTTTACGTGTGTTTCAAACATGCCTACATGTATTTACCGATTTCTGGAGCTGGTCAATAGCACTTGAGACACCCTCAAAGCCTTCTTTGCCGTAGTTCTCTTGTATGCTCTCATCAAGTTTAGTTGTTACATATTTCTCCACCTGTACAGAAGTATAAAAGTAAAACAACTGAATTAGTATGCGCAGCAGTCAAGACCCCAAGTCCCACATCTGACATTTATTTAAGACCCCAGCTCTTTAAGACCCCCGTTTCAGGATACTCTATAACCCAGGACCCCCAAATATTTAAGCAATCACAGTGACTCATTGTCGTAACTAAAATAAACACTAAAAATAAAAATTTGTACATGTATACTATCAAAAGTTTAAGGAGGCTGTGTACTCTCAGACATGCATGTAGTAAAAGTGCAATAACTTTGTAATTATTCGCATAAGACATATAAAAGTATACATTTTATGAAGGCAAGACATCAATAAATCTTAATATAAATACAGATTTGGGGTAAAAACAACAATTATGAAGAAAATCACAAAAAAGTGAGTTTTTGGCAATATTTGTTAGGTACATCATAACAAAAAACACTCTTTCCAAAATATTTTATTTTGTTTTTAGCTCAATCTTGAGGCTCCATTCCAAAAACTTTTTTTTCATTTTTTTGATATTGGCCTTATTTTTTGAGATATTGACCACATAAGGCATCAAATTGAACTTTTTAAAATTCACAACCGCCTATTTGCACAAAATGATGCCTAAAATCTGAAATAGACCAAAACATAAAAAAGTGAGAAAACCGTTTCTTGAGTCGATCATGCTTTTTACGATGATCATATTTGCTTACCTATAGATGCTGTATTTATTGAGATATCGTGTACCTAAATCGTCATTTTACCGAGAAAATGAACATTGAAATAATGGCCGTTGAAGTTTAAAGTGGTCACATTTTGCACTTTCATCGAATCTCGCAGGAGAATGCGGCAGTTTTATTTTCTACCTTACATAACATAAACATCGGGTAAATCCACGGCCCCTTGAGAAGTTTGAGCGAAATCCATTCATCACTTGCTATTTAAATCGGGGGCAAGAACCTGACAAAACACACACTCTATCAGCTAAAACGGAGCCACTTGACCACTAGGTTTTTGTGCTTCCGTGGTGTTTCCATAAGATGCGCCGCGCATGCAGATAAGCGTCGGCGCAGATGCGTAGCGTATTTGTGCGTTAACAAATTGCGCGATACATAACGCGATGCGTTGACAAGAGTTGCTGTGTACCCCCTGCTGGTACAACAAAGATTTTCTTTTCTTTTCAATTTCAAACACAAGTAGAATAGTGAAATAAAATCCCTAAAATATTGCAGTTGGAGTTTACAAATCTGGATTTTCATTCCTTGTATTTATAAAAAACATAACAAAGTACAAACATATCAAAAAACTCAATTTTGCGAAAGAAACAATGTCTAGAGTACACAGCTGCCTTAATAGAAAACATGGTAATACTTGAATAAGAAATTTACAAACAAGTAGACCTGATCGAAGCAAGCATTCATGAGCAACCTACCTCACTCTGATAAGCAAACGTCAGAGCCAAACAAACCACTTCTGCTAAGAAAAGTATCAACACAACAACAAAGTACTGAAAGAAAAAAGGAGAAAACAAATGATAAATGACAAACATCAGAAAGTGGCATCGCACTTACAGTTTGTTCACTTTGAAGTCATGAAGTAAAGTACGCATGAGTAAATTACGCAGTTTCTGCTACCGTAAGGTCAAAAGAAACTAACACACTGTTATGCGCACACAAATGCATGAGCGTCTTAATATGTGACGATGATACGATGTCACAGATGTAGATGACGTCATCGGAGGTGTCTCAACTACATCACTAACAATAACAAATCTTCAGAGCAATACCATTCGCTGAAGATGCTGGTTGACCTGGTGAAAGGGCTCCGGTCAGTGTACCAAATTTGAGTAGCATAGCTCAAGTTTAATTTTGCTTTCAATAAAATACAAGCAAACAAATATGTGATGCAATCAAGCAAAATCAGTCGGAACTCGGAAATATTGATTTTGAGATATAGCCAAGCAAAGGAAATATTTCCTTTTGTTTCCTGTTGTTTTGGAAACTCTTTAATAGCTCATATCTTTGGAACTGGTTGTTCAATTTTAATGGGGTTTCTGCAAAATGGAGCTTTGCGAATGCTTTTTACTGTCCTATAAGAAACTGAAAATTAATATTTCCGAGTTCTGACTGATTTTGCTTGATCGCATCACATTATGGTAATTCAAGAAATAAAATTAAACTCCAAACACAGAGTACTTTCATTTCCTGTTACAATTCATACATAAAAGTACAAAAAATGTTTAAAAAATCTTAAATTAATTTATAGAAGGAGAACTGACCAGCATCTTTGTACAGGGGATACTCAACCAAATGCAAGCAACAAGAAAAGCAGTAAGCTTTTAAGCTTACATTAAAATGTACAAAAATATATAATGCAAGGACAAGCTGCAGTAGCCTCCCCTGAACACAGTAAAATTCAAAATTATATATAATACAATTTTTCCAAGAGACAAAATTATATTCAGCAACACCAACTTATCACTGAGTACAATCAATTATAAGACAACCTGTTCAACAGATAATTTAATGTAGTAAATTATGCTCGATATGCACACCCGGGATGCACACACCCCTATGTGTGTTTGTCGCCAACATCACAAGCAACAACAAATCTTCAGAACAATACCATTCGCTAAAGATGCCGGTTGACCCGGTGAAAGGGCTCCGGTCAGTGTACCAAATTTGAGTTGCATAGAAGTTTAATTTTGCTTTCAATATAATACAAGCAAACAAGTGAACCAACGTTTATACATCCCTAATTAGCTTGTGAAGTACATTAACAGCTTTGTACCACGAGAAAGTCGACAGTATCACCCTCTATAGTTCTTATCAATTTGCGATTCCTCATCATGCACCACGGCCCTGCAAGGTGCTAACACTTCAAAGTGTTCATAGTTGTGGTCGCTAGGGTTCAAATCCCCGCACAGGCATGGAATCCTACGTAATATGTATCATGTTCGCTTCCATCTAGCGATCAATAACCTGAATAACCATTGTGTAATTCAATTCAATGGACAAGCTCATACACATGTGGTTCTTTGATGTCAATCGCATACAATATAACCCGTGATCAATAATGAACGTTGGTCAAAAGACGAGCTTACTGAAGTGATAAATTATGTACATGCAGATTCATCATTTATGCATATTGCCTTGAAAATCATAAAAAGCAACTGCTTGATCAACCCAAATGATTTTATTAGCGTTATTTCTAAACCAAATTTCAAAACCACAAAGTGTTTTACCTGACTTTTGACCCAGAAATGTATGAATTTGATGAGAAATTGTGATGAAAAATAATATTTTACAAGTCAGATTCAGAAAGAGAAAATCTCATTACACACGTTAATTACATCACAATCCAAACATAGATGGTTAAGTTCATGGAGAATGTTACAAACTGTTGATTGTTTTGCCATATTGTTTTTCTATAGGGAATAATGTTTTATCGTTCAAATCGGACATGAAAACCTATCAAAAACACAAAAAAAACGTGCATCGCTATTTGTATGCATGACACAAATTATAAGAATTGTACAGAAGTGACCTAACACTTATGAAGGCTGTATCTTGAGAACGCGCATGGTCTGGTGCTAGAATCTTGGCAAGGACACTCTGGTGAAATAAAGAAAAATATATGTGATTGATTTTGTGTGACTTTTGAGCGTTAAATGTTTCAAAATTTAACAATGAACAAAATGCGAGTAACTATGATGTCATCAACATGACCATTATATTCATGATAAATAATTATTGCGCCCTAAAAAAGAAATGGTTAACAAATGGTTTGAATACATCGCACGACCTTATAGTAACTTTATCTAGAAATTTGTGCAAGTTACTTGTCAATTTTCGCCAGAAACGATCTTTTTCCTAAGGTTACTGCCCGGCTCATTAGCGCGATATGGGATATTCTTTACCTCGAGTTTACTGCCCTCTGTTGACGACAGGGCTTCGAACTCTTATCAAGGCGATCTAAGAAGTGCAGGGCCGTGGCACGCAGTGACCAAGAGGATATATCAGTGACTGTATTAACATTAGTAGAAGTATGGTAACTTTAGAATAGCAGGGAATTATAGGGATAACCCTAATCCTCCTAATCCTAAATGGGGATTTATTGGTCAATTGCGCCATTAGTGGTATACCCTTTTTAAGGACTCTGAAATTGGGGACCTAAACATGGTGTGACATCGCTACCATTTCTCCAGAATTTCTGCTCCAGGATGCAATGGCGTAGCGTGGGTCATCATATTGGGGGGGGGCACATGCACCCCGTGCCCATGCACCCCGTGCCCCTATGATGCTAAGCCACTGCAACTGCAAGGATGGTAACACAATAAGTGGTTCAAGTCAACTCAAATATGAAACACATTCCTACATTACTCTGTGTCTGTAACACCGCTAGGGTCTGCTCAATCGCTTCTAGAATGTTATCTCACTGCTACCGATCCTAAGATTTGTTTTGACCCTACTCTCAATCGCATCCCTAAGCATAAAACGCTATATAAAAAAAAGTTAGGTATTTGTTGCTGTTGTTAGGATACTTTCATTCTTTTATTGTTATATTTTGCCCACCAGATTTTGCAAACCTTCATGTTTCTATTTTTGGGTGCATTTTCCCGCTCATGACATCAATGTGGCTTTCTACAGGAACAATTAAACCATAGATGCAATGTTTCTGTTTGGAAACAAAGTGACGTACATCCTGTGGCCATGCATCATATACACCCTAGGAATCTGTATTGTTTCTGCATGGTGTAACATGTAACCGTATTGGTCTATTGGAAAAATGTGTCACTTAACTTTGGTTCACCTCAACTTTAGCAGTGACATAGGTGCATATTTAGCTGGTTGCAATATCGAGTCAAGAGCGTAAAATTTAATCGCGCAGTGTGCATACACATGGTGCAGGCATTCATGGCTGGTTTGTCAGCACAGTTACGGGGTAACGGCAAAAAGCGCGCCAACATCACTACTAAATCAAAAGTGTAACTCCTTTAGGTTTACTTGCATTATAATATGTGACCTGACCTGATCCACTCAGGCCAAAGTTGGAAATGTTGAAAAATACTAACATTACTAAAACTTGCTTATATTGAATCCCAAGGTTTCTTGAATACTTGGTTGCAAAGTTATGAACCTTTTATAAGTCCATTTTATCATGTTTTTATTGTTTTTTCTCTTATGTCTCAGTTACACAATACATGTAGTAATCTGTTCAGTTTCTGCATGGTGTTGCAACCTAGCTAGCGATATCTGCTTGTTCTCTGTTGGCAAGGGGCAGTCTTCAGTGAAAGGCTCTTTTTAGAGCCACCAAACCTGTCAAATTAGCAGATAGGCGAGGTCTGCTTGTTCACTGTTGACAACGGGCAGTCTTCAGTGAACGGTTCTTTTCAGAGCAACCAAACCTGTTACATCAGCAAATAGGCAAGATCTGCTTGTTGTCTGTTGACAAGAGAGTCTGCAGTGTACAGCTCTTTTCAGAGCCACCAGTAGGCAAGGGGTGGCCTACATGTCTCATTCTTAGGTACTTTGTTCTGAAGAAGTCAGAGCTACTCCTAACGAAAGCTTGTCAGTTCTAAACTTGTCCGACAGCGAACCCACTAAAAACTTACCAATTGCTACCAATATCTATTGCAAAATGTGTCGTATAATTATAACGTTTTCAACATTTAATAACCACTGACAATTTTATCTCGAGCAACTAGTAGTCACCACCCTGAACCAGAATCCTTAAACCCTAAGCTCAAAATCCTAACCATAAACCTTATACTAATCCTTATACCATAGGATACTAAGCCCATACACAATCAATTTGATTGATCAATATAAAAGACCCTAGATGCAAGAGTGGATACAAAATCTACCATCGTGCACAGTATTAAGAGTGCACAATGGAAAATTTGGTATCCACTCCTGCATAGAGGTCCCCAATATTGATTAATAAATTTGATCGTGTATGGGCCGCATAACCCCAATTCTTAAATCTGTTAGGGTGTCAGCCGATGGGCCAAAAAGAAGTTTTCATTTTCAATTGGACCAATCAGCAACATTGTTAGAATAATTTAACCACGCAAAACAATAGGGGTGAATTATTTGCAAAGCCCCATTCTGATTGGTGATTAAAGTAAAGATATCATGTAATTGACCAATCAGAGGCAATGTTAGATCGGCAGGTAGTGCTCATGGGGTTAAATACCTTGCCTTTCATTCTATACATTCCTTTTGTTCTCCAATCATTTTTCACAACATTGTAACTTACAATACTTATACACCTTTTAAGGTTAAAACCTCTTATACCAATGGCAACATGCCATAAGAATCAGGAAACAAAAATCCCAGAACTTTCCCATTGTTTGGCGTATTTTAATTTCCTGTTTATACATTCAACAATTTAAGTTTCATATCATCCAGGCCTGTAATATTATTAGTGCTGGCCAGTGTCATGCAGTCACCTTTAATGCTACATGATCATTATATGTGAATAATTTACACAAAGTTAAAGGTCCTCTCCAAATCCTTTCAAGCATTTGCTGATGTATGCCCTGATTATCATACAATGAGATTTTGCTTGATTAGCTTTAGATGCTCATCAGTGCAGATAGAGCAGTCCACCATTATGTATCTGAAGCTGAAACAGGCCCATATAGGCAAGGCATCCCATCTAATTTGGTCCTATGAGGGCTACTGGTGTCCCAATAGTACCAATAGCATACCTGGAGATGTGATAGATTGTATCGGGCATTATAATAAACAATTGTACAGTGCTATCATTTATATTTTAATAAAAACAATAGCACTGTGCATATGTTCACAGTATGATAGCACTCATCAATTACATATCATGAGACTAATAGCACTATGGTACCAAACAAAACGTGGTCCCTAAATAAGTTGTGCATTTCAGGTCCATCTACTTCAGGATTCACAATAAAGCAAGATCCAGGGGCATTGCCCCTACTGTGCCTGAGAATACCCCTTGTGCACTTGGAAATCATCACGGCCTGGAGCAATTGCAATCATCTTAAGAAAAGCATAGCATTAGCCCCCAGTTTATGTGAAATTGCTTTTGGTCCAAGGCAAGATACAAGCTGTATCAGAATGATAGGTACCCATCATTTTCAACATATTTGTGTACATCCTTATCAAAATGATGCACTTGTCGGCTGCTAGCCTGCTACATGTGTCTCTGTTTACATAACAGCTAGGAATAAATACCAGACTCATCTCAAGTGGAGGTCATTTCAAATCACCCCCAAGTCACGTGGTTTAGAAATACAGAGAAAATTCCTTAACCATGTGACTTAGGGATGATTTGAAGTGACCTCCACTTGAGATGAGTCTCCACTTGAGATGAGTCTGGTATTGACTCTTAGCTATTATGTAAAATAAGACACATGTAGCAGCCGGCAAGTGCATTGTTTTGATATGGATGAAGTTGAACACATATACCGTAAAAACACGATAGTTAGCATATGCGCTAAGCATTGCACTTACTATCGAGCGCTTTTAAAACATGAAGAGCCCCATCCACAAAAGTGTTGAGCAAATCATTGATACATACACGAACAAGTAAACCTGCAAATGTATGTCTCAACCCCATTAGCTCAGTTGGTAAAGCGCCGGACTTTGGTACAATTTCATGTTTTCAAAAGTGCTCGATAGTAAGCACATATGCTAACTATCAAGTTTTTACTGTATTCAAAATCATGCTTCTTCCAAATGCATCTTTGGATGTACTTATGTACTTGTATATCTAGTTTAATGACCTTTTACAACATTAATCTACCAATTAGGTGGATCTTATGTTGCATTTTGATGTGGCAGTCTTGTCCATGATCACTGGAAACTGATGGGTATGGTACCATTCACTTTTACACAGCTTAGCATGAACCAGTGGCAATTTTCAACAAAAACTTGCCACTGGTTTGTTTTGACCATGCCTGTAACAAGAACTGTCTTCAAAAAAGACATGGAAAGAAATATATATATATTTTGTATCCAAGCCTGATGTTGACCTGATCCACTTACTGTCCATAACATCCAGTGTGACTCATGGCATGCCCCAAAACATCCCAGGAAACCTAGTATGGTCACAAGACCTCCGATGGCTATTGCTGCAAAACCCACCGCTCTGAAGAGTGGGTCGTCGAAAAGCTGCAGGAATTCTACTGTGGTTCTGTCTATGCTAACCCATATGCCGACACCGAGGAGTGCAATACCTGTAATCTGTGCAAGACAAAAGTGTTATCAGAAAATAATGTTAAATTTTTAACATGGCCCACATTTAAACTATTTGGCAATACTTTGCAACGACAACCTACAAAATACCTATCACAGTGCTCAAAATACACGGAGGTTGAGATTAATTCACCCCCAAATTTCCCAAACCAGCCCTGTGAAAAAAATATTTGTATTCACTAAGTAAAAGAAGTACAAAATGTACATTATATTATCTCTTTAAATTAATGCCCCCAGGTTGATACATTTTCCAAAAGGGGGCGTTAATTAGGTCTCTTTTCACAATGATAATTCCCATTAAAAATATTGCCAGTACCGTCAGGCAGTATTGCGGTGTTCCACAAAAATAGGGATATCATGAAATCAGAGATCGATATTCGAAAATACAGGTACTGCATGGTATTTTGACAGCATTTATGGAACAGTTTGGTTGAAAAATATTGTTATTAGAGGGGGCTTAATTTAGCGAGAATATGGTATGAGGGCTACTTTTCATATATTCTGTAAATTATAGCCCTTGTAATAAATAAAAAGTATTTTGAACCCTGAGTCATATCAGATTGACAGCAGGTGCTCCTAAGTTTGAAAATAAAAGTAATTGAGGAAACTTACTAGAGTACTTATTGCAGGAAGTTTGTCCAATGATTTTCCCCATTAAAGTTTTCTAATCAATTTTCATTATCATTTTCTCTTTTAACAGTTGAACAGTTTTGGCAGCTTTCCTTAAAGGTTAAACATCCATGTCCTGAAACAAAATACGATTTCCTGATATGTGGACATTTCCTGAAATGTTTATCCTTGTTGTGTATTCCATTCTACTTCATTCTACCAACAACTCATCCACCTTACTAAAATGATCATATGAATCATTTTAGTGCAGTGATTGCACCATCTGCCTTTTTGTCAGTTTATTTAAGCTAGGCTTAAAGATCCATGTCCTGAAACAAATTATCATTTCCTGATATGTGGACATTTCCTGAAATGTTTATCCCTGTTGTGTAGTATTCAATCCTACTTCATTCTACTACTCATCCAACATAGCCACCTTTATTACTAAAATGATCATATCAATCATTTTAGTGCAGTGATAGCACCATCTGTTCGTTTTTTGTGTGTTTTTTTTGTCACTTTATTTAAGGTTTACAGATCCATTATCCTGAAACAAAATATCATTTCCTGATGTGGACATGTTTTTCCTGAAATGTTTATCCTTATTCCATATCCTACCAACTACCCATCACAACATCTTTGGCTATTCCAGTTGAAATCCATACACCCCCTATGGAAGACACATGCTTAATCGCTCACACAGGGGGTGTAGATTTTATATGGAATCACCCATTTCAGGTAACCCCCTTGGAGTTCATACTCCCTGTGTGGCAGACTAAGGGGGTGTATGGATTTTAACTGGAATAGCATATTCTACCAACTGCTCATCACAACATATTGGACACGACCCAAATGACGGATAAAGCAGAAGCAGTAATGGCTCTCTGTATAAGAGTACCCCACCAGACACTAGACAGTGGTTGAGGCATACAAGAGGTTTGCTGACTGGATTTATGGTCATGTCCAGCCAATCGCCTTTTTGAAGCATTGGCCTTTCAGGGAGAATTTAGAATAACAGAGGAGTATTTTGTTGCAATATTTTATCAAAAATAGTGTAAAATTTCTAGAAGGAATCTTAATGGTGAGGGGCAAATCGACAAAAAATGGGGTCTTGAGGTGGATAACTATTGGGGTCTTAAGGAATGCACATACATGTACCATACTTCCTGTGTTAGTTGACCCCTTCTAATAAACACCCCCCCCCCCCATTTTTTCCAAGCAAAATGTTTAAAAAATGCTGAAATTAGCATGCATGTTATCTTGTGTTCGAACAAGCTTACCATGGTCCACACATGATCGGTAATGGTTGAAAATGACAAGTGAACCGGTGCAACCTGAAGTCATTGATCCCAAGTTCACAGTTCATCATTTCGCCATGATTTTAAAGCTTACCTAACAATTTTTTTCGGGATTTATCGTAAAATGACCTCTAATAAATGCCCCCCTTTTTGGAAAATGCAATGCCACCCCACACCCTGCATGGTGTTTAATAAAGTAAATATAGTAATATAAACCTCAATATTGAGTGCCTCTCTCAAGTATCATGATCTTTGGAAATTACTACTAGATGTTGCTAAGATTCATTTATCTTTACAATTGCCAATATAAATTAAATGTAGAAATATTTTGCTCACAAAATTAACTCCTTTGCCTATTTCCGAAAACAAACATAACATGCCATGGCCCTTAGGCATTTGCATTGTATTCAACTGGAATATAAAAGACCCTTAGTTTAAGAATCAAGAGACCTAGACAATGCATCCATTCATAGAACCCCTAATCTTATGATTTTTGAACCAAATATTTTACTGAGCTATAGGTACCAAGCTTAATAGCTGGTCAGAAAGGAGTCAAAATTGTTAAGCTTGATTGCGTCAAATATTTGATGGCAATTAACGTTTTTCAATGGTATTGTAGTTGTTGAATGGTTAATAGGTATGAATTTTAATTGAAGGGGCTAAATGGAACTTAATTTTGTTTAGCAAATGACTGGGTTTTGCTTGATTGTGTCAGATAAGTAATGTGACCTACTCGCCAAATTTATACCAAAAAAATTGCCAAAAAAATTGAGGAGATATAGCATAACAAGATACAGAAAATACAATTTCATCAACAAGGAACTGACAAATTTGACAGGTTTTTTAAGTTTGCATGCATTACATGCATATTTTGAATCTTAATCAATTTTGAAAAAATTATTCAATAGGTTTCAAGCTTTCAAGCTCAAGTATGAGCAAGTAAGGGATGGTGACAACTAAATTTTCAAGCTTTCAAACTTTGGTCAGAGTGGATCATAATAAACACAAATTCTTACCCAAAACACGAGGTTGACCATAAAAAGTACTATCTTGGAGCAAGTGCCGCAGTGTGTGGTCGCCATGGTAACAGCTTTAATTCAATATGAATCGCACCAGATGGAGAAAGCAGACAGGCACCTGTGAAAGATGACAAAATGGTGAAATTGGATTAAGTCGGGGATTATTAATACGCTGGTGGGCGTGCTTTTCCTCTGTGCCCCCAACCTGTACGTTAATAAGCTTTTGTCGTAATTTTGTAATGCATGCATATTCCATTTTTAAAAGTGAGTCCACGTAGCTGTGCAAGCATTCAGGCTATGACCTAGCCCTTTCTAATACGGTTTAACTGTATAAGCAGGGATGTGCCGAAAATGTGGTAATTTTTGTGTGTGGTAATTTTTGAGCCTTTCCCAATTTGTTTGATTTTAAATTCACGATTTTGAGTCTTCTTACATAGGCCGGCCTACATGTAATAGCTATAACTAAAAGAACATATTTGTGCATTATTTTTTCACCGTAGCTGCGTTGAGTGCGAAAGCGCAAAAAAAAAATTCCTGCCAAAATATGTACACTATTACAATTTACAGTAAAAACATGCGTACACTGTGCATTGTATGTGGCAGCATACATTAGTACATGTAGTTTAAAGTGAATAAGATTCAGGGGTAAAATTTAGATATCATTCAACATTATGTAATATTTGGGCTACAAACCATTTGTTCATGTGAGGTTGGCACAACAGTGTTTATCAAAGAGTTGAAAGCCATAATGTATGGGTTTATTTTAATAATCTCTACAAAAAATGTGAAATAATATTAATTTGTATTGACTGTCTGGAAGAATTCCTGTCCATTTAGCAACTTATCTACAATGTCAACCTTGTTTTTTTCTTACCAGTTAGGCAATAGAAACAAATTAGTTCGATCTTTTGATCGACCGTCGATGCTTGGTCGATCTTTATTATTTACGAAATCAATTAATTTACTGTTGTTAATTGTGATAAAATAGTAATTTGTGCCTGTAGGGATAATTGGCCTATATAAATTTAGCATTAATTCTGATTAATTAGTTGATAGTTCAGTATTAACAAGTATCGAAGCAGCATCGATGGTCGATCCAAAGATCAAACATATTTGTTCCTGCCTTACAGAATATTGAATCATTGAAGTATGCACCAGCAGTACTAAATGAACGCTTCATAATTATTGCTTAATTAGGGGCCTAATTGTAAACCAAAATCATTCTTACCCAGTTTTTTGACACTCTTTCAAAGTTGAAATTAACACACTACATGTATCTACATGTATTCCACGATTCATTTAAAATGCTTGGGAAACAGTGCTATTAAACTGAATTCAATTGTTTATAATGACCAATTTCTCATGTATACACATTTATCTTTACTTATTCATGAAAGACACAAAGTCAATACTTTTCACACATCATTGGGCTGTTCCAGTTGATATCTGTACACTCCCTATGGAAGACATGACTTTAATCTCCCACACAAGGGGTGTAGATTTCAAATGGATTCACCCATTCAGGTAACCCCATCTGAAATTCACACTGGAATTCACACTCCCTTTGTGGAAGAATAAAGCCATAAGGTATGATTTCCTGGGATGGTTTCCATAAAATTGTAATTTTGTTATAAAACCTAAAATGCCGTAATAATACTAGTAAATATTAGTAATAACTGTCAGGAAAGGTTTTGTCTAATTTTAAAGTTGAAATAAGAAGGTAAATTGGAAGAAACCCTACTGACTATTTTGGCCGTTTAGTGGAGTTCTATTGGGGAACTAATAATATGTGAATTGGTATATATATCATTATGTCAAAATTGCTCTGTTTATACCTTTAAACATAACAACTTACACTGATTCTATTTAGGTGTATTAAAGTTGGGACACACTGTAAACAAACATTACAACTATGCCAGAAAATCAGGTTTGAAAAAAAAATTAGCCAATTTCATGTTAAGATCTTACATTGCTTTAAGGACATGTATGTCTTCCATAGGGGTGCATGGATTTCAACTGGAATACCCCTACTAAATGGAATTGGAACAGCACAATATAGAGACTTGTACCAAATGGTTTTATTTTAAACTGCATGTGTAAATCATGATGACTTATTTGACTTGAAAATGAGTAATCAAAGAGTCTCATTGCATGCAATAAAGACAAAAAAACGAACAAAACATTTCACTCTCTGTCTACTCATCATCCATTATCATTTTCTTAGTCTGGATGGTTGCTATGGCAACTACCAATGTTATTTGGAGTGCATAATGGAGTCCTATTGATCACTGGTACAATCATGTTTTAATCATTGCATTTCCATGGCAACCTGTTGTTGTACTTAATGAATGATAGATGCTGAAGCTTTTATTTACAGTTGAAATGATGTAGCGTAAACATACAGTATAATGAAGGTGTTTTTCTTAAATACTTCATTATAACGTAAAAGACAGGCGAGTAAAAGAGAAAACAAACTAGAAACCACGGTTGTGTTTGACCAAACACGAATATCTATGCCCGTGATGACCACACCTAACCCCCTTCCCCTATTCACAAACGAAAACTTGGTGAGCACCATGTGAAACCCCTTGTTTTAAACTTTCATTTGATATACATGTAATGCTCATAACACTAGACTGGCCCACACTCTCTCTAATACCCTACCAAGCCTTCACTCTCATTTATACCCCACCAGACCCTCACTCTCTCTAAAACACCACCAGACTGGACCACACTCTCTCTCTGATACCCCACCAGACCCTCACTCTCTCTCATACTCCACCAGAAACTCACTCGCTCTAAAACACCACCAGGCAGACCCATACTCTCTCTAATACCCCACCAAGCCTTCACTCTCTCTTATACTCCACTATACACTCACTCTCTCTAAAACTCCACCAGACTGGCACACACTCTCTCTTATACCCTACCAAGCCTTCACTCTCTGTTATATCCCACCAGACCATCAATCTCTAAAACACCACCAGACTGGACCACACTCTCTCTAATACCCCACCAGACCCTCACTCTCTCTTATACTCCACCAGACACTCACTCGCTCTAAAACACCATCAGGCTGACACATACTCTCTCTAATGCCCCACCAGACCCCCACTCTCTCTTATACTCCACCAGACACTCACACGCTCTAAAACACCAACAGGCTGACCCATACTCTCTCTAATACCCCACCAAGCCTTCACTCTCTCTTATACTCCACTATACACTCACTCTCTCTAAAACACCACCAGGCTGACCCATACTCTCTCTAATACCCTACCAAGCCTTCACTCTCTCTTATACCTCATCAGACCATCAATCTCTCTAAAACACCACCAGGACTGACCCATACTCTCTAATACCCCACCAAGCCTTCACTCTCTCTTATACTCCACTATACACTCACTCTCTCTAAAACACCACCAGGCTGACCCATACTCTCTCTAATACCCTACCAAGCCTTCACTCTCTCTTATACCTCATCAGACCATCAATCTCTCTAAAACACCACCAGACTGGACCACATTCCCTCTAATACCCCACCAGACCCTCACTCTCTCTTATACTCCACCAGACACTCACTCGCTCTAAAACACCACCAGGCTGACCCAAACTCTCTCTAATACCCCACCAAGCCATCACTCTCTCTTATACTCCACCAGACACTCTCTAGCTCTAAAACACTACCAGACTGGCACACACTCTTTCTAATACCCCACCAGACCCTCACTCTCTCTTATACGCCACCAGACACTCACTCGCTCTAAAACACCACCAGGCTGACCCAAACTCTCTCTAACCCCGCCCAGCCATCACTCTCTCTTATACTCCACCAGACACTCACTCGCTCTAAAACACCAACAGGCTGACCCATACTCTCTCTAATACCCCACCAAGCCTTCACTCTCTCTTATACTCCACCAGACACTTACTCGCTCTAAAACACCAACAGGCTGACCAATACTCTCTCTAATACCCCACCAAGCCTTCACTGTCTCTTATACTCCACCAGACACTCACTCGCTCTAAAACACCAACAGGCTGACCCATACTCTCTCTAATATCCCACCAAGCCTTCACTCTCTCTTATACTCCACCAGACACTCACTCGCTCTAAAACACCACCAGGCTGACCCAAACTCTCTCTAATACCCCACCCAGCCATCACTCTCTCTTATACTCCACCAGACACTCACTAGCTCTAAAATACCCCCAGATTGGCGCACACTCTCTCTAATACCTCACCAGACCCTCACTCTCTTATAATCCACCAGACACTCACTCGCTCTAAAACACCAACAGGCTGACCCATACTCTCTCTAATACCCCACCAAGCCTTCACTCTCTTATACTCCACCAGACACTCACTCGCTCTAAAACACCACCAGGCTGACCCAAACTCTCTCTAATACCCCACCCAGCCATCACTCTCTCTTATACTCCACCAGACACTCACTCGCTCTAAAACACCAACAGGCTGACCCATACTCTCTCTAATACCCCACCAAGCCTTCACTCTCTCTTATACTCCACCAGACACTCACTCGCTCTAAAACACCACCAGGCTGACCCAAACTCTCTCTAATACCCCACCCAGCCATCACTCTCTCTTATACTCCATCAGACACTCACTAGCTCTAAAACACCCCCAGATTGGCGCACACTCTCTCTAATACCTCACCAGACCCTCACTCTCTCATATAATCCACCAGACACTCACTCGCTCTAAAACACCAACAGACTGACCCATACTCTCTCTAATACCCCACCAAGCCTTCACTCTCTTATACTCCACCAGACACTCACTCGCTCTAAAACACCACCAGGCTGGCCCAAACTCTCTCTAATACCCCACCAAGCCACCACTCTCTCTTATACTCCATCAGACCCTCACTCTCTCTGAAACACCACCAGACTGGAGAATACCCCTTTAATCCCAAACTATTGTGTCCCTTTAAGCGGATAACCTCTTGTCTTAACCCCATTGTACGTCTGACGTATATTTGAAGCCTTCATCATTGCAAATACAGGTAGCTACCAAAATGCTACCTATTGCGATACACTGTGTTAACCGGTCGTACCTATTTTGCTTTTTAAAGCATATGAACTTTGACCTCTGGGGTTGTGGCTAGCATAGCATACTTCTAGGGTCATAGGCCATCATTGTACCAAGTATGAACCCTGAGGGCGCTTATAGTTTTTGAGCTAGAGCTGTTTGAAATTTTACACATATTGCCCCCTGTAGCCCATGACCTTTGACCTTTGGGGTCGGGGGTACCCTAGGATGTATCTTGGGGTCATGGGCCATCATTGTACCAAGTATGGGCCCCGAGGCTTCTTTGGTTCTTGAGCTAGAGGAGTGCAAAGAAGTGGTCTTAAGAAGGAGGAGGAGGAGGAGGAGGAGGAGAAGGAGGAGGAGAAGACTAAACACAACAAATACAATATCTATGCCACCGTTCCACGGGCATAGATAAATTAACAGAGTGAAATAAATAACAGGAAGGAAGACACAGAAACCGTAAGTCTTAGGCAAGTTTCTTCTCACCCTGGGGGAAACCTTTGAAAAGGCGAATTTAGAGAACAAGTATTATATATTAGAACAAGATAGTATTAGGGCCTATAGCGATGACCATCTGCTGAAGAACAGTGGGGCACCCCGGGTGTGGGGGGCAAACTATTGCCCCCCCCCTGTTCCCCACGTAAAAACCCATTTAGGTGTAAGCTGTCACTGTGGTGCCTACGTGCAAACTTTAAAAATTATTCTAAAATTCAGGTTTCCAAACCGCACATATTTCAGATTGTACATTATGACTTTATTTGACAACACATAAAGTTCAGCAGAATAGTCTACATGATTTGAATAGAAGGAAATTTTTTTGGTCTCATTCAAAGTTATGGGCAATGCACTGTTGCACATACAAAATTGACCTATAATGTTAATGTTATGGATCATTTGGTAAAATAAATGAATTGAACAAACACCTACATTGCCTTTGTGATTTAGTAATTGTACAGCTACGTGCACATCATCACATAAAATAGAACAATTATTCAAAGTCATTCTGACGAACTAAAAATTGTATGTTGGAGTCAAATATTGACATATATTTTGTCAAAGAATATGGAACATATCTGTGTACAATGAGTTTTCAAACAAAGATTGAGATTTTGGCACATTTTGACAAGCTCATAGTTGACTGGCCTATATTTTTAAAACATTTTGTGCTTGCTTTTAAAAACTATGAAACATAATCATAACACATTGTCCATGGGCTCCAAAGGATTTTAAATATTGGGAGGGCAATGGTGCCTGGCCGCTGTTTTAGCTCTATGGACTTGCCCATGGCCACCAAAATTATTGGTTTGATGCACATATCACATCCGGAGCCATTGTCTATTTGTGTACAGGACTATAAGTAGGCCTTATATCATGCAATTCATAGGAATGACAGTGATCGTCAAAAACGTCAACTATTCCAATTAAGATATTGCCCTATTGCACATCCTACTCTTGACCTTGGAAACCAAACCAGGTTACATATTGACAAGGAAAAGTATAGGATGTGTGTGGTTGGTATTTATATACAGTAAGGCCCTTCACAATTGATTCTTAGTTTCCTGTTTCATGGTTGAAAACCAGGGAATAGGCGACTTTTAATTATTAATTATTAATTATTAATTATCTGTTATTTTCTTTATTTTAAAATAAGTGTTCGCAACCTACATCAAGCCATTTTGACAAGGAGCATGCATTTAATTATTTTACTACTATGTTTGATTTTATACATAAGTATTGGTACAATTAGGTTCTATGTTTATTCATCATTATAGATGATATGATCAAAGTCAGAAAGTAGCAAATGGTAGTCATTAAAAGTTACTTTTAAAGAGAAAATCCAAAATATAAATAAAATAATTAAATATTTTGCAATTCTCTACTTTGGACGCGGGCGGGAAACAGGAAACTAAGAATCAATTGTAATTGGCCTAAACCACAAAATCACATTTACAAACCAAAATCAATGCATAGATTCTGCTACTGTTTTTTCACCAAATTATTAAAAAGCCTATTCAGTGATTTGTTCATCCGGAGGATCTTAAAAATCATAAAAATTCTGAATTTTTTGGCACCTTTGTTATTGTAACAGATCTGCGCTAATTAAGACCAAAATATAGATTTTTACATGAATAAATTGAATATGTAATGAATTATGGGGCTTCAACTTCTTCAATACTGCTGTTTGCTTGCTTTTTTGCTTAATTTTTTATTTCCAAAATACCTAATGACAATAATATTTCAATGACTCATCCTTCACTTTTAGGCAATTTATCTACAAATAAAATCTACAATTTAATCTACAAATAGGCCTATGCCAAAATTCAGATTGGACAAAATTGACCAAATTCATTTTAAACGATCGTACATTATGGCTTTAAGAAATTTTTGTTAGTAACAGTATTGAGTGAGGCCCTGCATGCTTTTATCAATTGACTCCAAAATTCAAACTAGCATCCCCAGCTGTAATGTGGTCTAATGATGATCCAAAAAAAAATGTTTATATTTATTCTGTGAATAAAAAGGTGTGTATGTTACAAATATTTTTGTGCTTCTATCGAATTGAGTTCGGCCTAACATTCGGCCATGATTGCAGCTACTCTACATCATACCTTGTCAACTTTTCAATGGAGACTGGGTATTCCCTACATTGTATTTCTGCAGAGCATGTAATATAGGTGGTTCTGCATCATTTCTTACTCTTTGATCCTGCATACTTCATCCACTGAAGTCACATTTTAGGACAACTTTTAGTGTCAACATTTACTATTGTTTACATTTCAACTTGATAACAAAAATGTAGGCCAGCAGAGTACGGCCTATACATTGTATTTTGGGAAACTATAAAATGCCGGGATAGAAATGTTACAGATCTGCAGTGTAAGTATTAATGCCTGAAACTTTGTTAGAGTTTGTTCATGTCAGCCTGAGCCTTACCCAAAAAAAACCAACCACATTTAATTTGCCTCTAGATGGTAGAATAATGGATAGACATTTGGATGCAGTGAGTGGTGAATATCTCAAGATATCCTTGTTGGCAAAATACAGCTCAGATCACAGTTAGTTTCAGGGCACAGGTTTCAGGAATAAAATTTTTTTTTAATTGGGGGGGTAAGCAACAAGCCATTTTTCGGCAATATTTTTGTGGGATTTTCAAAATTTTCAAATCGATGAGGTATGTGTCACCAATATGCCCCTATGACGTTATGCCATCCGTGCTCTCTAACATTAAGGATAAACTGCCTACCCTGATTTCACTGTTTGTTTGTTTGGCCTATCTTAGTGAAGGAGTTGACATAAACTCCAGAAATTGCAATTGTGAATTATGACTTCCCATTCCAATTGTTCACAAATTATCACATATCACCATGTTTGTGATGTTTATGTAAAGACCAGAAGTTTGCCAACATTGTTTATATCATAAACCAGTCCATTAGGGAATGTAATATGTAACCCTTCACCCCATTACATGGAAGGTGTACACAAGAAGATGACAGACACTTATCATTCCTGGAATATAGTGACGTTTTCATGTCTGCCATGCAATGTTTACTTTCAGAGAAAAAGTTGTGGGGAAATGCATTAGTACAAACCTGTTTAGTTTTCTAATAGTTAGTAGGCCTATATTCAGTGGCGTAGTGCCGGGCGTAGTGTCATAGGGGCACAGTGGGCATGTGCCTCCCCCAATCGATCTGAAATTTTTAAAAATCCCATAGGAAAATTGCCAAAAAATGGCTTGTGCCCCCAATCAGACCCAGTGCCCCCCCCACCATGGGCCCCCCATGTGATGACCCACGCCACGCCACAGCCTATATTGAAAATAGCAAATGGCTATAATTATATTGAAGACAGCAAATACAGAAAACATTCAAAAAGCGTAGTATTCAGACCCTCCCGATTGAAACACTTTAGGCCCTTCACAATTGATTCTTAGTTTCCTGTTTCATGGTTGAAAACAAGGGATGAGGCGACTTAATTATTAATTATTAATTATCTATTATTGTCTTTATTTTAAAACAAGTGGTCGCAACCATAGATTTAAAATCTATGTCGCAACCTACATCAACTCGTTTTGACTAGGACCATGCATTTAATTATTTTACAACTATGTTTGATTTTATAATAAGTAATGGTAGAGTTAAATGTTCTTTGTTTATTCATCATTATAGTTGATATGAGCAAAGTCAGAAAGAGCAAAGGAAGTCATTTAAAGTTATTTTAAAAGAGAAAATCCAAAATAAAAATAAATGATTAAATATTTTGCAATTCTCAACTTTGGACGCGGGCGGGAAACAGGAAACTAAGAATTAATTGTAAAGGGCCTTATGTAGGCATTCATTTTCATCATAGTTGCACTTGCTGAGTAAAATCTGCCATATCTACATGGTCTCTATCACACAAAGATGTCTTTCCAATAGTCCACAAGCAGTTAAATGATTTTCATTGCCTTCTGATATATGGGTCTATTCAACCATAAACAATCACCCTTTACTTTTCAGTATTAGGCAACTCTGGAGTCAAAAACACCTGCAGAGTATAGTTAAGCTATCTACTGCTGATATCAGTATTGATGAAGTAGCTATCTAATCTAGAATCCGGTGGTCCGTCGTGTTGTACTCTTGGGCAAGGCGCTTTACCTTACTTGCCTCTCTCTACCCAGGGGTGAAATGGGAGCTGTTATGAATATTGTCCTGCCTAAAGGTATGAGCATGCCTTGGGTATTGTATGGCAGCTGAGCTGACATTATTTAACGACAGCAGAATAAATGTAAAGCGCCTTGGTAAATGTGAAAGGCGCTGTATAAATATCAACATTTAATTTTTATTTATTTATTATTTTAACACATAAACTAAACATAAATAACTGATGTGGTTGAGGAATTTATCAGCTATCACATACTTTTTTGAATTTTGACAATAGACCGCTCCGTATTTGTACGAAACTATCTCAATTTCAATCCGTTCCACAAAGTCAAATATTTATCAATGACAATAGACGCTTCATGCGCTGATGATGCGCAGTGATTAGCAATCTGAATAAAGATCATCGATTGATATTTGAATCCGTGGAAAGGTTTGAAAATGAGCTTCATAAAGGAGTTTCATAAAATTCTTATATTTCAAGAATGGTGTGGTCAATGTTCACACTTTTCCAAGGTTCAAATAAACACAACAATGTAGGAATGGTATAGTCCTCGCAGAACTCTTGCCCCCTGAAGGAAATAGACAGTGACGGTGCAAGGGGGAGGGGGTGAATTCCCCCAGTCTTAACTCTTGCAACCCCCCCAGTAAAAAACCCAAATTACGAAAATGTCCACTTTCTGCGGCAAATTCACTTTGCACACCCCCACACCATGAAAAAAATTCCTGGTGCCACCACTGGAAATAGAGGCAAGGTTGCATTCTTTTCCACCATCACACCAAATAATTATTACCGTATGTTTCCAAATCACATTTTTCTTTTTCTTATACCATGGCTGACCAGATTACCGTGACCCTTCTCAAAAAATTCCTAATTTGGTCATGAGATAATAATAATTGAAAGTCACTTGCATAGACTCATTGCAAAACTAATTGTCGAGCCCAATACATATCCCAATGATCAAATAGAATCTACGCGAATACCACATAGCTTGCAATGCAAAATGCATCAAAATTCCTCCCATTGTAAATAAACACCAGTATTTCCAGCTTATGTTACATTGTAACACCGGCAATCATCTTATAATTAAGCCATAGGCTGTGTACGGTTTTAAGGTACTACTCGGTCCAATGGTAGAATTACGCTAATGAATAATACTGTATTACACTTGACCGTGGATAGCTTAGCACCGATAGAATTCATTTCACCGACTTCCTGATGCTGAAAAGGAGAAACTAATTTGCATAATTTGGTTCTTAACTATAATAACACCTTAATTAGTAATTTAGCTAGCTGTATGGCATGAGAGCTGTGTGAAGGGTGCTGGGCATTTCTTGGAAACTTGGAAAGAAAAGGCGAAGAGAAGGAGGAGAGGGGGATCATAAAAATAATTTAAAAAATTCAAAAATATGTCTTGAAAGTTGAGATGCTTCCTATTACTATTAGCTTTCTAATAGGCCTATAAAACTTACAAGAAACACTTTTGGAAAGTGTTGGGATCATAAGAAGGGGCTTACCTTTCAGAACAACAAAATAAAAAGGCCTCTTTTTTCAGGCATTATTGAATACGCTAAAACAGCTCTAAGTATGGTTTTTGCACTGATTGTGCGATAAAAAATTAAAAATTACTGTAAAAGTAGAAATTTTCGCGAGGTTTTTATTTTCGTGAATTTCGCGAGTGGACATAAAATCGCGAAAATAAAATCTCGCGAAAATAACCTTTTGCATTAGGTTTCTATTGTATCAATATCAAAACCGCGAAATTTAATTCTCGCGCAATTGACAAAATGTTCAAAATCGCGAAAATATTGACTTTTACAGTAAAAGCCCCATCTTCCTCCTTTTTTAAAAAAAAAAAGGATGTGAAACATGTTTTTTATTTTACTTGGCCTAAATAAACCTACACTATATGACTAGATGATGTTGCTGTGTCTTCTTTCTACTGTCTATAGTCCTACTCAGCACCCAGGTGTGGAAAATGCACTTTCCTTTAAATGTCATACATCTAAATAGTCTCAATAGAACTGTCACCATCTAAACAAATACAATAAATTTGTCCCATTAACTCCCAGCTGCACCAAATGATTTATACTAATTTCCTACATATCTTCTAAGTCCAATGGCAAATAAATTGTATCTGTACTTGGCACATAAATTAGACTGGCTGCTCAATTGCAGGATTGCCAAAAATGTTCAGCCCAAACCACAATTCAAGTTTATATGGAAAATTCACCCAATTTGTTTTTTTAAAACCATGCTAATCAATGATTTTTATGGGACAGAAAATTAGCAAAACCCATGGGGACCAATGCCGAAAAGTCACCCATTTTTTTCTCTTAACCATTGGTTGCTATGGGACAGGAAACTGTCAAGAGTCACAGGAGGGGTCTTCAAAATTGGCCCAATTGGGCTACAAATCGCAGGTTTGCTAATCCTGGCTGCTACCTTTAAGTACTGCCTATGCTGCTACACAAAGAGGAGCCCTAATACTCATCTCTCAGGACAGTTATTTAAGAACCCCAATATTCGCATTCATCATAATTACCTCAAATCAGTGGTGGCGCCAGAATTTTTTTTCGGGGAGGAGGAGGAGGGGAGTGACATTGAGGGGGGGGGCAGATTCAACAATTTAATTTTTTGCACAAAATTGCCACAAAAAGTGGATTTTGTGTGTGTAAATTTGGGTTTTTACTGGGGAAAACTGGGGGGGGGGAGTTCTGACTGCCCCTTGTGCTGCCACTGGTTCAAATGGCAATCTATGAGTAAAAAAAAAATGTATATCGTCCAGACTTTTTCAAAAATCGGTGAGGGAGGTCCTTATTATTCTGTGTAAAACTGCAATTGCAAAGTGTTTGTCAACACATCATAAAATCAGGGAGGCCCCCTAATAATTTTGTTGTTTCCCCAAAGCCCTACCCCTAGCTTGAAGAAAGTGTTTGCAACTTGTTTGTAAATTATAACCAAGAACTTCTTTCATCACACTTAGTAACGAAGTAAGAAATTCGATCGAAGCATATAGGAAAAATACATGTAACAATAACATTTGAAAATCTCCAAAAATCGGTGAGGGCTGGGACAATATACTTGTATGTTATTTATTTTACTTGGCCTTAAACTTTTAAAGAAAATTTATTGAATTATGTCATTAGAAATGATGAGACCATTTGCTGCCGCACACAGTGATGATTATTTTCATAATTTATTTTCCAGACAGAAGGTTAAACAATGTGAACTATTGTGATGGCCACAACTGGGTTGTAATAATAAAACTGGGAATTCTGGCAGAGCTGTGGGCATTTTCCAAAGATTATGCCTTTAATTCTATTAACGAAGCATGTTCATGAATTCCTCAACATTAGGGGCTGTGCAATAATTATGAGC
This sequence comes from Amphiura filiformis, assembly GCF_039555335.1. Lineage (NCBI taxonomy): Eukaryota > Metazoa > Echinodermata > Ophiuroidea > Amphilepidida > Amphiuridae > Amphiura > Amphiura filiformis. Next base: position 37,957,767 of record NC_092640.1, on the reverse strand, counting down.
CCTGGTGGGAGGGTAAAATTGGGGAGGGCAAGGAATTTTTGGCAAGCCAAGGGGAGGGTAAGCCATTTTTGGCACACATTCATGGGGCACCTTTTAAATAAAACACTCTAAAAAAGGCTTAGGAAAACTGTATGGAAACAATTAAATATGCAAAACATGTATAGACCATTTTTAGGTTTGCAAATTGGGATCCCAAAAATTTGGCATGTGCAAAGGGGCGGGCAAAGATTTTTTGGCAGGCTGAGAGGGAGCAAGTGAATTTTGGCAGGCCGAGAGGGGGAAAGCAATTTTTGGCGAGCTGTTTGGAAATTTTACTACCCACCCTCCACCCCCCCACCCCACCCCGGGAGAGCCTCATAATTATTAAACAGCTCATTAGGTGATTGATTTCATTCAATAAATAACAAAATATAAGGTGTAAAATTTTTAAAATGCAGATTTTTGATACTGGGTGCTCGCCAGGGGCGCCCAGCTGAGGACCAATCACACATGCCGTTAGATAATGCAATAAATGCGTATGTAATATTTATAATGATAGACAATCATATTTTTGTGGAAGGTAATTTTCAAATTTGATCTAAAATCCATGCAAAAGTCGGATATCCATCTGCTGTATACAAAAGTGCACCACCTGTGTAATTACACAATAATTACACAGACCTAGCTGACATTAGTCATATTACACTAAATAATGGAATATTTCCTATAAAAATCCATTTCCCCCCGTAGATTCGCAACCCTTTAAGATGTATAGTCTGCCTAACGGGGTGTTTGAACAAGGTTTGAATCCATTAAATACTGTAATGTTAGCATGCATGATATTTTATGCTTTGATGCTTTTGAATATAGTACGCTTATTCTCAAATTCGCAATTTTGAGTTTTTGTACGTAATCCTATGCATAAAAGAATGTATTTGCGTATTTTAATTTTCGCGGTAGCTGCATTGGCTATACGAAAAGCATGAAAATTAAAAGTCCGCAATAATATCCACTTCTACAGTAAATTACTCTGCATTCATACAATGCAACTGTGACAGCAGTTACGAATACACGCACATAACTGTGTTATATTCCGCAACCCCCATACAATGTAATGTGTAGCTTGTTATACATGAGGTTAATTTCATATTTTTCACGTCTATGGTGAAGAGGGCAGGTGAAGAGGATGTTTTCAAAAGTGAGAAAAATATTTAAATGAGATACAACATGTATTATGAGGCTTCAATAGTTGAATGGACATTATTAAAGAGGTGGGTTTTTTTAAATTAAATATGGACTTGTTTGCAGGTGCTACAAATGTAAATATAATAATAATATCTATCAATTATAAATGGATCTTATTAAAAGATTTTTAAAGATAGACTTGACTTGATTGTGCTTAAATTATAGGCCTATTATTTTTCATATGTTGGGCACCAAAAAAAAACCTGTTTTACAGGCCCTACCGACCCAGATTTTGCATTTTGGGAGATTTTTTTTAGTTTGGTAAAATCATGTAAAATCAGCTGTTTTTTTGGCCAAAATTTATTGATTTTGACTGAAATTTTGTGAACAAATTCAGAACATTTTTTCAAAATATGTTTGCAAAAAATAGTCATAAAATTGTTGCCAGATTTTTTAAGTTTATGGTGATTCATGTATATTAGGGTTATGTTAGCCTAAAAAAATAAAATAAAATAAAAAATCCCGACCGACCAACTCTACTTGAAAAGTCCGCCCACCTGTAAAACGGTGTTTTTTCATCGCCTTGTGGTGAAGAAAGCACATGTATATATAATAGCAGGTTTTCGATAAAGACAATTTAATTCAATTCAATTCTGATATGAGATATAGTGGCTAGTACTAATCTGGCCTTATTGGCCTTTTGATATGAGATATAGTGGCTAGTACTAATCTGGCCTCATTGGCCTTTTGATATGAGATATAGTGGCTAGTACTAATCTGGCCTCATTGGCCTTTTGATATGAGATATAGTGGCTAGTACTAATCTGGCCTCATTGGCCTTTTGACCCGGGGGGGGTACTCAGTACAAATGACCATACGGGGACGTGCATAAACATGGGTAGCATTTTCAGCCTTCTGGTATATCAATGACCCCTTTTTCAAAGCCTATTTTGGTATATGAATGGGTCCTTTTTTCAAAATTTTCTCAATTTTTTTGGAAAACAGCCCAATTTTTCCTTAATCTAGCCAAAATTTTCAAAATTTTCCCAAAATTTTCCCAAAATTTGTAAAAACTAAGACAGTTTTGGGTAAATTCGGCCGAGAATTTTGACTTTCGGTATATCAATGGGTCCAAATTTCTTGAAAAATTGGTATATTTATGGGTCTACTTCCAAAATCTCAGCGCACGCGTCCCTACCAAAACCAAACTTGAGTACCCCCCCCCCCGGGCCCTTTGATATGAGATATAGTGGCTAGTACTAATCTGGCCTCATTGGCCTTTTGCCATCTCCTGTGACTCCTTCCTGATTCATTTTGGCCGAGATATATATAGGAGACGATGCACTTTTACCATTGTCCACTGTGAACCATGTCTTACGTGGCATCATCATGACCATTAAATACATTATACAAATACCTCAATCAATTTCTGAAATAAAATTGTCACACTTTCTATTTGTGCAATCAGTATGAAAAAAAATAAAACTCATAGGTGGCATTAATTTGGCAGAAATTGATACACAAAATAGATCAAAATTCATTAAATTATGTCAAAATGTAATGTAAACTTCTTCTTTTTCAGATTTTGACATAATTTCTTGAATTAATTTTGACCCATTTTGTGTATCAACTCCTGCTAAATTAATGAAACCTACATGTACATACATGCATTTGATTTTTTTAAATATTAATAATTGAATGTGTGCATGTACTTAGTTGTTATATTTTTGGGGGGGTTGGTTTTTTGGTTTAAAAAAACATTTTTTCTTTCTTATTCTATAGCATTAAATGTTATGCTATATGTTATGTGGAAATTCTCACAGATTCCTATTTCGTTTTGCAGATATTACTGAAGCTGCAAGTACAAACTGGGGTACAAACTATCCTACAACAACTTCCACTTGTTGTAGTGCATGTAAAGTTGAGACTCGGAAGAGTAAATGATTATCCTACACATTTCTGAAATGACTAACATGTCATCTGTAGTTCAGGATTCAATCAAAGTACTTTTTAAGCTTAAAGTATACAGGGTGTAACTGTTTCACAAAGTACATTCCGAAAAAAAAATCTACCAAAAAAAAAAAAAAAGTGGCGGTGCCACACACAGGGGGAGGCATGGGGGGAAATGCCCCCAGTCAGAACTCTTTCCCCCTTTCTGTTCCCTCCCCTAAAACCCAAAATTAAGAAAATTTCCATTTTTGGCAGCAATTTTATGCAAAATTTGTTGATTATGCCCCCCCCTGAAATTCACATTTCCTCCTCAATGCCCCCAAAAAAAAAAAAATTCCTGGCGCCGCCACTGCAACTAAAACCAGTTTGGCATATAATTTCTTTGGCGTATTGCTGTGTACGTTTTACAAAGCATTTCATAATAAATTTACTGTGAGAAGTAATTTTGCACTTGGTCGGCTTTATGTGTCTTGAGCTGAATTTACACATGGAGTTTCCAAAATGTGGACATTTTCCTCCAAAAAAATAAATAATGGTTTCTAATCATGTATGTACAAGCACATGCTAGCACATGGGCTAAGTAAATTGTTCATTCTGTATTTTTTTCTTTTCTTTTTCTCTTTTAACTGCCATTTTTTTAGAAAACACCCTGTATTTACAGCTGTTTCTTGTCTTCTAGTCATCATGTTGTATCAGACTTAGTAATTGTTGAAGGACAGTGCAGGATGGGTAGTATGCATACAGGCCAAAATGATAAGATTCCAACCATAGTGTCCAATACATTTTGATATATTCAATTTCAATATGATGGCAAAAATGCCTTCTTTTAACTTGCTAACAATAACATGTCTCCAAAGTAAAAAAAAGTTGCATGTATGTACAAAAAGTACAGGTAACAGTTATAATTTTGTGACACCCTATATGCACAAATGCAGGGAAATTATCTAGTTTACAAAGGGAATATAATAAACACACACCACCTTAATTCTCCATGCAGACAAACATACAGCATTTTATATAGCATGCAGGTCTAAAAACAAGTAGATCTCTGATGAGAACATATGCCCTACATAAATTTTCTACATTGTATCTCCAATATTCTACCAGGGATGTTGTACAATGTATACTTACATACATTGTCAAAATTGCATACACAGGCACTTAATTACTATAACATCCATCTGAAGTATTATCTTCCTGGGTCTATGAATGATTTGTCCTGTGTTTGTACACAAATAATGAACAAAAGCAGTAAATTCAATTCAGTAACAAACGTCACAACAAGACAATGAGGGCAGCTGGTGGAGGGATGTAGTCCAAGATGCCCCAATCAAACCATACAAATTACTCAACTATCTTTAAATGACCTACTACAATCTCCCTTGTGCAAAGTTCACTCACCTATCTAAACTTGAAAACACATCTTTGTGACCTACATTGTGTATCCATACTCTATGTATCTCAAAATCATACCCAACAGATAGAAAATTGACCTTTCTTCACACAATAGTGAATGGAGATCTCTGAACTGTGATATGCATGGTTGAGATTGATTCATGATGTCGTTGTAGTTCAGCATGGGCAGTCATAAAGAACATGTTGGTTATAATTTCAAGCGCCATTAGCTTATGTGTTTAATTATTCAGGTTTATTTTTAAAAAGATGAACACGGGGCTATCTTGTGATGATAATGGCAGTTTCTTTCCTGTGGGTCGATTTGCTTTGTCCTGGCCAAGAACAAAGCAACTTGACTCCCAATTTAATTTATTTTCATTTTTCATTTATTGCTGACAAACCTCATTTTTTGGATTTAATAAATTTGGTTCATCAGCACTGTACATCCAATGGAGAAAGAGAATATCTACATATATGGATGATGCCACTCCAACCATGCATCTCTGCCCCCCTATAAATACCTGATGCTGGCATTGATGGTTCAAATTTGTGACACAATATTATACACTGTACAGGGTAATATATTTTTTTCTCTTTTTTTAATTTCATCCTGTGACTTTTAGGCCTACATTAACATAGAAATTTCTGATTCCTCGGACTCCTACATATGTGATGCGATCAAGCAAAATCAGTCGAAACTTGGAAATATTATATTTTCAGTTTCGCATTGGATAGTTGAAAGCATTTACAAAGCTGGATGTTGAAGAAAACCACATTGAAATTGAACAACCAGTTCCAAAGATATGAGCAATTAAAGAGTTTCCAAAACAAAAGGAAACAAAAGGAAATAGTTGCTTTGTTTGGCTATATCTCAAAATCAATATTTCGGAGTTCCGACTGATTTTGCTTGAATCTTGATCGCATCACATTACGTGTATCAGTTTCAGCATGCTCAACTGGCACTACCAAGAATCAAACATAATGTAGGTGGCTAGGGTCTGTGGCTTAAGGGGATTTATCGGTGAGGTTAGAAGGGGACAAATCATTACAGTGTGGGGGCATGACCTTCTTTAATAATGATATACTGTTTGGGAGTGAGTCAAGAACTATATTTAGTCAAGATCAAGAGTCCTGGCTTTCTATCTCTGGATTCATAGTGTACATCAGTTTGTATTTGCTGTTTGTCATCTTTTTAAATATCAATAGATTCCCTTTGAGTACCAAATAATTTGGGCCATAGGGAAGGGTAGTGAGTTATACTATAGTCTATGTTACAGACCGTGTGTACCTATATTATTCATAGGGAGAGAAACTACTGGGAACCACACACTCTCAGTCACCGCGATTTCCGCCGCTCCGCTCATCCCCCAAAGACTAAGTGAGTTACTGCCTACTCAATGACCATAGGGGGTGGGATAGGGGGCAAGTTGACCCTTTCTCTCCCACCCAGTCACATATCATTTATGTCTGTGACTAGTTTACAACATACTTTGTTTCAACAACTTCTCAAAGTTCCCAATTAATGAAACTCTCCACAGTCCACACAAAATCTTGTTTTTTATCATTGTTGCACTTTTTATGATTTCAAAAACTCATCTTAGCTATAGGAGGCACAATAGATGGATTCCTAAGTGGACTTTTTTTCAGAGCACTGAATCAGGGAACTTAATATATTATCGGGAATTGCCTCTCACGCATGATCGCACACAGTGAATGCCCCCGTCATACTCCATGGCAAGCGGCAACAGGCAAGACGTATTAACCAATGACAAGCTTCGATTGTGTCCGTTTGTCTGCAATGCGCGGCGTCACGCCGCTCAGCGACAAAAGTATGACACAAGCATTTGGTCGGACCTCATCTCTAACATGATAACTGACATAGGTCAATATCCTTCCCGACATGCTTAGTAGCCAAGTCCGTAGAAGATTATTATTCTTGTGATCCACACACTATGTACACATTATACATTTGGCCACATTTTATTATACGATAAATACAAATTTATTAAACATGGTAACACATATTCTCTAGCAATCGGTTATACGATGGAACTGGTAGGCATATTATAAATTCGGGATAATAAATATCTTCCTGACCAGCCAGATCAGCGCATGGTCAAAGACGATTCCTTACTAGCCACAGACCGTCCGCTGGAATTAGTTGAACATGAACCATGTGTTATAATGGCTGTTGGTCGGACCTCATCTCTCCACATCGATTGAAAAAATGTGATCTATAATCCCCGACATTGCTCTTATGAACTCACATCCACCTGACTGAATGTTCAATAGGAGAGGGGAACCTACTGCAATAGCTCTTTTCAAAACCACTGAATCTTCAGTAGGAAAGTGGAACCTACTACAGAGGCTCTTTTCAGAGCTACTGAATCTTCAGTAGGAAAGGGGAATCTACTGTTGTGGCTGTTTTCAGAGTCACTGGATCTTCAGTAGGATGTAACATAACCTACTACAATGACACTTTCCAAAGCCACTGAATCTTCAGTAGGAAAGGGGCACCTACTACAATGACTCTTTTCAGAGCCAAAGAATCTTCAGTAGGAAAGCAGCACCTACTATAACAGCTCTTTTCAAAGCCACTGAATCTTCAGTATGAATGTGGCACCTACTACAATGGCTTTTTTATTCAAAACCACAATCTCTCTAGATTCTTCAGCAGATTCTTCAGTATGAAAGGGGCACCTACTATAACAGCTCTTTTCAAAGCCACTGAATCTTCAGTATGAATGGGGCACCTACTACAATGGCTTTTTTATTCAAAACCACAATCTCTCTAGTAGATTCTTCAGTAGATTCTTCAGTATGAAAGGGGCACCTACTACAACAGCTCTTTTCAAAGCCACTGAATCTTCAGTATGAATGGGGCACCTACTACAATGGCTTTTTTATTCAAAACCACAATCTCTCTAGTAGATTCTTCAGTAGATTCTTCAGTATGAAAGGGGCACCTACTATAACAGCTCTTTTCAAAGCCACTGAATCTTCAGTATGAATGGGGCACCTACTACAATGGCTTTTTTTATTCAAAACCACAATCTCTCTAGTAGATTCTTCAGTATGAAAGGGGCACCTACTATAACAGCTCTTTTCAAAGCCACTGAATCTTCAGTATGAATGGGGCACCTACTACAATGGCTTTTTTATTCAAAACCACAATCTCTCTAGTAGATTCTTCAGTAGATTCTTCAGTATGAAAGGGGCACCTACTATAACAGCTCTTTTCAAAGCCACTGAATCTTCAGTATGAATCGGGCACCTACTACAATGGCTTTTTATTCAAAACCACAATCTCTCTAGTAGATTCTTCAGTAGATTCTTCAGTAGGAAAGGGCACCTACTATAACAGCTCTTTTCAAAGCCACTGAATCTTCAGTATGAATGGGGCACCTACTACAATGGCTTTTTATTCAAAACCACAATCTCTAGTAGATTCTTCAGTAGATTCTTCAGTATGAAAGGGGCGCCTACTATAACAGCTCTTTTCAAAGCCACTGAATCTTCAGTATGAATGGGGCACCTACTTCAATGTTTTTTTTTATTCAAGACCACAATCTCTCTAGTAGATTCTTCAGTAGATTCTTCAGTATGAAAGGGGCACCTACTATAACAGCTCTTTTCAAAGCCACTGAATCTTCAGTATGAATGTGGCACCTACTACAATGGCTTTTTAATTCAAAACCACAATCTCTCTAGTAGATTCTTCAGTAGATTCTTCAGTAGGAAAGGGGCACCTACTATAACAGCTCTTTTCAAAGCCACTGAATCTTCAGTATGAATGTGGCACCTACTACAATGGCTTTTTTATTCAAAACCACAATCTCTCTAGTAGATTCTTCAGTAGATTCTTCAGTATGAAAGGGGCACCTACTATAACAGCTCTTTTCAAAGCCACTGAATCTTCAGTATGAATGGGGCACCTACTACAATGGCTTTTTTTTATTCAAAACCACAATCTCTCTAGTAGATTCTTCAGTATGAAAGGGGCACCTACTATAACAGCTCTTTTCAAAGCCACTGAATCTTCAGTATGAATCGGGCACCTACTACAATGGCTTTTTTATTCAAAACCACAATCTCTCTAGTAGATTCTTCAGTAGATTCTTCAGTAGGAAAGGGGCACCTACTATAACAGCTCTTTTCAAAGCCACTGAATCTTCAGTATGAATGGGGCACCTACTACAATGGCTTTTTTATTCAAAACCACAATCTCTCTAGTAGATTCTTCAGTAGATTCTTCAGTATGAAAGGGGCACCTACTATAACAGCTCTTTTCAAAGCCACTGAATCTTCAGTATGAATGTGGCACCTACTACAATGGCTTTTTAATTCAAACCCACAATCTCTTAGTAGATTCTTCAGTAGATTCTTCAGTAGGAAAGGGGCACCTACTATAACAGCTCTTTTCAAAGCCACTGAATCTTCAGTATGAATGTGGCATCTACTACAATGGCTTTTTTATTCAAAACCACAATCTCTCTAGGAGATTCTTCAGTAGATTCTTCAGTATGAAAGGGGCGCCTACTATAACAGCTCTTTTCAAAGCCACTGAATCTTCAGTATGAATGGCGCACCTACTACAATGGGTTTTTTTTAATTCAAAACCACAATCTCTCTAGTAGATAGTTAAAGGGGCAATCTGCTTTATCATTGGGCAAGGGGCAGCCCATGTGATTGTCTGTAGTCAAGGGGTAGTCTACATGTGTTTACAAAGATATACTTGTGTGTCTCTTTTTCTGTAGGAACGCATCTTGTATGTCATTTTTTACTTGTGTATCTAGCCACAGAAGCAAGGGTTTTCAGTGGGGGTAGGGGGTACAAAGGCAAAAGTTATTGACAAAGGCCATACAAGCAAAAACACACAGACAGATACACAAAAAAGTCTCACAAGGTGTAAAAATTTGTCCAACGGCAAGGCAAACTGCTTAAAATCCTCATTTTATATCATCTCTAGTTAATTAAATGTGATTCACAGAAATGTCAATGTTTTAAAATCAATACTAAAAGTGACTGACTTTATTGAATAAAATTAATTGCCAATATAGCATAACAAGTTCATTTCCCAATCCAATTTTGTTTACAACAACGCCCTGTTTCACCTAAACATACTAATTTACTTATTAAAGCTTATCGCTTCTGCGTCACAACAAACAACTAAATTCCATCCATACTTTATTTGTTATGAAATCATTTTGTCATTCCACTCACTGACCCTTGTACATGTGTAGTTTTGATTTTACAACACTACAGAGTCAGAGCAAGTATTCCTCGTCGGCACGGAAATTTAGATTCACCAACGTCCTTTACCTGACCAATAATTTAATTGAAAATTGATTAAGATGAGTGAAAATTAGATAATCGCGAATATGTACATGGTATAGGCGAGGCCAATGACCCACACAGCATCTAATTACGGTCCAGATATCTGAGCCGAGCTTTTATTTCACGCATGACTGCCCGATGAGCTAGGATGATAGTGTTTTCACATGTTAGTAGTGTCAAAGATTCTCCCGCAAACATTATAACAGAGATGTTTCTAATAACAAAATGCTAGGGTTGTAAATTTGTGTCACAATTTTGAGTATTGTGGTAAACTTGACAATTGCTTTTTTTTTAAATACAGTGTCAATGTGTCATGCATGTACCTACATGTAGGCCTGTAATGTACGTTTATGTCACTATTTTGTTCAAACGAAATGATTCATGTTCACCAGCTCGGGCTAGTTGATATTGCAGAGTGGGTATTATTACTCAGGGAAATCACATACATCATGTATGTGGGTCGACAACTGCATGTAGTTGACAAATTGAAACATGGACATGTATACAACTGCTCACACATTGTACAAAACTCACATTTAGGGGCTGATGTGCAATAATTATGTGTCCAGGAGAGGGTATAATTGGGGTACAGGCAAGAATTTTTGGCAAGCAATTTTGGCACACATTTACACACAATTTTGGCACACAATTTTTGGCACCTTTACGCTCTAAAAAGGCTTAGGAAAACAGTACCGAGGCGTTCAAAGATGCTTTAAAAGTTCGTTCCCGCTACACTCGCATCATGTATGCCCCTATCTAAAAATTGGGAACCAAAAAAATTTAGTATGTGCATTGTGCATAAAAGATTTTATGTTACTTGTACAATATAGGTACAGGTACGTGCAAAAAAGGTACATCACACACAAAATAGACACTGTTACGCCCCCTATAGACCTTTAATACGCCTTTCCCCCACACACCATACAAGGCCTAGGGAGGCAATTAGGCCTACCATATACAGATCAATTATGGTTTCTACTTGTACCACAAATCACCTCAGCTAATGTATGGCTTCCTGCGCTTCTCTAATATACCGATATTTACTACATCATGTTTTGATGTGATTCGGCATGGAGACTATCATATTGATTACAGCAGGTACTGGTAATGAACCACATAGTCATATGGTTGTATTTAGACTTAATAACTTAATTAAATTATTATAGAGTCACACAGACAACTTAATATAATACAAGCAATAGCGTTAATGAAATACATGTAGTAAGCAAGAGAGAGAGAGCCATACAGAGAAAAGGCCAGTGGAGGGGGGGGGGGCAGTAATTAGGAACACTAGGGGCAATATTGAAATGTTTACTATTGACCTGGGCTGGGGAAGGGGGATCAAGGGTGCAAGGGTGCTCTCTGAATTACAGAGTAGGTCATCATCAACTTTAATGCAAGCCCTCACCGCAAACATTATGCGTACAGGATGCATACAAAACTCTTTAGAGCTCTATTTTGACCCAGATTTAAAGAAACAAATTTCCCTTCCATTGAACTTTAAATTTTAACAATCTGGAAGACGAAGACATATACCTCAAAGACGCCACCAGATCCTTGATCGCAAATGAGTTTTTAAATCGTGGCTTTAAATACCACTCTGATTGAATTGACCTTTTGATAAGCGGACTTAGCTTGTAAAACAATGTTTGTTACTAATGTATGTGAAGTCTTGACTAGATAAAATTGCCTCAGGTAGGTACGCCTGCCATGGCCTGTCTGGGATGGTGATCACAATGGCTAGTTTTAAAGCCTCATGTATCATGCGTATAGCATGTATAGTACACTTTCAATTCATATAGCACTATGCTGTGATGGTTTTTCCACCCTACAGCATCATGTAACAAAATATAATACAGATACATCATACATACAACATGACATAAATGAGATGCTCCCCTCTAATAAATGCTTCCCCCCCCCCCCATTTAAGTTCTTTGATGAAAAAAAGTGAGCAGAAATGCATACATTTCCATGCCATATTGACTGTGTGTTAAACTGGCATCAGTGCTGGCTATAGAAAATTGCATGGACAAAACCCAGAGGTGTAGCTAGGGGTTGTGGCGCTCAGGGCTAAGGATATATAATGGCGCCCCTCCCCAATTCTTGAAAAAAGTGTGTGAGGAGCACGCAAAAATTTGCTCACATAGAGCCTATCACTCATTAATTTTGGTTATAATAGAGTTGAATATCGATCTTAAATTGATTTTGTGCTGAAATGTGTGCAAAGCGCGCAAAATTGTTAACTTTCATCCCTGGGAGCGGGCGCAGAATCGATGCTGAATTGGTCATTTTGGCGCCCCCCTAAGGGCGCCCAGGGCACGTGTCCCCCTCTCATGTAATTGCCACAAATAAAAACCAATTTATTTTTTTCTTATTTGTCTACATGTATTGACATTCCTAAAGTATATTTCCCCTAATTTTTTTTCAAAAATTTCGACAACAGCAAGGCAAAATTGGCTCCCACACCATCATTAGGGAACTGAATATTGGTTTGCCAATACTGTGAAAACATTTTGCTACAAATAAAACATGTTTTACAGTATAATGTTACAATATACTGATGTGCCAAGTTCATTTCACTTCCTGAATGGATTTAGAGAGAATTATGGGATTACTGGGGGATCTATGGAGATAATAATATGCCTCACTTGACAGCAGGGGAAAAAACAATGCTGGTATCTACTAAAATCTCAATTCTCCTTACAAGGAATTGTTTAATCATGATCATATGGAAGGATCAAAAGAGGAATCTGTATATTCTGTAATGGTTTTTCCTTGCCACAAAAAATAGTTTTAATACAGGATGTGGTATTTCATGATTTTGGCATTCTCTTTTTATGGTATGGTCCAATACATGTAGTCCTATATCCACAAAAAAAGCTTATTTCCAAAATGTCAGTTGATTCGGACCAGCGAGTTCCCTGTTCGGACATCCAAATTGTGATACATATATTAATTGTATCTTTTATTTTGGGCTGTCGACAGGCCGAAAATACAAATTGGGCCAGGCAATGTCTTTTTCAAATGACGAAAACTGCAACAAAGTTATGCACACAATGATGTAGTCCCAGATTTTAAAATCTAAAACTATTTTGGAGTATTTGGAGGGGGGGATGAGGCTGTAGATCACAAAGTGCTCCGATGTAGATGATGCAATTAAGTATTTTGAATTAGGGCCTATATCCCTACAATACAGTATAAGGAAGTTAAGTGCATGTTCCAAAATTTCATTTGCTGCCATTTCCTTTACTGGATTGATCAGAAAACCTCCAGTTTCTATGATTGAAATTTTATTGAACTCCATCAGGCAACAGACCTACAAATGTCAACACAACTAAATGGCTCCCAACAATTCCAATAATTTACAGTCAAATTACATGAATGTATCCCATTAAACTTCTCCAATGCATGATTTACATACTTCGCTGTTACCATGTGTACATGTATTTATAGTTTTGCCTGGCAGTATTATTATTTATCATCAGAGATGGGGCTTCCGATTTCAGTTGATGTACTTCTTCCTGGCATAGAATTGTCACTGTGTCTTGTGTGGACAGATAACTAGAGACTGGGTGGTAAAGGCTTCATGTACTAATAGATGGACATTAAAGGGATACATGCAGCGGTTTTTCTTTCAACAAAACTATTTTGCCTTATAGGAAACTTGTGTAAGCTTCAAAATTTGCCATTCTGTTCATCCGGATCTCGAACACAGGTACATTGGTTAACTCAGTGAAATGGTTTAAAATGGGCTTTTTAGACAGAAAATTCGGTTTTATGGTCACTATGAGTTTGTTTGTAAATAAACATTTCAAAATATTCAGAAGTGGACATGCTGATCAAGTGGACATCATAGCATAAAATACTGTGTGCTTGCAGGTCCATAGATCTCTTTTAATGATACCAATTACAATCAAACATTAAGTCAAAACTTAATGTCAAGTTTTATTTATAAATCATGTTTCGGACACTGTCAGTGGACAATAAATAGTCACACAATATTTCTCTGAACAATAGGAAAAGAAATGGTGAAACACTGCATGGTGAAAATTTCCAAAAAAAGTCGCCCGATTCTCGTGTTTCAAAATACGATGCGCCTCCAGCGGTCGCTGAGTCGAGGCCAAAATACGCAGTGCATCATGGGAAAATGAGTCGACATCCAAAGCCTGCGTAATACGAATACAATACAGGAACATGCATCATTGTAGGTTTAAATGTCATTATAATGATGTTACATGCGAATGCACACTAAAACAACAATTTACAACTATATAGTAGATCCATTTTCTATCTATTGATCACAGGGAATCCTTTGTGGAACTGTTTTCAACATATTTATTATCGCACTCGCGTGAAAATTCAATAGCAGCTAGAACGGCGATGTCGGCTCTGGAGTCGAAAATTTGACTGCCAAAAGCAACCGCTGCCAGCGCTTCGTATTGTGAAATGCAAGAATTGGACCATCAAATCCACAGCTTGGTACACCCTGTAGGCAGGATATCCTGCAGATAGGTGGTGTACTTGTTAACACTTGTACTGCCAATGGATTGTGACACTAATTGCAGTCAATTTCATGTCAATGTCATGGCTAAATTCCTACCTACCTATAGTGTGTTGAGTACTTGGCATGATATGGTCAGCCTGTGTTCAATGACATACTGGCCAGGTAAAATTGGACTTCATGCAGTCAGTATGAATGCTAAACATCTGAATTCACCTGTGTGCTGGAATGTGCTCCAGTACTACTGTGTACAGAACATGCAGGTGTGTCCTGTAGTATTATGCAATTTCAAACACATGCTCATCTGTCAGTCCTGGAAACTAGAAACTTCACAGGTTTTTGACACAAGGCATCGATTGGGTAGGCATAAAAACATAATTTTGGAAGCGCAAACAAACACACCTTGATTTTCTAAAAAAAATGCAAAACAACGCAATTTCCCCCAAAAGCCTAAATTACTAGGTTTTCAAGGTTGAAACCACAAAATTGCAAAATAGCATTCAATGAAAGTGCAACAAGCAGAACATTTGACACATTTCACATATGTACTCCAGTGTTTACTCAGAGGCCGTATGTCGCAATTTTGGCCAAGTGAACATTAGATTTGCCGCACAATAATATGCAACTTCAGTAGGTATTAATACTAGTCAATGTGAGGATTCTGTGAGCAAAAATGGGGCCAGATTTTGAAAGAGTGCTACATTTGATGCACCCAATTTCCAGTGAGAGTAAACACTGATGTGATGTACTCAGGTCTTTCTTTCATTGTATAGATTTATCATTCATCCATATTGGTCACTGGTAAAAATTGGGTGTGCATATAAAACAAGTTCCATTATCTCTCTTGCCGTCTTTTTTTCATCTGCATAGAGTTACCGAACATTGCATTTTGCAAGGATGGAAGCTCAGAGGCTCTTTTACAGTATATTAAAATAGCTCTGGTACACAGTTGACAGACATTGCATCATTTTCCTTTCTCCCATTATCCTAATGTTCATCCAGGGCTCGTCCTAAATGTCAATGGGGCATACATAAAATGCATGTCCACGTGAATGAAAGCAGTTTCCTTTCATGAATATGGAATGCTAATGTAGAGCGGCAAATTTTAGTGAGGTGTTTATTTTTGTGCCTCTTGTGGTTAATTCAGAATTCAGAATTTAATTTTAAAAGCCCACAAAATATTTTTGACATAAAAGGCTTTTGATAATTGAAACCGTGAAAAAATTGTAAACAGCTCAGTTAGAAATCACTTTACAAAAATTAATATCTACCTGACTGCATTTTACTAACATTTGCACTTTTTTTTTGTGGGACATGAGAGCACATCAGACATATCAAATTGCATTCTTAATATGAACAATGTCCTTCTGATATCAAATAATTTAGATTTTTTGAAATTCGCGACATAATACTATTAACTTTTATAGTTAATTATTTAAAATTTGTATTTTTGACAAAACAGTAAAATTTATAAATTTAATGATATTTACTTTAAAAGTGTATGTAGCTGGGAGGAAAAGCCGATGATCATTTGAAAATTTTGACCTTTTGTATTGATTTTTGGACCTAAATCTTTTAATTTTTTTAAGTAATAGTATTTTTAAAGCAAAGCCTTTGACTATATAGCAAGGTGTACTTGTACAACTGCATGAACTGCCTGTTTTGTGTCCCTGTTTTGTGCTGCCATTATAATGACATTAAAATATGAATCATCTGCAAAAATTATATAAGCAGACCCTATATCATCCTTGCCTACCAAGTGCTTGGCTTCATTTCAAATATGAAAAAAATATGTTTGTCAAAATATGATGGATGTTTGAATGAGGAATAAATGATAGGTTACTATATCATCATGGGAAAACTACACAGACATGATCACAGATCTTGGAAAGATTATGTAGTGTAGGCCTATTCTAACAAAATAAATGGTCTAACATACTGTAATGACTGTATACACATATCGAGGGTTCAGAACCAGAAAGCCTTTACTCACAGGGAAGTGAGATGCTCACAATAACCAGCTTTCACAAAATATTTTTTTGAGATATGCTTCATTTAAAATCCTTATACATGACTGACGCTAGAGGGTGTGTGAGTGAGACACCCCCCCCCCCCATTCTTAAGGGTAGACAAGGTATTGTTGGTCGAAGCAACCTAAAAACCGATTTTCATTATCTAGATCAATATATTATTGAAAATTAACACCTTGATGTTTTGCAAAAGTTCATTCTACAAATTGTATACTTTGCAAACTTGCTTAATTTATTGTTGTTAATGAGTTATGTACGTTTTACAAAAGTGTTGTTGTTTCAGCCCTCTTTACAACGTAACTCAAGAACCGCAGCACCTATAAAAGTGTTTCTGTGAAATTTTAATTCTTCTACATGCTCGTTAAGAATTGAGCAATGCAGTTTTTGCCAAAGCTCACTACCATTCGTAAGATGCTGTGAACTACCAAATCACAACAGTTTAAAATAACTCATAACCTTAATTGTCATCGAAACCATAGGATTGTCGGCAAATTGCAAGAGTCATAAATAGTAAATGTGTCTGGTTCTTTACCAACTTGGGCTGTTGTTTGCTGGATGATGTAAGTGGCGTAGCCAGGGGGCCAAGGGGGGCAGGGGCAGCTGCCCCCCCTGTGAAAAGTCTTGCCCCCCTGTGGGATGGTGGCCGCCCGACATTTAAGACTTTTTTGTGTTTCTGACCAAATTGACATTATATTTTGCCATTTTAACCTAAAAAGTGCCAATTTTTGCGCGCTTCGCATGAAATTTGTAACATTCACTGATTTTGTCGCCAAAAGGTGCCCCCCTTAAAATTTGTCTTGCCCCCTTTGCCCCCCTCTGAAAAAGTGCTGGCTACGCCACTGATGTAAAAGTATTTACTAAAGAAAAAATAGAAATGATGAACCATGCTCCCCCCCCCCCTCATCATATTGGTCTAAACCTTATTTCATATGAATTTTGACATCTAGAGAACCTTTTAAATTTCAATATTTGACATAGCGAACCTTATTTTCGACACCACAAACATTAAGTAGACATAGCATACAGTGTATTGGGTGGATACCAATATAGGTAACAACATACAAACCTGCATTTGTAAGAATGGATCAAAACAACAATCCATCAATTATTTAACGTAAAGTTCATCACTAATATTGAGCACACAGCAGTATGTAATACAAATTATGCCCTAATTTTTTATTAATCATTTTTTAACAATGATGACATTTAAAGAGTAAAATACATTGTAGTCAAATGTAATGTAGCAGATTAAGAATTGATGAGGGCTGGGATATTGAAAATAATGTACATGCGTATGTATACATCATAGATGCACCTGACAATCAGGCAAACCTTGAAATAAGCAGATTGGAACCAGGACCAATTTGATTCTGAACATTGCTCCTGGTTTACTGGGATTTTACAAGAACCAGGAGCAATTTCTGAACAAACAAGGGCAATTTTCAAATACGTAGTAAACCCTTTTGTGCATAATACAGCATACAATGTAACAGCACTACTGCACCAAGTGCAAAACTGGAACCAGGAGCAATTTGTTTTGGAAAATTGCTCCTGGTCCATGTGAATTTTACAAGAACCAGGAGCAATTGGTGGCCTTACGAGAGCAAATTTGCTCCCAGCGCCCACTTATTTCAAAGCTTGCCTATGTCCCCACCCCCTTAGGTCAGTGCACCGGTGTGTCTAGTCCTCTTTTCCTGCGGGGGGCTCAGAGGTGCTTTCAGGGTTATGCTGGGGCTCTTCAGCACCCAAAGCCCCCGGGACACGCCACTGCAGTGTATTTTGAGCCCTATGAGGTGACTGAGTTTAGGTCCGGGGGGGGGGGGTCACTCCCATTGTGACCTGAACACCATCCGCGATAATCAACTTTTGAAAAGCACCCTAAACAAGGATTTAACCCTTGGCTAAAACAATACCCTAAACAGGTGTTTTCACACCCTAAACAGGGATTTTATTCCTTACATCAAATTTCATACCCTAAATTTTATTTCTGCGTATTAGCAATTGCAATTTTGCTACCCTTTTTTCCAATATTTTATGTTTTTGACACCCTAAATGTGTTACGCGCGTATCGTGCCTACCCACGAAAAACTACCCTTTTTACGCATTTTCATTATCGCGGATGGTGTACAGGCCACAATGGGAGTGACCCCGGGTTTAGGTCAATGTTGCAAACTGCCTTTGACTAAATTTCGTTAGTCCTGTAGCTCTGTGCACATCACAACCTGGCTTTCACAACCCCAATAGCAAGTTATTACAAGTTTTATAATGTCAACATAATTGCATTAGGCTAAGTAAAAAATAAAACATGTTTCACGTCCGGGTTTTCGAAAAAAAAAAGGAGGAAGAGGGGCTTTTTATTTTCTATTTTTATCATAAAATTGGTGTAAATACCCATACTTAGAGCTGTTTTAGCGTACAATCTGTACATACAATATTGCCTGGAAAAAGGAGGAGGCCCTTTTTTATTTGTTGTTCTTAGAGTTACACCCCCTCTAATGATCACAAAACCTTCCTAAAATGTTTCTTGTATCTTAACAAGGCTATAGAAAGCATCCCAACTTCCTAGACATATTTTTTGAAAAGTTATAACTGAATTTCAAAAAATAAAAAATTATTTGAGAAAACCTCAAAAAAGGAAGCGGGAGGGGACGTGAAACATGTTTATTTTTTTATTTGGCCTTATATTTCCTGTAACAAAAGAAGGTGGTTTAAAGTTATTGTTTTCATAATATTATACCATACTTCCTGATTTTCAATTTGACATCTTGGCATTATCTGCATACAATCCTGAAATCAGCCCTCTTGTAATAAACGTGGGAACATGGAGAAATCTACATGTGGTCATGTTTTTTGAGGTGGGCACCCAAAAAAGGTGGAGCTGTAACATTTTCCAAAATATTTTTTCTTCTTCTTCATATATTTTTGCTAAAATCCATCATGAAGAAATGGTTTTGGTCTCATTTTGAAGATAAATTATTAATCTAATGAAATAGTAACAAATACAGTTGAACAAATGTATTAATTAATTACAACCGCTTAATTAAGTTAATTAGCCAGGGGTGGAGCCGGTAGAGGAGGAGCCGGTAGAGGAGGAGCTCTGTGTAAATCCAATGAGAAGTTGGTGTTCAATAATAAAATATATGCACTTTGTTGCCTAGTAGAAGTAAAAATGCATTTGCATTTATGTTAATCTTAGTTTTTAACTTTCTATTTCTATAAATTGCCTACAATGTAGCTAATCTTAATAAACTTAGTAATTAAGGATTTAACGAGCTTTTAATTAATGCAGGGGAATGTGTATCATGCAGTTAGGCTTTAAATTTTGCATGCATTTAGAAAGGAATGAAAATAAATCTCATCTGTCATAAATAGATCAGATTTTAAATTGTTTTATCTTTGAAATATCTATCAAATAAATCTTCTCAAAGGAGATTATTGCAGTCAAAGGATTTAATCTGATGACATATTGATCTCTGGTTATTGTTAAATAGTTTATTGATGTAGGCTAATTGTTCATCTATATGCCTACATGTACCATTGTTACAATTTATTCACTGTAAATTGATTTTTGAAACACCCTATATGAAATTGGATTTAAATGTGATTATTATAGCAATTCTTTTGACACTATTTTGTTTCCAAATTTGAAGTGCATTTGCTTACAAATGGCACATGGGGAAATTTTACATTAAATTAAACAATGTAAAATACAACTTTTTTCACACCCTGTATAACACAATGGGCTTAACAAACATAGTGCAAACTATATATTTAATGAAAGGAATAATTGTGTACATTCCAAATATCAAGTTCATTTTCCAATTTAATATACTATGTAGAAATATTGGAGTGGTAAAGAAATGTAATTTTTTATGTATTTTTCAATGGAATCACCCTGTATATGTTTTGGCACCAGGGGCGTCTATTCTTCCGTTAATCGCCCCCAAAGGGGAGGGAATAATTTTACCCCTTTGGGGAAGAATTTTGCATTTTGAAAAAGAAAAAAAAATAGAGGGGAAAACAGAAGAAAGTCAACAGGATTCAAGGAAGATTAAAAATAAAATTAACTAATTTGGGGGCGGGGGTGTATAACTGGAGCATGTATTATTATGTTTTATGGCTATTTTTGGAATGAAATAGATGGTCACTGGCTGGCAGTGACTGCTCAGATCTACAGGTAGGTGAATTCATCAAGTGTCATTTGGGGAAGAATTACAATAGGTACATAGCATTGGCATACATGTAGTTACCCCTTGGCTTTTACCCATTTACCAAAGTTACCCATTTTGAGGGAAACCATGGACTTTAGCATAAAACAGGGAAAAGTTGGGTCAGTAATTCTTCCCTGCCTGGGCAATTATAGTGACTAGTGGTCATGCTATAAGTACCGTACTAATTGACACAAAGATTTAAGGGATCTCTGCTTTGCATATTTCATATAAAATCCATTTATTTTTAGTTTGGACATCTGCCTATCTGGGGAAGCATTTGGGATTATAAGGGAAGACAGAACCATCAATTAGTTAACAGCTCTATTGTCCAAGTTTATCTTCCCTTTTAAACCTCAGCTTCAGATCTAAATCCTTGATTATCCTTCCCTAGGCCTTGATGCAATAGTTCAGTGGCAATCTCCTAACTCTGCTACAGAAGAATTTTAATTCTAAGGCTTTATAATAAATCAGGGGCATGCGAGTCACCACATATATAAAAGAGCTGAAAACGCTGAATACAGTTAGCAAAAAGCTAAAACACCTGGGAAGATCCTATACTTTTGTACAGAGCAAGTGTACTACAAAAAAAATCAAAACAAAAAAGCTGAACTCTCACACCCCTGTAAATAATAAATCACAGCTAGCTTTGAAAATAATAAAGAGCCTAGAGGTGTTTGCCAGCCTGTCTTCCCTTTTAACCATTCGTCCTTAGATACAATGGTTCAGTGTCCAGACTGTACCCTCTAGGAAAGAATTTGATGTTTTTAGGGAAGACAGAATAGAACAACTCACAACTTGGCCTAACAGTTGTATAAAGTTTCTGGGTCTGACAACACAACTACATTCAGGCAGGGATGGGAGGGAACAAGGAAATAAGGAAACATTTTTCCCTTTTGGGTCTATTTTTTGGATCTCAGTTGGGGAAGAATCTGAGGACGGATGTGACACAGCGCGGTAAGGTGAGGGAATAATTTCAATTTTCTGGAAGAATAGACACCCCTGTTTGGCACACCCTGTATATCCACTCAAGCTTAACAGATTTGCAATCCTGACAATATATATGCTATCTAAAAATATGTACTTTTACATAGTTTGGGTGAAAACTTTTTGAAATATAATCAGAAATACAAAAAAGGAGTTGATTTTTGACAAATTGCAAGATGTGACGCAATTGGGTCCCACCTCAAAAAACATGACCATGTATATAGGTCTATACCTATATGATATAGGCATATTAAAACATGATCATACTTCATAGACATGAGGTGTAAAACAAATCAGCAACTGAGAGTTGTAAGGTTTTAGGCACAAAGTCAAATTTACTGAACAAGGATGTTACTGAATTAAAGTTTTAAATTCAACCTTACACTATTTTTCGCTCACTGAACGTTTTCACTAGTCCGACTAGCATCTTCAGCAGATGGTGATGCTGAAGACGCTAGTCGGACTAGTGAAAACGTTCCAGGTGAGCGTAAATTAGTGTAGTGTTCAAGTTCAAACTTTAATTCATTTTATATACCACTATATGAATATCCACTCGTATAAGGATGTTACTGTGTAGATAATACAAGTCAACTTGTGCAATTCTTTTTTATCCCCGCAGTACTGATTTTCAACTCAATATTAACATAGCGTCATTCCATTATGAAAGGTGGGGCATTTGGCTTGAATTGTTCAAAAGTGGCTGAAAGTGGTGGTCGGGCCCCCTTTAAAGGTCATGAATTTTAAAATGCCAAGTACATTTGTAGGAAAAGAATACTACACTGTACCAACAATATTTTCAAAATGTTGTCAAAATGTTATTTGCAAAATATTTTTTTGGCAAACAGTTTTGCAAATTATTTCAGCCAATTGACAATTAAATAATATTATGTTAGAATGTTTGGCAGAAAGTTTTCAAAAATGTTATGAAATGTTTTATACCCTATAACTCAACTTTTAAACATGTTCTAGCAACCTTTTCTAACCTTTGTCATATCCCTGCTAATCGGAAAGTTAACCAAAATGATACGCTTCGATTCCCAATAAAAATGTGTCAAAATGTATCATATATTTCAATGAGTCAAAATCAAAACACACCTCCCAATTTTTCAGGTACACTGCAATTGCTCCTTTTTTCAACCCATGTGGTTTTACACTTGAACACCCTTTCAACCCATGCAGACCAGGTAAACAATGCTTATGATGAATTTGTACACCTTGACATTATACAACAATGAATAACAATATTACAACAGACTAGTATTCTTCTTGCATAGTGTTTTAAAAGGAGTGGTTGGATACTTCTACCTTGAAAAGTTTGACATTAAAAGCACTGTCAGTGATCTACATTTTTTTTAATTATATTTTTTTAGAAAAGAGCATAAAGTTAAGAATAATTCAATAAAATTATCATTTTAGTGGTGAGTTCACGGTTTTAATGACAGTAAATTGCAAGCTCTACAAGTGCTCTGTACAGACTCCACAAACACTGATATAAAATTAGATTGATCGTTCTCATATTTATTGGTCGCGTTATGAGTTTTAAAACGAGACGTAGTCTCGAGTCCAATATTTTAAAACTCATCAAGATCATAAATATATTGGGCACAAAGTATCTAATTTTTTCATTATTATGTTTTGGATTCAATTTTACACACTTGGATTCATGAAAATATTAAAATGTGACCTTTCACTGATCAATGCCTTTAAAGATGTGCACCAAAGAAATTCAAACCAAATTTCCGGAAATTTTGTTGTTGACATTGAAATGATGAGCTGCAGAAAAATGTCTCTGTTGTTACCATAATCAGTTCAGTAAATTTGCCATTAACCAAATTGTCCTGAAAGTCAGCCAACATACTATTGCAGTAACTCTGAAAATGGTGATCTACCAATGAACTACCTGTACTATTGCACATTTAGAAACAAAAAGAGTTAGTTCTGTAGCTGTAACCACCTAAAAAGGCCCTAGATGATGTAACTTTTTGCACACACAAAGTGAACCTTTACTACATGTTTTAGTAATCTACCCTAAAGATTGAAATATATTTTGATTTCTTGCCAAATGGACATATTTTTAAAATCATATTAAAAACCATAATGATTTTTGGAACCAAGTATTTAGATTGGATAAGTAAAAAGCACACACAAATTACTGTACTTAAGCTGCAGCAGGAATAAACGTAACAAAAGAGGAAATGTACGCCAACATTGTAGAAACTATTATGTAAAATTAATAAAAATGTTTATTACTTTTAATTTAATATTATATTGCACACAAAAGCTTTTAAAGCTTTTAAAAAAAATTTCTATCATGTTATCGGATTTTGGATGAACTGGCTCAAATATTTATGCTCTGTCTGCCTCCAGAAAAAGCCCAACAGAACACCAATGGCCATTGCACTGTATTAAATCACACACACAGTCTGCAAATTGAACCAGTTCTAGATTTTTACATTTTTTAGTACAATGAACAAAAGCAATCTTTTTTTTCTTCACACACAATTTCACTTTCCTCTCTCCATACCACGCTCCACACTTGTCTAACACTTGTCTAATCATTAAAACATATTAACAACTTCCAAATTTTGGAGCATAAAGTTGTAACAATACAACATTATTGGATTTTTAATTGCACTACTGTCTGTTGCATACCCTCTTGAGATCGCTATCCGAGGGGCCTCGCAAACTAGATTTTTAGCTGTACGAACATTATGAAAGAAAGCATCTACATTCCCCTTCACATTTCACTCAGTAATCTTGTTAAAACATGCTCACAATTTCCAAATTAATTAGGGAATACTTTTACAATAGGGGCCTACAGTTATTATTGTATTTTTAATAGCACTGTTGTACTCATATACCTACTAATGACTGCGATACAATGTATAGCGCGATTTGTGTAGGGGTGCGGTCTGTACATTGAATGAAACAGTTCAACATTTTTAATTGAACACACAAAAATGTAAAGATCTTCCTTTCTCGTTCACACAATTTAAGGGCTCATATTGAAATTCCCTTACACAGGAAGGTGTGCGCCCGGGGGGGGTACTCAAATTTTTTTTGGGTAGGGGTGTGCCTCCGAAGATTTTGAAGTAGTACCCATGTCTATACCACTTCAAACCCGATTTTTACTACCGATGCATATACCAACATAGAATAGACACCCATGACTATACCAGTTGAAAAGACAAAAATACCACCCATTGATATACCAACCCCATATACTGACCCATCCATATACCACTATACTTTTAGAATACCGTAAAAAATTTTCAGATCACGTTTTTAATTTGTTTACTGTATTTTGTATTTTTTTATTCTATTTATCAAGGGTCTATCATTTATTGATTATTATTATTTTGTTTGTTAGGGCGTTAATTATGTGTACCCCGGTGGTGAATTATAGGGGCAAAGATTTTTGGCAGGCCAAAAGGGGGGAGCGATTTTTGGCAGAACATTTTGAGAATTCACCACCCAGCGTACACAATTGTTGCACCGCCCTTATTTTGTAATGAACTCATACAAATCCAAAATATATTTATTGTTGTTTTTTTTTCTCAGTTTCCCAATTTATGTTCGTTTGTCTTGTAAGGGCCGATATCTAGCCTAGTTTGTAACAAGTATTGTGTAGGGAAAGATGATTCTTGCACTTATTTATATTTTATTTAACAACATACAAAAACCACGAAACAGTGGCGCAGCCAGTGTCCCCCGCTCATCATGGCCTTTGGTTCATGCAAGTAAGTCGATTGACGGAAGATGTCTGTGAAAAAAATTGGATGAGCAATCATAAAATTTGTACCCTGCATGGTGAAAGAAGAACGGAAAAAATATTAAAAAATAAAAAATCAAGAAGAAATTTTTTTTTTATTTATATTTTTTTGTACGGTACCTTTTTTTCTTTCTACTCATGATTTAATGAAATTTTAAACGAATTTAATATTTGTTCAATGCAATTGCAATTATCATTGAATTATCGAACCAAAACAACATCAATTTGACCCATGCACATCGATCGTGTATGATTTTGGCAGTGTCATGTCAGCTGAATTCGGCACCAAAAATAATACTCAACTTTACACTAAAAACTTACCCGATTGTTGAAAAACCTATTTATATGATTCGATGCATTTAAAAATCGGCAGTTAATTTACTTTAGTTTCGCGATCCCGAGTTCTGAGAGGCAAAACTGACTTAAAAAACAGCGATGAAAAAATTGCTGTTGCAACTTCGATACCGATTAATTTCAGTGATTTATCAAAACTGGCCGGGGTAAACAGAAGTAGTGCTGGGCTCGCATATACTACACGGAAGAATGTCGCCATCTGTTTGCAATGGCAACTCAACGTTTGCTAATCGGACTATCAATTGATTTGCCCAGCTCTGAATTTATGGTTCTGATTTGCCTTATTTGGATAGCGATGTACCTTATTTGGAGACGATCAGACAATTTATTTTCGTGAAATTTATGCAAGTGAGTTTAAAGATTTTCGACCCATTGATATACCAAAATCTGATTTAGACCCCATTTGAATACCAATTTTAACTTACTACCCATGCGTATACCACAAAAGCGGAAAAAATAAGGGTCATTGATATACCAAGCGGCCGAAAATGCGACCCATGTTTGCGGCACATCCCCGTATGGCCATTTGTACTGAGTACCCCCCCCGGGGGTGTGCGCCATCCTGCAGCTTTCCTGTGCTAGCCTGTGGGCAGGGTGTATCACTGATGCATATAATCCATCCGTTTTATGACCGAGCTTTCCTGAGGCCCGCGCTTGTTAGCGAGGGGAATCCTGCGTTCTTTCTGTGTGAAAACGTGGTAGGGTATTTCAATATGAGCCCTAAGTCTTCTAGACTATCCTTTAACACCGGGGGTGGGGTTGCATGGGGGTATGGATGGGCGTTTTGAAAAAAACTTATGAAAAAATTTGTGTACCCCCTCCCCATCCACGATTTTTCACCATTTAACATTTTTCATTATTCTCCCATCATGGTTCAAATAAAAAATTCAGATTCCAAGGATTGCCTTTTGAGGAGAGCGAGAGCAATCACTCTCTGCTACTCTCCTTAAATCTGGATAGGAGAGTGATTTTTAGCTCTCCATAATTGACCATTCTCTCCTTACATTCTAATTTGTAAATGCTCTAAACTGAGCTCTCCCTGAAGGCTCCAAAAGAGCTATTTAATGGTCTCCTGCAAATTCCAAGACAGTCCCTGAGGTTCCCCATTAAGATGAGAAAATATTGGATTCCCCCTCAAAAATCCCATCCACCTTCAGTGTAATTATTGAACAGCCCCTAATCTTGTTAAAACATGTTTTTACATTGTACACTCTCCCATTAAATAAATTAGTCTAGACAAAATTTGATTAATAATCAAATACAGTATAACATGAACACACAATTTCTATATGGGCCAAAGTTCATAAACGTTATACAAGTACGGCACTTTTACAATACTAATTGAAAATCCATCTATGCTTAATTAAACTAAGTAATTTGACATTCATTAAGCTTTTAATTCTTCCTACAAATAATAAATGGATCCAATTAAGGAACATTTGATTACAATGTAATGACTAACATTAATGTGATCGAGCTATATATCTGTACTGAGTGTGCATTACAGGTTCCAACATTGTACAGTTGTAGGCTATTTTATAAGGGTGTGAGTGAGTCCCGGGAAATTAAAAAAAAATATAAATAATAATTTTTTTTGTAAGTTTTTTTTTTTTCCAGTTTTGTAGTGTCCCCAGAATTTTTTTTTTTTTTTTGCAATTTCGGGTACCCGGGCACAAAATTATCCGAAAATCACAACCCTACTATTTTATATGCATAAATGTCTGTACATTTTAATATGAATATTTAATGCTCATCTCACACCTGCATGCGAACGTTTATGTGAAAGCCACTTTTTTACAGTTTTTAGTTATCACTATTGTTCACTATCACTTAAGTATCAGTGATAAAAAAAACATCATTTCAGAATTTTTTTTCTTTGTCATGTCAGTTATTCAGCAATTTCAGGAACTGGAACTAAAACTAAATAAAATAAATAAAATATAACACCACAAGGGCTTCAAATCTTAACAATTACTTTCAAAAGTCAGCAATAAGTGGTCATAAAAACACAACAAATACTCACAATAAGGTGGGGACGACCTTAACAAATCTGCCCTTCACGCTTGACTGGCTTACAGCTGCAATACTGGTATTATAATCCCAGAGTTTGATGATGATCCCTGAAAGGAGAAGGAAACACATATTGAAAGTCAATTTGGTGCTTACTGTTACATGCATAAAGGGGATTACAGAGTTCATGTATGGATATATGCATGGGACCTGATCCAGCACACAGAGTCATTTTGGTAGTAAAAATTGAATTTTGACTTACATCATACATGTAAATTTTGGTTTATCCTTAGTGTAAGAGAGCATGAAATGGATTAGAGTTAGGGTTAGGGTTAGGATTTAGGGTTAGGGTAAGGGTTAGGGTAAGGGTAAGGGTAAGGGTAAGGGTACGAGTAAGGGTTAGGGTTAGGATATAAAAAGGTTAGGGTTAGGATTTAATAGAGTTGGGATTTGTTTGGTATTCTTTTACATGAAGGATACACCTAAATTTGTACTGACAAAAAAAATATTTTTAAGTATTACAAAAGGTAAAAGTTTCAAAAACCTTTACATTTTATGATATTTTCCTTTGAGCTTGCACTCAAGGTTAATACAGCTGCAGTGCACCTTCATACAGAAATTGGGTCATTGTTTAGGGGCAATCAATTTTCAGGTGCACGTATGATACATACATTTGCATGTAATGGAGCAAAATAAAATACAGCAATGTAGAATTTGCAGTACCGGTACGTTACATAACACACATTTGTACAATGTAATATTAGTAACTGAGCTGGTATAGAGCTCTGCACAAATAAAATATCTAGATACTATGAATAAACCATACATTTTATATGAATATTGGTAATATAATTGAATAATTAAAATGTGATGCCGATACATTCAAAATGTCATTTGGGGTCTAACTAAATTTTACTAAAAATTATATGCACAAAATAGTAAATTGCTCGTTGCCACAGCCATGTAGCCCAGTGATGTGCGCAGGTTTTCAAAAGTAGGGGGCACGGGTCCGTTCTAAAATTGTCGGCTCGCTTCACTTGCCGTAATAGCTATTCCCCAATTTTCTCCCCGATTGGGTGCATTTCCCCCAACTTTGGACAAAGGCAGGGGCACATGCCCCAAGCCCCCTCCCAACCCACCCACCCATGCACCCACCTTTGCACACAGTGTGGCTATCTCTGTATCATGTTTGTACTATTTCTTCAAAATTAATCAGTATAAATTTTTCAAGAACGAATGTTCCTGGTTTTGGGTCATTCCGCTACCTCATCATATCTAGGCCCCTGTACGCTTTTTATTTTTCAGATCCTCACATTACCAATAAATAGCATTTAGACTACCATTTAGCATCCAATGCATTCCTCAATAAAAAGCACTTTATCACAATTTGCATATTTCTGAATAGACAATACCAAAAATTACCATATGACAATACTGACATGCCATTGCCACTTTACCAGTCATACAAAGGTCAAGTTTTCCCCCATATTAAAGTGAAAGCCAATCTTTCGCTGCATGTGTGTCTTCTTTGCAAAGCTTCCACTCTGCAAATAAAACACATCTGTATGAAATATCAATTCTAGGAGCCACAATATAATGCCTGCATAACCGGTATGGACACAATGTGTATACTTGTCCTGTGATGAACAGATTCATAATGCAATTGAATCTGCGAGCAAGGTACGCACGTATACTGTATAAAGTAGAAATGTTCGCGCTATTTAATTTTCACGCTTTCCAGGCTATTATAAGTCTGCACGAAAATAAAATGCTGCGAAAAGGTTTAGTATGGATACGTACAGCTAGAAAACATGAAATCAACAAAATTATAAATATTTATAGGAAAAATGTTTGATATTACTAGTGGCATGAAAAATAAATCCCACAAAAATTACCACTTTTAAGTGTACTACGATTAGAAGAGAATGAGACACACCTTATTCCTGATTTTCTCTAAGACTCGGCTCACTCATCATTCAAGGTAGAATCATGTGTCATACACACAGTCGACTCATGAATATTCATCGCCAATCAATATCGTACACGAGAATGTACAGAGCACACAGCACATTCTTTAAATTTAGCAGCAATATATAGTAGCGGGGATATAACATTGCAAGCAGCGGTGTTTGCGATGAGTGACCAACGCGACCTCGCTCCCTCAGAGTGCAAGTGTGTGTCTGTGTCAATGTAAATACCGGGAGATTTAGCTCAAGAAGGGCTCGCTATCATCATCAAGAGAAGATAGTGGTATAAATTTCTTATTGACTTTGGGAGGGGATGAAGGTTGGTCTCTGAGGTTGGTGTTCAAATGTGATGCCGAGCATCTTACCATTACAGCGTGGGGTCCAACTAGGGCCTGTCCAAAGGCCCCAGATAAATTTTGATAACTAGAAGTGCAGTGAGGCAATTTTGATTAGATTGATCATGTGTGTATAACATTGCTATCTAATGAAGACAACAAACCAGTAAATACACACCTTGTAAATGATCCACGGCCCACATTGACAGACCACCAAAATTAAACTATCAATCATGAATTATATGACAAATATCCGTTAGGGGTGTGATTCAAACTTTGTGAAATATCCTGAAACTAGTAGAAAATCCTGATAAACAGCGTGAAATTATGCTAAAATACCTCAAAACGGGCTGAAAATCAATAAAATTGCATAAATTTTGGCCACAAAAAATCCTGAAATCAGGACAAATCCTAAAGAATCACACCCCTGCTCTGTATAATATACATATGTGCTCTCTTTAAAATCCGCATCCACAGCCTTTGCCCATCCATTGAGTACATGCATGCAGTAAACAAGCTTCACTTGTACATAAACAACTACATCTACAGGAAACTGTAAAAATGTCTTTACCAGGAAGACTGTACGAATTAAAGTATCAAAACTGTCAGCTTTACCCTGCAAGCTACATGCTTCATGTGATGAACTCGGGATGTGAACATAGTACACTGTACAGCATTCACCTCAAGATCCCCAAGTCATGTAAATGCATTCGCTACATAATAGTTCACAAGCCCTGTACTAAACTGTGTATATATGTAATAAAGTAACAAATTCAAAGTATAGACCTCTGGCAAGGCAACCGTTACTTAAAGTTTCACGGAATACCCTCACTTACGATCATTGGGTAAACCGATCATCAGACGGATAGTTTGTCATGATTTCAAATTTACAGAAATGTTTTCACGGTATATACATTCTGTGGTGTCAAAATCATGGGCAAACCAATCATCAGACCAGAATAGTTTGTCATGACTCAAAGTACAGAAGTGCTCAACCATAAAAAATAGTATAGCATTCTATAACAAGGTTACTTTACAAGTGACTAACTTTGAATTTAAAGTTTCAAACTCACATTACAGGTGAGTTATGAGAAACAAATTCAAAGTTAGTCACTCTGTAAAGTAAACTTGTTATTACTTAAACTATTTTTAGTGGTTGAGCCCTCACTTTACGATCATTGGAGTAGAACTGATCATCAGGCGGATGGTTGTCATGATTTCAAATTTACAGAATGTATATACTTGTATAAACATTTCTGTAAATTTGAAATCATGACAAACTATCCGTCTGATGATCGGTTTACCCAATGAAGTAAGTGAGGGTCAACCACTAAAAATAGTGAAACTTTATAACGTTGTTTACTTTACAGAGTGTCTATACTTTGAATTTGTTTCTATAGCTCACCTGTAATGGGTTTGAAACTTTAAATTCAAAGTTAGTCACTTGTAAAGTAAACTTGTTATAATACGTTTCACTATTTTTTTAGTGGTTGAGCACTCTCGATCACTTTTGGAGTAGAGACTGTTCTCAGTTGGTTTGGTTTGTCATGATTTTGACACCACAGAATGTATATACAGTATAAACATTTCTGTAAATTTGAAATCATGACAAACTATCCGTCTGATGATCGGTTTACCCAATGATCGTAAGGGGGCTGGCATTTTCTTCGGAAGTGGGGGGGTCACAAATATACTGGGGGGTCATAGAATTTTCAGACCAAAAATAGGGGGTTATAATTTTTTAACACCCAAAATAGGGGGTTATAGAATTATTTAGGGCTGGTGACTTAAAATTTTCAGGCTTCTTGTAGCATTCTTTAACTTCGCAGTCGAAATGTGCGTACAATCTATGCAAAATTTTTACACGCTCGCGCCCTTTCTTTACACTTACAATAAAAATTTTACCGCGCTCACACACTTTCTTCACTTTTAAGTTTTGACGCTCCGCGCCTTAGTTCCGCAATGAATAATTTTTCTTGAGTCTGTGTAGTTGGAAGGGGGGTCATAAAATTTTTCGACCAGCGATAGGGGGGTCGTAAAAATTTTTTGCCCGCGATAGGGGGGGTCATAAAAAAATTGACTCTGGTCACCGACATATTTGTGACCCCCCCCCTTCCGAAGAAAATGCCAGCCCCCTAAGTGAGGGTATTCCGTGAAACTTTAAGTAACGGTTGCCTTGCCAGAGGTCTATACTTTGAATTTGTTTCTATAGCTCACCTGTAATGGGTTTGAGCACTTTAAAATCCAAAGTTAGTCACTTGTAAAGTAAACTTGTTATGTAATAAAGTAGAAATGTTTAATTTGCAAGGTTAATCTTTATGCTGTATATATAACACTTACTAATATTAGGTGTGTTTAGACGGTAGCCTACATTTGAATGTTACTTACAAGGGAGCCAGCAATTAAATTATGCTACAAGCGAGTGTGTGTCCACACGGGACTTACTTGTAAGCCAACTCACTTGTAAGAGTGACCTTCACTGGTAAATTATGCCATGATTATGCACAATCAGAATAGGATTGGGTCATCAAGGTCATGCTTACAAGTGAGCTAACATGCAAGTCTTGTTCACACTGGCCTTACATTTGAATGTTACTCGCTACATGTAAGATATCTTACATGTAAAAT
The DNA here is from genome assembly GCF_039555335.1 of Amphiura filiformis. Classification (NCBI taxonomy): domain Eukaryota; kingdom Metazoa; phylum Echinodermata; class Ophiuroidea; order Amphilepidida; family Amphiuridae; genus Amphiura; species Amphiura filiformis. The sequence continues at coordinate 37,925,126 of NC_092640.1, read as the reverse complement.
CGTCACTTGTAACTTGTATGTAGCTACATGCGAGTGCGTTTAGACGGGCACTACATACAAGTTTACATTTGAATGTAGTTACAAGCGACTTTACAAGCGATCGTCTGAACAAGCCTATTGTTCTTTTCATTTTTTCTGAAATAATTTCAAGTTTGTACATCAACATTTTGTAGACTACAACTAAACTTCAAGTACATAAATTAAAATGTATGTTGATAATCAATTTTCAAAAAATGATGCATAATTATTGCCTATTCATACAATGTACATGAAACAATATACATTGCAGTTCTTTGAATTTGAGGGAATTCCTATCATGCTAGTATTTCCCCATCCGACAATAATATTCTGAATACATCCCATATAAAAAATGTGTGGATTTTTAGTTAGCTAATAATAGACATGTTTTTAATAGTTCATGTGCGCTCAGTCAATGCCATGCCAGGCTACAGAAATCATAATTAACCCCTTCATTCAAATCCACACAATCACAGGGAAATTCAAGGAAGCGCTATCGACTGCACTTCAGAATATGAAAAAAGCCTGCCGCTTAAAGGTGACTATTTTGCGAAGTACATGTGTGAAGTACACAGTGATAGAGGTTATAGAACTAGTTCATGTTCCTCTGATCGCAATGCCATGGCTGTGAAGCAGCCATCGAGCCCGCTAGGACATGGGGGTGCAACCCGGGAGGGTACTCAAGTTTGGTTTTGGTAGGGACGTGCCGCTGAGATTTTGGAAGTGGACCCATATACCAATTTTTCAAGAAATTTGGTCCCATTGATATACCAAAAGTCAAAATTTTCGGGCGAATTTAACCAAAATTGTCTTAGTTTTTACTAATTTTCCTAAAATTTTGGGAAAATTTTGAAAATTTTGGCTCGATTGAGGAAAAATTGGGCTGTTTTCCGAAAAAATTGAGAAAATTTTGAAAAAGGACCCATTCATATACCAAAATAGGCTTTGAAAAAGGGGTCATTGATATACCAGAAGGCTGAAAATGCTACCCATGTTTATGCACGTCCCGGTATGGTCATACCACCCCCCCCCCCGGGTGCAATTGGTTATTGGAAGGGATGGGTTCTCACATCCAGCATTGAACTAATGTACATGTATACTAGAAGGTAACAGGTTGAACGAGAATTTTGCAGACAGCAAAATTTAAGCAAAAATTAGATATTCACATTTTTTTGAAACCATTACAACAGAAAACTCTGTACATTGCATCTCAAGCCAAAATATTCATTCCATAACTTGATATTCATGAAAAACATGCGCACACACCCGGTACCCCACACAAACATTTTTGTACAGGTACACCATGTCAACGCAGACAACTATATACTAATGTACAGTTACTACACATTGTTGCTATTCATCTTGCGGGTTTTACTGACCCCAGCTCGGACCAGGCCTCAATATCCATTATTGTTTTAATTTTGGGGTCTCCTTTTGAAAGACATTTGCCCCCCCGTCAACCTTTGGGGTTACATTGGCATAAATCATAGACCCTGGAAATGCATGTATTTCCTATTTATTTCTGCTACATGCCAAAATGGTTTCTCCTCAGGAGCTACTACTTGTAATCCCATTATTTGATATTTTTGGATTTTAAGGGGGGAAATCACCCTTAGCCCATCTATTTTAAGCCCTGGCTCGGACTGACCCTATACAATATCACATGCATGTATGTATGCGTGTATGTGACTTTACCTTGTTTATATTTACGCTATTTATGACATTGTCCAACAAGGGTAGATGGCCACAAACACCTGTGTACATACAGTCCTGTAGCAATCACACACTAATTGTTTGATGTTTATAGATCAATCAGCAAGCTATTACAAGCTGTTGACTTCTGCGTTTCTGAAAACACCAGAAATGATCAATTAACATACTGATGAGAGCACTGACCTACAATCATGTATGAGAAACCAGTAAGGCCACCTGAATAAAACCTGAGTAATACAAGCTTATGAGAAATTGCCTAATGCGGAATGCGTTTTTTGGGTGTTTTTTTTCATCACATGTCAGTCAGTTCAGGCTTTAAGACAAGCATTTTAATGAAAAAGTATCCAATGTCTGTTAGTGTTACCAGAGAATATGAGAATAGACATCTTCTCTGGTGTTCCAAATCACAATTCTGCTGCATTGTCTAATTTTGTCTTCTTTTAATAATAGCCAAAACTGAATGAACCCCCAGACATGTTCACGACTTCACGTCATGTATTTTAAGCTTCATGATAGGCGAGGCCATTCACTCTCCATTTTCCCTTTTTACTTTTACCACTGCAGTGAATCGAATTCTGAACCAGCATCATCTTCCAAGCCCATCAGCTCTTTCATCTTGGACTTATTAATACTGGGGTCTTGGTTTTGCCCAGACAGAATTTCAATCACTGTACATGTACCGTATCTTACAAAGACCTTCATTTTCAGCTTCAAGATTGTAGTTTCCATGCCTTTCAACTCAGTTCAACTACGTGCTGTCACTGATTTCTCTGCCTTTCTATCCACTACTTTGTTTTCATCTTTCAAATTTTACCTAAGCTTTTTATTTGGTCAGTGAATGATAGTTGCATGAATTAGTATGTGATTTTTAAATCACTCAAACAACACTTAAAAGTGTTGTTTGAGTGATTTGGATGAAAAAACTGTTGACCATAATATGGTGCAGGGGGCGTGGGGCAGGTTGTTAGCTGTGAAGCCTGCCATTCAGGTTTGATCTGGTGTGACAAAAATCGTCCAAAGCTTACAAGTGTTTACTACATTGTAGTGCTTAACGCGAGGTTTCGACCTATTTTTACATACACTCAGAAATTCAAAATTAGGCTCTCAATAGCAAGTGTGAAGTGTCAATCTCATATGTGTAGTTTCAATGGTACTTCACACCCTATCATGCCTATGCAATGCAGGAAATGATGGAAGGTCTTATCAACAATGACTAATAAGACAACAGGCCTAGGTAGGCCTATAATGTATTAGGGCCTAATGTATGTGAATGAAACTAAAAAGAACAATAGCTGCAACAACCTCATTCTGTATAGCCAGGTGGAATACATGTTTTACTTGTAGAATTCACAATACGTATAACTGCCAATTGCATAGATACAGATACATACATGTATTGTACTTTGTACATTGCGTCAAACATCAGCATGCGCACATTATTTTTATATAAATTCTTCAATCATATGGTACCCCTATGGAAGATCCTACAAAGACGGACATTTTGACAAGCATTTTTTGGAGGGGGGCAATGACGCTGCAAACAAAAACTGAAGGTGCTACAAATACCCTCCTTAAAAGTACCCCCTTCCGGTTCTTGCGCTCACTCTCTGTCTCTCTCTCTCTTTCTATCATCTTTAATTTCTCTCTCCAATTTTAAGCTTCCATTTAATTTCCCACCGATATATTTATTTTCTGTCCTGCGGGTCTTTCGAACTCATCAAATGCTTCCTGCTTTTACAGCCTAAGCGATTTATTTGCATTGGATAATGTAGAAATCTCTCAATGAACCTCTAATTAAAAATGATGTCACTCACTTAGCTTCTAATACTGTCTTGTCTCTTATAAGATGGGAGGCTTTAGGAGGAGGGTTAAATACATGCATAGTTATCAACAGAGTTAATAACATTGTCTGTGTCTGGCTTGGCTTAACTTCATCAGATTCATACCAATTGTAGGTCACCTGGACCATCTCTGGCTGGACCATGCATATTTACATCGTACAATTAGCATGATGCTGGCTCTAGCATATCAACCTTATAATACAAGAGCACACATCACAGACAGTAGAATTAATTCCACAGTCTAAGCTGTTGCGATGTTCAAAATAACATTGACCATTGAAAATATCAACTCTAATTGAAGACCGAATTAAAAAGACTAGTTTGCATCTGATGTCAGGGCAAAGGTGCGGTGTGATTGGTTGCTGACCTGTACAGTACGGCATCCATCGGCATTTTGGTCTGGTTGACAGGACATCAAAAGCAGACTTGTCTTTTTATTTCTGTCTTTAAAAATACTAGGGCTCAACCGATTATCAGATCGGAGTTATCGTATCAGCCCGATATTTACGATATTGGTATCAGATTGGATATTAGGAAAAAAAAAAATTTTGAAAAAATTTTTTTGCAAAGTTTTCGGCGACTTTGGAGAACCACTGGACCTAAGTGCCAGGATCATTAACAGTTAATTTGAAGAAAAAAAATCCCTTTTTTCACCCAGGCTTCAGCCTGGTGATATTACATTCAGTTTAGACCTTGTCCTTTGAACCCAAATTGGCTACTTTGAAACGAAGTAGCCAAATGCATTTGCCTCGTCCTCATTAAAATTATTTTACAGGATAATGCAGAGTATCTAATGGATCTGCAGGCTACTAAAAAACTAACCTCACTCCCCATGACAAAATTCATAAAACTATATTCAGTAGTGCTTGACTTTACCCAGGGAATGGATGGAATATTAACCTCATTCAAGTCCCCATGACGACAATTTGTACAGCTGTTCTGTAGCCTATGAAGTTATTTTTTGACATAGGGATGATGTTACAATATGAAAGTTGACCGGTGAATGGCCATGGCCACTAATTCATGAACTTGGCTAGCTGGCTGGCTGGTCTGAGGTCACACTTCTTAAACATCTATATGATTTGAATTGCATTGTTGTTCTCATCACAGACTGAATTAGAAGGAACCATTAAACTACTACTATTAAAGTCTGCTATTATAATCGGACACTAAATTAATTGTAAAAATCCTCCTGCTCCCATCATGCAAGTTATTCCACTTAGACTGTTTGATATAGGCCTACTTTTATCAAAATAATTAAGCATTGATTAAGCATTTGCCAGTGAAACATTCTCACTCACAAAAATCACAGATACTCAACATGAGAATCTGTGCAATGTTTGACAGAGAAGGTCACTATTATAAAATCTGGCCGTCTCAAGTTCATAATTAGTTTTGATTGATCTTCATGTACCAAATCATTTACTTTAAATTGATATCCTAGCTGTGACCTCTGAGCCAAATGTTCTATAGCATAGTAACACCACATGCATTCATATACATTTATATACAAACATATTGGCATAATGGGGATTGATGTTCTCTGACTGCAGTCAGAGGGCTTACCAGTAGGCTAGTAGTGGCATACAGGTAGTTCATATACATGTACTTATTCAGCAATCATAGCTCAGTTGTGGAGTACTAGTTCTTTGGTTGAATCACCACCTTCTTGACTGATCAGAAGACCTGTGTTTTATATAGGCTTACTGCATACACTGCCTACCTTTTTGCAGCTATGTGGAGCCAATGTGGGGCAGTGCAGTCCGGGGGGGTTGTGCAGTCATGTGACCTCCGTGACGGCCTGGGTATTCCTTTAAAGGGATTTTTATTCCTACATCATACATGTATGCAACAAAAATTCTTGTCAGTGTTAAGGTTTTAAATCATTTAGTGTACCGGTACCATATGTGATGGCATGCATGGAGTGGCAGTACTAGTTTGTTTTCCATCAAGCTGACAATTAAAATCTGGTAGCAATGATGTTACTATCTGTCACGCTCTGTTGCTAATTATTCCCTAGCCCATAATTGACAGCAACTTACACATTGATTAGTGCACTGCCAGTAAAACACCTTGAATCACAAAGGTGATGTGATCAAGCTAAATTCATGAGTCATTTGTCGCTAATACTATAATTGATATCGAGATTGACCAATTGCTCAACTTCATTTGAATATTATCGTTTTGAGCAACACTAAAATCCGGAGGGGATGCGCATCTTTTTTAGTGGGTATGTTCGCCTGAATTTTTGAGGTGGTGGGCTCCAGGAGCAGACGGCGTACCGGTAAAAGGGGGCCTTTTGGAGCTGCGAACAAATAAAAGGGGGTCTTTTAGAGCAACAAACAGTCAAAATCAAGGGTCTTGCTTTTACCTTGGCTTTCTGGTTGAAAATCACCTGGGAAAAAAAAACAGAAATGTGTGGAATGAACAGGAATGAACGATTTAGGGGTCTTTTAGAGCTGAAATTTTCAAAATCAAGGGTCTTTCAGAGCTCAATTTTGGTCAAATTTAGGGGGTCTTTTGGAGGGCAAAAAAAATGCAAAAAGAGGGTCTTTCCAGGGGAACATACATGTATGGTCATTTGTGTTAAGTGCATCACCCTCCCCCCAGACTAACCAATATATAATCGTACATCCATTGGGGATGGATTTTCATCAAACAAAGCTCTTAAAAAAAAATATCTTAAAAATCTAACTTTGGATTTGTCCAACAAATGACTCAATAGACTCCAACCTCACTTATCAAGGGACCAAGCAATGGTGGAATAAGTGAAGAAATCTGCATATGGCGACAAAAAAAACACGTAAACAAATATATAATATATGCTAATAATTGAGAAACCCTGATGTAGGTCACTAATTAGGCCTATCGAAACTAAAATTTAAAATGAAAACCAAATGAACTTCCTTTTGATTTGCTTTTGGATTGGATACATTTCAAGTGGGTAATTCCCCATTTCTTTTATTCGAATTGAAATCAACCTCTAAATAATCCTTTAAAAAACACACAATCCTCTTCTCTCCCCCACAAAAAACATGAGAAATTCTGCTGCAGTGTAGAGCTTGCTTCTGAATTTGACCATCAATAATATTTTTATCATTAGGTACTTCGCATTTATAAGGGAAAAAAAAAAATTGTTGTGTTGCCCTCAACCGTCCGACCCTAAATCCTGAAAAATCAGGGTCGGGGTTTTTTTTTTGAATGATGATTTTTACAGATTTGTTCAAAAAATCAATGTTTTTCACTTATAATTAATATTTTATTGAAAGACTAGTCTTTAATTGATGTCTAACAGGTATCCAGTTCGGACAAAATTGTCCCCTAATTGAAGAAGCATAGGGTTCAATGCCCCAGTAAAAGTTACCAGAACTCTTTATAAATAGTTCCCTGATCAGGAGTGATCTTGAGTATGGTAGCTGTCTTTGGAGCGGTACATCCAAACATAACATCCAAATGTTGGAAGGAGTCCAAAGACGAGCTACCAAATTCATTTTACATTATCCTGATCAGGATTATAAGGAGAGGCTTACCAATTTGGACTTACTCCCCCTTACTCTCAGGAGAGACAAAAGTGATCTCTTGTTTTTTTACAGATGTAGGGAGGGTCACTATGATATTAATGTCAATAATTATGTTAAATTCAGCCAAGGGAATGGGAAGGACCATCCCACCACTAGATTATCTTCCGATCCATTTAAACTCAAAATTCAACGTTGCAAAACCGAAGCCCACATGACTTTTTATTTTAATCGCATTGTGCAGCTTTGGAATCAGCTGCCTTTGTCTACAAGGACAGCCGGTTCCTTTTCTTCCTTCAAATCCGGGGTGGTTGAATTTTTGAATTCTCATTTTACTCAAAATTTTTGTTCTTTGAAAACATGCTCTTGGAGCTCTTACTGCAGATGCTCGAATTGCAGGCTTATTTAATTTGGGATGGGGCTGTGATGGGTTTTTTTTCCAATAATTTGTTTTCAAAAATCGAAAGGTGGGATGGTCCTAGAGGTGATTTTGCACCTGTTTGTCCCATTCTTTTCGCTGGCATTTTATTCTTTACTTTGTCTTGATTATTAGTATGTGCAATATTTATATAATATATTTATCTTTGTAATTGTATATGAGCCAGTGATGAAGCATAATAAATAAATAAATATAAATAAATAAAAAACTGAAGGCTTAAAAAAAAATTTAAAAAAAAAAAGAAATCCTACCGTGTCCGACCCAACTTTCCCATTTTCCCACTTGAGGGCAACACAACAATATATTTTTTTGGCCTAACAGAACCTAAATTCACACTCACAAGTTTGAATTCATTATTGTGATTGTTCAAAATTGAAATTAAAAAGTGTGTTTTTGCAGTTACAAAAATGCTGAGAATTTGTGTATTTTTTTACTCAGAACACAATCTGAATTCGCTTCACCTATGGAACGCTGGAACGTGTGTCCTTTCTCTATTGGACAAAATGGCATCTAGAACTAGAAGACTGCACTTTATTTTAATCCCGTATTTTACAAACTTGGGAAAACTGTGAAAAATAATTTAACTTGATAGGCTGTATAAGGGTGTAGTTGCAAACAGCTTAGGGTACCAGCTTATTTGATGCAGCTTGCTGTTCTGAGTAATTTGACACCAATTTTATTGAAATCGGCCAAAAATTGAGACAGTGCCGGCCAAATAACGACACACAAGGGGGGGGGGGGCAGATTTGACCTTTATTTTCTAGTTTTAAGGGAATTTTATCACATTAAGGATTATGTAATGCATTTTTGGTATCTACTTACATAGTTTTAGGTACAGGAAGGTCATTTGTGCATTTTGTGTCAAATGAAGCTTTTTAGTGTCCTTAAGGGATCTAAAATGAGCGTTTCTTGCGTTTCGACAGTATTTTTGTGGGACATGAGAGCACCTCAGACCTATCGAATTGCATTCTGAACACGAAGCATGTCTTTCTGATATCAAATAATTTTCATTTTTGAAAATCACAATATAATACAAATTTTATGACAAATTATAAAAATTTGATATTTTTCAAATTTTGATGATATATAACAGTATTCGAGTAAATTATATAAATCTAATGACATATTCTAAAAGTGTATGTAGCAGGTAGCAAAAGTCGACGGTCAATTGAAAATTTTGACCTTTCATATTGAAGATATGGATTTTTTCCCAAAAGACCTAATTTTTTTTGGTGTTTTGGGAAAAAAATCCATATCTTCAATACCAAAGGTCAAAATTTTCAATTGATCGTCGGCTTTTCATCCCACCTAAATACACTTTAAGTATAAATCATCAGATTTATAAAGTTTACTTCAAGTACTGTTAAATATCAAAAATGTCAATTTTTAATGATTTGCCATAAAATGTGTATTAAATTGCAAATTTCAAAAAATCAAAATTATTTGATATCAGAATGACATTCTTCGTATTCAGAATGCAATTGATATGTCTGATGTGCTCTAATGTCCCACAATAAATACTGTCCAAACGCTCATACCCCAGCCCTTAAGATTAACAATTTTGAGTAAAATTAGGCAGTGAGGGCGCTTTACCTTTTAGCGACCACTTTCGCAACCATTTTTGATTTTTAAGTTAATCATACTAGAGATAATCATCCATATTCTTAAATTTTCAGCCATTTATCACATTTGGTGTGGCCGTGGCGCTAGTTTTTAATACAGGGATAACCTGCCCATAGCAATATACAGGGGTCAACGACCTTTGTATCACATGTAAGTTAATGGAAGCGTCTCTACACATTTTCAAATGGGTACCACGCACAAGTGAAATAAGGTTCGGAGTTCAAATTTGGACAGATGCTGTTATTTATCAGTAGCTTTGATTTGATAATAAGAAATGATAAAATTTTCGTAGGGGGGATACGTAACAGCTATTAGGCTGAACAGCGCCCTCAACATACGATTTGTGTAAAAATTGCATAAATATATCCAGGGGACCCAAAATCATGTAAATAATCATTAGAATCCAACAAACAGCAAAGAAAACGCCCATAATTGTCAACATAGTAAAAAAAGGGGATCCCAAGAAATCCCCCTTAAACGCGTAGTTTTTTGGCCCACACTCTCTCATTTTTCAACCGATATATTTTTTTTAAAGGTGTCAAAATGCTCAGGAGGATTAGCTGCTTCAATTCAGCTGGTACCCTAAGCTTTTTGAAATATCACCCTTTTTTGGGGGGCTGTACAGCCTATCACTAATTTAAGTTACCTGACATTTGTATTCTATATATTTGGTACCTTTAGCTCACACGCAGTGGCGTAGCCAAGAGAGGGCAAGGAGGGGCTGTTCCCCCTGTGAGAGGTCCCCCCACAAGCTGCTGAGAAAATATTGATTATAGGCCTATTAACTGTTAACCACAACCTTTGTATTTAAAGCCCTATATAAAAAATTTTAAATAACATTCTTCCCGGTCATCTTTTTCTAAATTCTATTAAATCACTTTTCTTTTTTTTTTTTTATATCACTGACTGAACATGATTTTGCTTTCAGTATACAGGAAAAAGTGTCAATATATATTCCAATCACTGCTTCTAGCCAGAGAGGATATCTTACCCTTCCCAGAATCCTTTGCAACATGATATATCACCTCGTTTCATCAAATTTAATATGACATTGGTAGTGAGGTTCCCTTTGCTTTTATTTTGAGAATAAACCGACTAAACATGGGTCGATATTCAACAAATAATAATTTGCAAGATCAGGATGTGCTCTGTTCATTCATAGACCATTTTAAATGGTCTATGGTTCATTGTACCATATTCATTCCAATAAGCGCCCAGGGCGCTTAACAAAGTCATTTTGGGTGGGTGCTTATTTTTTACCTGGTTTACCTAATTTTTCGTGAGGGGCTTTTATTAGAGACAAATGTACGTATGTTATAAAAGGGTTCTGACACGTTCTAGAAGCTTTTCTGATGTTGAAAATGCATTGCAAGTTTACACAGGATGTGCAGTCCTCCAGCTACATGTATTTCACTGTATCAACGTCAAATTGAAAATACCCTGGGTGGGCGCTTATTGGGGCATGGGCGCTTATTGGAATGAATACGGTAGTACTTTTTGTCACTATCAACCCATGTTGCACTAGTGTAGATAGAAAACCAGTACAAAAAACTGAAATGGAAGAAATGCATTGTGGGAAGTGTACTTGTGTATCTCCTCTGGCTTCAAGTGCTGTAACACTTTTTAATGTTTACATTGCTGTAAGTACAAATAACACTTCCCCTGACTTGACAGTGAATGATAACCAAGTTTACATAGTGTAGATAAAACGTTGATAAAATTAAGGTCACATCTATCTCCAGATTCAGTCTGAAGCTGAAATCTGAACTAAAAGAGTTTTGCATTTTTGTGGGGAGGATTTCAATAAAATTGGAGGTGACACGCCTGTATGTGAGCCGTCAAAATGGCACCTTTTCAGCAGCAATGTCACCCAAGACCCCCATATATTTGTTTTCAAATCCATCCTCTTGTCACCTAAAGACCCCTTATTTTGCCAACTTGAATTCAGTCTCAGAAGTAAGAGCGACCTCAGCTGCTCAAATCTATGTGGTGAATGTGATCTACTCCCTATTCCAGAAAAATAGAGCACTAATTTTTTGGGATAAAAAAATATCATCCTGTTTTGCCAAATGAAACATAGCTAAATCTAATCCTTTAGTTAGTCGTAACTGGCAGTAAAAGAAAAATTTTAATATTTGGCCAATTTTTGGAATTAAGGGCCAAAAACATGCGTTTTTAGGGTGTTTTTCATATGCTGTGACAATATATCAAGCCCTAAAACTTGTACTAAAACTAATTTCAGTTGATGCATTCTAGTTTTCGGAAAAGACATATGTGTACATCCATATCAAAACGATGCACTTGTCGGCTGCTACATGTACATGTGTCTCATTTCACAAAATAGCTAGGAATAAATACCAGACTCATCTCAAGTGGGGGTCACTTCAAATCATGCCCAAGTCACATGGTTTAGGAAATAGGAATATGTTCTCTGTATTCCTAAATCAAGTGACTTCGGTATGATTTGAGGTGACCTTCACTTGAGATGAGTCTGGTATTTATTCCTAGCTATATGTGCATCGTTTTGATATGGATGTACACATATTTCATTTTTATAACCAATTATTTAATTATAGTAACACAAAAAAGTGGGAATTAGAGCAAAATGGCGGCATCTACTCTAGATTTTGAATGCTTAGACTTGTTACAAGTCTTTGATTTTTGTGAGTCGATTGTCAGAAAACATGCCAAGGCCAAAATGCATGTTTTTGGCTCTTTTTTCAAGAAATTGGCCAAATATTAAAATTTTTCTTTTATTGCCAGTTAGGACTAACTGAAGGATTAGGATTTAGCTATGTTTCATTTGTCAAAACAAGATCAATTTTTCTTTATTCCAAAAAAATAGTTCTGTATTTATCTGGAATAGGGAGTAGATGTAAATATGGGAAACGTACATATATACTGTGAGTTGTACACATAAAAACACACATTTATTTCTAGAATTTTGATCCACTAAAATGACTAGTGGGTTCTCTTCTTGGATTGATTAAAACTTTAGAATGTTGACTGTCTCCATTAAACACTCCAACAGTAAAGGATAGGGCCTAGATAGGGTGCAACGACCCCATAATTGATGTCCCAAAGCACCATAGGCCTGGCATGTTTTATTACATTTTTCTCTCAAAGAATGCCTCATGTATATGTGTGCATGTACGTCATGTTTCAGTAGCCCAACTGCATCACATGTACCCGTATGTAATACAGGTATCTTGACCACCCACCTTTTAACCACAAAAAATTCTTGTTCTTCATTTTTTCCCAAAACATAAGGAATTCTAAAGAAATTTTACCATTTTCGCCAGCCCTTTCTCGTCTGCTACCTGTTTCAGGTTTGTTTTCAGTTTACTCAAGAGATTATATTTTAGTGGTATTGGAATGATTTTTTTTTTTACTTTTTGTGGTTAAATTTTTTTTAAATATTTTAATTGATTTGTTAGAAAAGTAAGTATGTTTTGCCGTTTCAACGAGCTAAAACGAGTGAGTATTACCAAAGTTATGTTTGAACTAATTAATTATGACTTTAAAAGTTTAAAGGCCTAAATGTAACAATAATAGTTAATATATATAGCATCATATGGTCAGCAGAAGAAAATCTGACATCACCTATGATGTCATATCAGTGTCCTTGACCGGGGTCCTTACTCCTTGACCACTGAACAGCATGATATCATGTTGATAACAGATCTATAGAATCAAAATCTTCATCATATCCTCGGATCATATCACAGATTCTCAACAATCTGTGATCATATGGACCATATTGATGTGAAAGTAGTTATCTATCATATCCTGTGTCGTTTTATGGATAAAAATGACTCAAAATGTTATTGATGAAATGGTTGCTATCATAAACATCAGTTTTGTCTTTTCAACGGGAAAAATCCGATGCAAAATAAAGTTTTTAGGGCCTAGCTATAATATGGGCATAATTTATGCATATAGTATTGAACAATGTACCCCATTTGACATGCACTTATAGATAAATAAATTGTCTTACTTTATTAATTTAATAACTTCTTTATTATAAATAAAATGACACATAACTATTTGATTCATAAAATTACATTCAACAAAATGATTGAAGAGAAAACACACAAGGCACTAGGCATACTGTTATAGAATGGAGTATGTAAGATGCCATGTCCATAGCTTCGCAGGAGTTTCCGACTAGCAATCAACATGATCAGCACATTCAGAAAAACACAGTTTAAGAGTGAAGATTGTAGTGAGTAACCAGTCCTTTATAAATGTGCTGGCCACTATCTATTATAATATAGTAGGCTTAAACTATACATTGCGAATTAATTAAGTTATTTTAAAATAAAATGTACATGTAAGTTAACTCAAACCGCAGTGTATATATCGAAAGCAGTGAAATCGGACATTCCTAAGCGAAGATATTGAGTTCGTAAGTTCTGGTATTACAAAATTGGAAATTGAGATATCGTGGGTAAAAAGCTGAAAAGACAAAAAAAACCAACGACAACAACAACAACAACAACAACAAAACAAACAGACCAGAACAATTTGGAGTACATGTAATGAATTAAAAGAGTTGACATGAGATTAGGAATTAATGTTTTCTGCTGTTTCAGTGTGCATGTTCTCACCGTTGATGGTTTGGTGGACTGTCATGTAGATGTAAGCGTGATCCTAAAAATGCCTTTCACATTGACCAAAACTAATTACAAGACCTCTTCTACATTGAGGCTGGCTTTCCCTTTTAAAGGGAATTTTTATTAACATAAAATCCAAAATGTTTTGGCCGATGGGATAATGAATTGTGCAATTTGCATTCTGGACACATTACACCAGGGCGGGACTTCACAGGTATTTAGATGTCAAGTGTGTGGTTGACATCCCCAGAGGCATTCACCACCCACTGACATAGGAGTGAGATTGATCCACAACATGTTCATCTATCAAGGCACAGTTCTTTAACCCCAATATATTTGGACATTCATTGAATGACCTTAGAAAATATGGGTACAAAAACTCATGTACTCTGCAACTTGAGGTCAAATTTTGCATTATGATTGTTAATTGAGGTTTTTGGACTATTCCATTGGGTTGTTGATGCCATTGTGATCCATAGTGATAGGAGATTGACATCGTACTCACTATTGTCAGTTAAATAGGCAAGGAAGTCTGCATATTAGAGCAATTTGCTTGTATTTGCGTGACCTGATTTACCCCTGCAAGAGTCACACACCCTCAAAATGGGTAGGCCTGGCCTACTGAGTAAAATTTAAAAATAGGAAGGCCCAGAGTCCTTAAATTTGGTGAATGTGACCCATTTAGGCCTAAGCATTTTGTTCCACTTTATGAAAATGTATAAAATTTTCAACATTTTTTCAACACAATAAACACACTTTTTCAGTAAAATCAGCTTTTATTTTTTTAAACAAACAATTCTGAGTAATTTCATGGTATTTCCAGCCCTTAAATAAGTACTGATAAATAAATGCGAAATTATATAAAACATAATCTTCATCCATGCACGGTGCACTTGTGGCATTGTATTTTTTAAACACAGTTCTTGGTTTTCATTTGACCTGATTCACTCATGGAAGAGAGTATGTAGGCCTACATGTGTAGGCCTACATGTACATGTACACTCAAAATGGGTACCAAGTAAATTTTGAGGACCACCTTTCTTTATTGCTATTTTAAATAACCCTTGGTATTTTTGTTTGTTTTGTTGTCTTTCTTTTTTTAGGATGAACCAAAACAAAGCACCAAAATTGGCTGTTTTCATGTGGTCTTTTAAGGGAAAGTTTAAGTGCTGTGTCTTCCATTTAGTAACCCATGATATTTGTGAATGCATTCATATGATTTTTTGCTGAATTTTGCCACTCAGCACAAAAGCGTACCGCATACACTCTGCTCTTGGATCCACAAGAATAATTGCCAAATTGTATGTATTGATGGTGGTACAGCTGGAACTTAAAATCTAATTTATGAATAATTAAGGGGGTACTACACCCCTGCCCAATTTTGTGCCTATTTTTGCATTTTTCTCAAAAATTATAGAGCATTGGTGACAAGTAAGATATGTATATTATGGGGGCAATGACTACAAGTTAACTACTGCACTGGAAATTTTATTTCAGCACAGACAACAGTTGTGGAGTTACAGTCAAAAATGAGGAAAACCAATATTTGATCAATAAATCAATAACTACTTGCCTTGAGTTGCTGAATTTTCAGTGTAGTAGTTGTAGTCCTTGCCCCTATAATATAAATATGTCACCTATGCGCTATAATTTTTGAGAAAAATGCAAAAATAGGCACAAAATTGGCCAGGGGTGAAGTACCCCCTTAAACTTTTTAAAAAGAATATTTTGTCTAAACCTACAATGTATACATTTTACATAAAAATGCTGTCACATGGCTCAAACATACATTGGATTTATGCAACCAACTTACCAAGCGACCAACATGGGCACACACAAAAGCAGGCAGGTGAAGGCATGCATGCAATGAGTCATTCAAGAGCAACACTCAATTCCAAGGTCAGGTCTATACAGGCACAAATGACAGATCACAAAGGAATTACGCTCAACTAAATCAAGTAATTGTACACCAATTAATCAATTGTATCTGGGTCCTAGATCTGGGGATTCTGGGTGAAGTATTTGGTCAAATTGACCAGGCCCAGAATTTATTTTGGAGGAGCAGCGGGCTCAAATTATGTGAGCCTTACTGATTTTTTTTCTTTTAAAAAAAAATTGATGGTTTTCAACATTTTTGTAACATAAAAAAGTGGACCTTTATTTTCATTCAGCATTTGTGGTACATTTCCCTTACATTGACCAGGCATGTATACATACTTGTGTAAACAAAAGGAATATAGGCCTATGGTATATTTGCGCATTGTTATTTACGCAGTACCGGCAGCAGCTTGGAACGCGGAAAAAAAGGAATGTAGTGCAAAAATGTCGACTTTTACAGTATTGTAGACTGCTCTGCATTCCCTTTTTGATAAATAATTCATATCATTCCATGCATAAAACAAACATCCCAGTGACTGCCCTGTCAAGAGGGAAAAAAAAAACATTTTTTTTCATGGTTGGATCAGATGATCAGAACAGGATTGGTGGATTTTCCATGGTCAGAGGTAGGGTAGGGTGTAAATTCACGGTTATTTGTCAAGGGGGTACTACACCCCTGGCCAATTAAAAAAAAATGTAGATATTTATATAGCACTTTATGCCGTAAACAGCCTCAAAGCGCTTTACATTTATTCCGCCGTCATTAGAATATGTCGGAACCACGTTTGCAGCCTACAATTGGCGCAGGGTTCATCAGTACAACGACTGTGACAACCCCTAACAGCTTCCCATTGCACCTGGGTGGGGTAAGGCAAGCGAGGCAAAGCGCCTTGCCCAAGGGCGCAACACGGTGGTGGGACGGGGACTCGAACCCATGCACATCAAGTAAGCTCTCAGATTATGAATCCAAGGCCGTAACCACTGAGCCACCGTGCCTATTTTTGCATTTTTCTTAAAAATTATAGCACATTTGGTGACAAGTAAGATACATATTATAGGGGCAAGGACTACAACTACTGTACACTGAAAATTCAGCAACTCAAGGAAAGTAGTTATTGATTTATTGATCAAATATTGGTTTTCCCTCATTTTTGACTGTAAATCCCCAACTGTTGTCGGTGCTGAAATAAAATTTCCAGTGCATTAGTTGTAGTCCTTGCCCTAAATATACATATCTTACTTGTCACCAATGCACTATAATTTTTGAAAAAAAGGTTAAAATAGGCACAAAATTGGGCAGGGGTGTAGTACCCTTAAACGGACCACAATCCGTCGGTTACTGTGTAGGCCTAAACATACCAGATGTAAAAAAAAAAAAAAATTAAATATTTTTTTTTTTTTTTCAACTACGCATAAACATGGTACAAACATTGGTAAATCAAACAAATTCCCAACAAATCACACGGCCTGCAGCCCTGCACCTGTCAATCATGGAGGAGATTGCGTTATTTCTCCCTCCCAATGCTCTTGATCAGCAACTGCACTTCAGAGCAATTATGATCATATGGCTGTCAAAACACAAGTAACTAAAAAAAGTACCGGTACACTTTTTATGAATATGTTTCTGTACGCAACGGAGGTGTTTTTGTGAATTGTCACGCTAGCTGAGAATGGGATAGGAATTAAATTTTCAGTTTTTATATCACATTATCAGAGATACATCAAACGCTTGTGTTCAAAATCCAAAAGCCTCTACATAATTTTTAGTTCTGGGTTGTCCGAAATATTCACTAACGGTCTAAGCTTGCGAGGGCATCCGTGAGCAAATTCGTAGCTAGTGTTTCTCGAGCAAGTTCTGGGCTGAGTCTCCAAAATGTATCACACATGTAATACCGGTATGTCCGCAAAATGTGTACCGTACAGAACTGCCCTACAGTCACAAATGCAGTTGCCCCCCCGCCTAGCCCGAGGTACTCACACCTCCGTCACTACGATTTCCACTGACTGGCCTTCTCCATGTCGAAGACGAAGGCCATGATGTGTCGGGCTACCCCCACCCCCACTAATGATTCTGTTTACATTATTACATCTAGACATGGTATTGTCACATGATACATGTGATATAGCCATCATGCAGTCAGTGACAGCAGGCGATTTTCCCTGCAGTACGTGAACAGGTCTGGGGTAAGTTTACATTGGCTTTGCATTGCCATTGCATTGGATGATGGATAAAATTAGCTCAGCCAGTCACTGCAGAAAACTGTCATTTTCAGTGTGATTTGTAGCTCACATATACTTACGGAATGCACCTCAGGTTGATATATTGTCTCCTCTATATCCTTAACTTCCTAGATATAAATAATATTCCTTAGGTATGGTCATAGGTGAGATAAAATATTACTTCCACAGGATCAATGTGGAGAGATGTTTGACGCCCAAATATAAACACTGCCGCAGGTGTCTAAATGTTTCTAGTTTCTTTTCTTAGATTCTCAATGTAAACTTTTCTCTCTTCTTGAAGCAAAATATGTGTGCATTACTTTTATTGAGAGACAAAATCTATAGTAATTGATCGTGTTTGTAAATATATACATAAGTTTGCTTTGAAAAATTATGTTTGTCGCTTTGTCGTGTAATTATTTTACTGTAAGTTTTTCTCAAAGTTAGAAAGACATAATTGATTGAAAATGAAAGTGTAAATGAGGGCGCTACAGTTTTTTTTTTTCTTGCTCAGATAAGGCACTCAGATGGACTTATGAATCAATGGATTTCCAAGTTAGTTTTCTGAAAATGGCTGGAATTTGCCAATGTTACTGGAAAAGGCTTGAAAATGTATTAATTAAATTGATGAAAATCACGAAATTTTCCCAAATAACCTATCAAATTGAGGATTTTCGATTGAAATATCTTTCTGCTGCATTTTTTTATGCCTTTGGACACTAAAATCTGGATTTCCAACTCTGGGTTCCAACTCTGAACTCCTGTGTGCATCCATTTTCCGGGATGTGATATGCAGCTGGTGATATGTAGTAATTCAGACGAATTCAGAATGACATACCTTAAACTTCGGTCAGCGCCGCGCCGGGGTAACTTCTGGCGGTATTTCTCTTTAAACAGTCTTATTTCCAAACAGCAATATTGTTTTAGTCATATTATTTAGTGTCAATTTCAGTGGCGTAACTAGACATTTTCATTTGGGGGGGGGCAAGCGGGGCAAACATAATAAACGAAAATTTTTGGCATATTGAAGCTAAACTGGTGACATATGGTAAAAAAGTGGAATAAATGCGCGCAAAAATGTGTGTTTTTTAAGGTTAAAATGACCAGATATGAGGTTAATTAATAACTCTCAGAAGTAGGCCTACTTTAACTTTTTCATTTGGGAGGGCAAACAGGGGCAAGGGTTCAAAATGTGGGGCTCCAGCCCCCCCCCCCTGCCCCAAATGGGCATTTTTACATTTTTTTTTTCAAAAAAAGTAAAAATCGATCTTTGGGAGCAAGGAAAGGATATGTGCTTGGTTAATTTAGCAAAGGGTCAAACAACAACTTGCCAATATACAGCAAAGATCAATTTTTTTTTCTTCTTCATGGAATGTAATATATAGGCCAACTCTGACCAAAGTTGCCCAAAATATGGGGAAACCCCAAATGCGGGGAAACTTTGGTCTGACTTTTTTAACCCCTAGGGCACCCTTAAAAATAATTTTAAAAATCTTGTCAACTTCAAGGTGTAGAGGGGAACCCTAATGTCCTAAATAACAGTTAATTAGAAATATAATTGGTTTCGTTGGGAAGCAGTGGTTTTAAAACTCTGAAAATTGCCCAAAGTTACCCCTATTTTACGGTGTTAATGTCCCCAATAGAACTCCACTGAAGATGACAATCATCTATGCTATCTACTGAAGATAATAATCACCTATGCTATCTACTGAAGATAACAATTATATTAATCAACTATGCTATCTACTAAAGATGACGATCACCTATGCTATCTACCGTACTGAAGATAATAATCACCATGCTAGGAGGAGGAATTCCCAATTCATTGATTTGTTTTTTCAAGTGGGGTGGGGGGAAAGCCCAAGGTTGGGGGGAAGGCATATTTCTCAAGTAAGGTTATGGTTGTTTACTCAAATTTACTGAATAATAGCATAACAACCCTTTGGGAGAGGAATGCGAACCATACTATATCCACTGAAGATAAAATTATCATCTATGCTATCTACTGAAGATGGCAATCACCTGTGCTATCTACTGAAGATGGCAATCACCTGTGCTATCTACTGAAGATGGCAATCACCTGTGCTATCTACTGAAGATAGCAATCACCTATGCTATCTACTGAATATAACAATCACATAATGCTATCTAGGCTACTGAAGACGACAATCACCTATGCTATCTACTGAAGATAACAACCACCTGTGCTATCTACTGAAGATGGCAATAATCTTTGCTATCTACTGAAGATGACAATAATCTTTGCTATCTACTGAAGATGACAAACCCCTTTGCTATATATCTAGGCCTACTGAATATGACAATCACCTATGTTCCCAGCAAACACAAAATGTTTTCGACATCATTCGCAAAAGGTTTTAAAAGGTTGTCAGAAAACGTTTAAATGTCGGGTATGTCCTAAATAACAGTTAATTAGAAATATAATTGGTTTCGTTGGGAAGCAGTGGTTTTAAAACTCTGAAAATTGCCCAAAGTTACCCCTATTTTACGGTGTTAATGTCCCCAATAGAACTCCACTGAAGATGACAATCACCTATGCTATCTACTGAAGATAATAATCACCTATGCTATCTACTGAAGATAACAATTATATTAATCAACTATGCTATCTACTAAAGATGACGATCACCTATGCTATCTACCGTACTGAAGATAATAATCACCATGCTAGGAGGAGGAATTCCCCAATTCATTGATTTGTTTTTTCAAGTGGGGTGGGGGGAAAGCCCAAAGTTGGGGGGAAGGCATATTTCTCAAGTAAGGTTATGGTTGTTTACTCAAATTTACTGAATAATAGCATAGCAACCCTTTGGGAGAGGAATGCGAACCATGCTATATCCACTGAAGATAAAATTATCATCTATGCTATCTACTGAAGATGGCAATCACCTGTGCTATCTACTGAAGATGGCAATCACCTGTGCTATCTACTGAAGATAGCAATCACCTATGCTATCTACTGAATATAACAATCACATAATGCTATCTAGGCTACTGAAGACGACAATCACCTATGCTATCTACTGAAGATAACAACCACCTGTGCTATCTACTGAAGATGGCAATAATCTTTGCTATCTACTGAAGATGACAATAATCTTTGCTATCTACTGAAGATGACAAACCCCTTTGCTATATATCTAGGCCTACTGAATATGACAATCACCTATGTTCCCAGCAAACACAAAATGTTTTCGACATCATTCGCAAAAGGTTTTAAAAGGTTGTCAGAAAACGTTTAAATGTCGGGTTATATAAAGGGTATATTAAGAGTATAAAACGTTTTCATAACCTTAAAAAAACATTTTTTGATAATCTATTGCTCAGCAAACAAAAATGTTTTACAGAAAACGTTTAAACGTCGGGTTATATAAATGGTATAAAAACGTTTTAATAACATTCCAAAAACATTCTTGAAAACTTAATACAAAATATTCTAAACAGAATGTTATTTTGGGGTTGAAAAAATATTTTGCAAAAAATGTTTGCCCTAAATATTTTCAATAACGTTTTAAAAACGTTTTCATGACCTTTATATAACCCGACATTTAAATGTTATTAAAAGGTTTTGAAAAATACATTTTAAGAACATTTCTGTGTTTGCTGGGTTCAAACATTTTGACATAATGTTATTTAAGTATTGACACAATATTTGGCAAAAATGATTACAAAAACAGTTTACAATAACATTTTTGAAAACATTTAAAAATATTGTTGTAGTGTGTTTTCATACAAAACGTTTTAAAACGTTATCATGACCTTTATATAACCCGACATTTTAATGTTATTAAAACGTTTTTACCTAAACCAAAAGCCAAAATATAACTTATTTAAAACGTTTTTAAAACGTTTTTGTGTTTGCTGGGTTATCTATTGAAGATTACAACCGCCTATGCTATCTACTGAAGATGACAATCATCTTTGCTATCTACTAAAGATGACAAATACCTATGTTATCTACTGAAGATAACAAACACCTTTGCTATCTACTGAGGATGACAATCACCTATGCTGTCTACTGAAGATGACAATCACCTATTCTATCTACTGAAGATAACAACCGCCTATGCTATCTATTGAAGATGACAATCATCTTTGCTATCTACTGAAGATGACAATCACCTATGCTATCTACTGAAGATGACAATCATATTTGCTATCTACTGAAGATGACAATTACATATGCTATCTACTGAAGATAACAAACACCTTTGCTATCCCAGGTTTGCTATCTACTGAAGATGACAATCACCTATACTATCTACTGAAGATGACAATCACCTATGCTATCTACTGAAGATGACAATCATTTTTGCTATCTACTGAAGATGATAATCATCTTTGCTATCTACTGAAGATAACAATCACCTATGCTATCTACTGAATATGACAATCATTTTTGCTATCTACTGAAGATGACAAGCATCTTTGCTATCTACTGAAGATGACAATCACCTATGCTATCTACTGAAGATGACAATCACCTATGCTATCTACTGAAGATGACAATCACCTATGCTATCTACTGACGATAACAACCGCCTATGCTATCTATTGAAGATGACAATCACCTGTGCTATAATACTGAAGTTAACAATCACCTATGCTATCTACTGAAGATGATAATCATCTGTGCTATCTGCTGAATATAACAATCACCTATGCTATCTACTGAAGATGACAATCACCTATGCTATCTACTGAAGATAACAACCGCCTATGCTATCTACTGAAGATAACAATCACCACTGCTATCTACTGAAGATAACAATCACTTATGCTATCTATGAATAATTATATCACATATGCTATCTACTGAAGATGACAATTACCAATGCTATCTACTGAAGATGACAATTACCTATCTACTGAATATAACAATCATCTGCACCATCTACTGAAGATAACAGTCACCTATATAATATTATGCTTTCTACTTTGGATGACAATCACCTATGCTATCTAATGAAAATGATAATCATCTTCTGAATATAATAATCAAGTGGCAGGGTCAGAATGTTGTTAGTGGTTACAATTTTTTTTGGCGGAAGGGGGAGGAGGAATTCTCCCATTCATTGTTTATTAAACTGGAGTGGGGGAAGCCCAAAGTTGGGGGCCAGACATATTTCTCAAGTAAGGTTATGCTTGTTTACTCAGACTTACTGAAAGTGGTAATGGTATAGCATGGGCTATTTTAACGTGCCTCACTGTCACGTACGTGACGAGATAAAATATTCGTGCAGTGACAATTAACCATCCGTGTAGATATGCTTTAATAGTAGACAATGGTAGAGCCTTTCTTACGGTCACATTCAGGTAAAAATGCCAATTTTTTAATTGTTGAAACGCACTCTACTTCATCAACACTTTTATCTCATTGCACGAACGTGACGGTGAGGCACGTTAAAATAGCCCCTGTGGTATAGCAAAACAACCCTTTGGGGGAGGAGTGTAAACCATGTGATATCCTTAATTTGGAAGATAACAATATGCTATCTACTGAAGATAACAATCACCTATGCTATCTACTGAATAGAACAATCACCTATGCTATCTACTGAATATAACAATCACTGTTGCTATCTACTGAAGATAACAATATGCTATGCTATCTACTGGAGATGACAATCACCTATATGCTATCTACTGAAGATGATAATTACCTATGCTATCTACTGAAGATAACATATGTATATGTTATCTGCTGAAGGTAATAATCATCAACTCATAATTAATAACCTATTTTGAATGGGTATTCAGCCTAGTAGTTTCATAAGCCTTGTACATCAAATGACATACACCACCTCTTTTTTGTAATAAATGTGATATCACACTGACAACATTTTTCTTCACACCATCAATTAGTGTAAACAACAACAACAGTTGGATTTGTTTATTTCAAATATAGAATAACAGTAATGCACACATTTGGTATAAATACTAGTATTACAATGCACACACAAACACATCAACATTTTAAAATGAATTCTATAGTTTTAACTATACTTAAAAGTATTCATCAATAGTAGAAATGAAGAAATTTTGTAAGGTTTCAACAGTTTCGCAATTTCATTGGGTGAGAGCGCAAGGACGATGTGCCATTTTTGGCAAAATTGACATTTTGTAGGAATATGAAAATATAGATAAATGCACATATTTTAAGCTATTTACAAGTCTTAAAAGCAATAGTTTTTTTTAATTCATTTAAAGCAATTCATTTTTAATTAATTTATAAATAATATAATAAATAAGAACAATTGAAACACAAAAAACACTTCTGCAACTGGTTCATGTGGCTCTCTTGCATTAACACAATGATACATATAAGGAAAAGTTATCCTGCCTGCAAAACAAACCCAGGACCTCTGGTTTGTGAGACGTGTGCTTTAACCCCTTAGCCAAGTGTGAGGGCTTCATAATTAGGCTAAATATCAGATACACAACCAACCACACCTGTTGAAACTATACAAAATTCACATTTTTAAAGCCTCAATTTTTGCATAAATATTGCAGGGAAGTACAATGTAGCTTTATAATAATGATTACATGGTTTGAAATAAAAGGAGTTTCTGCAATTAAATTCATCAGGATTGTCAATAAAACATCATTATTCTAAAATCCAAATTTGATAATAGTTAGCAATGCTTCCTGAAGTTCCTGTTAAAGGAGAATTTTGTGATTCTAGCAAATTCTCTTTTTATGGTACGTTTGGGTAGATATCTACGAAAAAAAGTTTATTCCAAAAATTCAAGTTGGTTCTGAATTTGCGTTTGCAAGTTATGCATAATTTTGAATGATATGAGAATATGACATTGTTCCATAGGCTACTGTGCTGTAATTTCGTTCCCGTCAGAACGTAAATTATACAAATTTGACAATATTTCTGCAAACTTGCAAAGCGAATGAATCTGCAAGAAATCATTTACACAAACATATAGCCCAAGTTTTTTCCAGTGGTATAAAAATTTCAACTTTATTTTAGAAAAAGGGGATGAGGCTATGGATCACAAAATGCCCTTTAAGGATTTGATCATGTATTTATGCAAAAAAAAGTAGTTCCCTTCTTCTTTGTATTTGGATGGGAGGAGTCACGAATCAAACTCAAAGAACAGAACAGAACAGAATAGAGGAGACACATGGATAAGAAAGAGAACAACTTTCTCCCAAGCCGTTTTGAATGTTAGCATTATGGCCCAAAACTGTCATTGAGGTATGCAACATTAACATTTGGATTTGTATAGAGGAGATTTGGAATAAATAACGGAGGAGCAAAAACAATACTAAATCACAAAAAAAGGACAAAAAAAAAGATGAAGAACCAGATGGAAATACCAACTGCACTGCTTTTAAGTTAACAAAAGATTATGGGCTGGTTTCTAAAAGCATGGCTAGTGGCCTAGCTTCCCAGCAAACACGAAACATTTTCGATATTATTCGCAAAAAATTAGAAAAGGTTGCCAAACAACTTTTAAATGTCGGGATATGTAAAAGATATATAAAGGGTATAAAAGATTTTCATAACATTCAAAAACATTTTTTGAACACTTACAGAACAAGGCGGTTCTCGAACCACGAGTCTCGCCTGCTTTCGCAACCGCCTGCTTTTGTGATTACTTTTGGTAGAGGTAAATGAATTTGGCGGTTATCGGCTAGGCACGATTATCTGGCTGATGGTGACTGTGCCCACCAAGTTTCATGCCCATGCAACAGTTTCTACTAATTTTACCCCTGGTGACCCTGAAATGACCTTCCAAAACTTTGGCTCTAAATGTTGACTGTATCCACTAAGTTTCATACCCACACGACAGTTTTTACTAATTTGACCTCAGATGACCCCTGGTGGCCTCGAAATGATCTTCCAAAAATGTGGCTTTAAATGTTGACTGTACCCACCAAGTTTCATGTCCATCGACAGTTTTACTAATTTGACCTCAGATGACCCCTGGTGACCTCGAAATGACCTTCCAAAAATTTGGCTTTAAATGTTGACTGTACCCACCAAGTTTCATGCACATCCGATAGTTTTACTAATTTGACCTCAGATGACCCCTGGTGACCCCGAAATGACCTTCCAAAAATTTGGCTTTAAATGTTGACTGTACCCACCAAGTTTCATGCCCATCCGACAGTTTTACTAATTTGACCTCAGATGACCCCTGGTGACCTTGAAATGACCTTCAAAAAATTTGGCTTGAAATGTTGACTGTACCTACCAAGTTTCATGCCCATGTACGACAGTTTTTACTAATTTGACCTCAGATGACCTTGACCCACTAACCAATACAAACCGGTTTTGTCTCGGGTCAAGATGCACCCACCCACCAAGTTTGAGAAACGTGCGACTCCTAGTCTCCGAGAAAATAGGCGAAAACCAAAACTTTAATCAAATTTGTCACACACGCACACCCCCACCCACGCACACCCCTACATACGGAAAAGTGATTATATAGTCTCCTGCCTTATCAGGCGAGACAAAAATATTCTAACATAACGATATTTAGGTGTTGTCGAAATATTTGGCAAAAAATGTTTGCAAAAATATTTTACAACAACATTCGGACAACATTTTAAAAATGTTGTTGTAGTGTGTTTTCATACAAAACAGGGGGAAGGGGGGGCAGAGCCTGACAAAAAAATGAAAGAAAAAGTGCCCCTCTGACAAAATATGAAAGAGAAAATCAGGAGGGCAAAGGAAAAGAAAAAGGGCAAGGAGCCCCTTTTCTAGCAAAAATCAGGGCCAAAATAGTGTAAAATACAAAAAAATTTCGCGCTTCGCGCTCACATTGTATCAATAAAACCCTTTTTTAGCCGGATAATGGGCGAAAATAGTCTAAAATACCATTTTTTTTTTCACGCTACGCGAGCACATCATCCCAATAAGGCCCTTTTCGGGAAGCTCGAGACATACAGTCTCTATGTATTGTATGATGCAACGAAATTGTTTTCGTCTGTGCCCCAAAAATTTTATTTTGCCCCCCCTGACCAAGAAAGCTGGCTACGCCCTGGTTTCTAAGCCATCAGGCTTAGGCCCAATTAGTCCTATATACCAGTGCTTACAATTTCACATCGCACATCTAGAAAGATAAATAAATAAAATAGATTCACTTTGATAGGGCTAGACTGTTTGCTTAGGTAGCCTGACCACTAGCCAAGCTTTGAGAAATTGGACCCTGTGAAAGACTAAGCCTGAAATTTTTTAATTACAGTAAAATTATGTTTTATTTTACATCATCGGAATACAAGATTATCAAACCCTGGTATCAGTTGAACAGGACTATGCTTACATTATTTTGCGGCTGAGGTCAGGGTTGCCAAACCCGCGATTTGGTAACCCAATTGGGCGATTTTGGAAGATTTTTTCTGCGACTTTTGACAATTTCCTGTCCCATAGAAACCAATGGTTAAGAAAATATTTGGGCGACTTTTCAACATTGGCTCCCGCGACTTCTGATAGTTTCATGCCCCATAGAAACCAATGGTAAAGATAAAAATTGGGCGACTTTTCGATTATTTGTCCCGCGATTCGGGCTGAAATCTTTTGGCAACCCTGGTTGAGGTTATACATTTTATTTATATGTCCATGCCTGAAGCTACCGCATCACTGTCAGCATCACCAGAACAAATCAGTAATAATTCCTATACTCCTGTGGCCGATGTCTCCTTTGGTTAGCTCAATAAAATATATATCAAGTAAAACAATCATACATCATGTATACTTCTCTGGTTTGAATTCTCAGCACTAGTTCTCCAATTCAACTCAACAAGTCTAAATGCACGTAATAACATAGCTAGTTGAGTAAAAACACTCCTCATTACATCTATCAATGGCATCATCACAGTTCTATAGGCCACACCGATATTATATAGAAACACTGCAAATGGTTGCAAGATGGTGTTGAAGAAAGCCGCTAATACAGGCTTGATGAGGTAGTCACCTAATGTTGTGAGGAGTCCGACTAAGAGTACGGATATGAGATGGTACGTGATGAAACGTAGAAACTCGAGAATGAGAATTATAAAGAAATCTGCGACGATGCGTAATGCTGCGAAGAATTCCAGACTACATTTTCTGACCATATGTTCTGACCTGTAGTGAATATAAAATATGAATTGATAACAATGTGATATGGTTACTGGTAAAAATGCGTAGAGATTTGAAGTGCGCTACCCAAATGCATAAACCCACAATCGTCTGCAAACTTTACAGAAAATAGTTGACCACTGTATGTGGCACAAAACAGTCAATCCTTCATGCAATTATTTTGTGTAAGCTAATCCTAATCCTAACCAGGGTTCACAGTTTGTATACCACTTTTTTATGCTGGACCCATTCAGATCCCATTTAGTTGAAATTTGCGGGTCACAATCTGATTTTTGTGGATCCAAATTGCACTTATGCATCCGATGTACGGAAGGCGGAACACCCGGAAATGCCAACTTCACTCACTCAGTACTGGTGCGCATGAAGTATGTCGAATTCGGCAACCAAAACCTATCCAAGTCAAACCGAATTATTGGATAAAAGACGACTTACCGCGATCGGCTACTATTCTCAAAAAAACTACAATTACTACCAAATAATATGCACTACTTTAATCATCTAAATTATTTGTTATTTTGCTATAATTGCTTAGTTGAAAATACATCTACCGCAAAAACATGTTTTCTTAATTGTCACCAGGAAATGTACCACAGACTCAGCTCAGTCGGCTCACAGCATATTTTTTTAACAATTTTTCATTCATAAATTACATACAATTACTAAAATCGCTGCTACATGATACACAGTGTGAGCTCACCCATCGTGGATCGTGCAAATATTACGTTACAATAACGTCGCCAATGATATTTACCATGTTTACAATATTTCTTGGATGGGATTTTTTCCGGCTGGACCCATTCAGGTTATGTAATTTTACTTTTTCCGCGTCCAGTGAGTACAAAAAGCATCCTAGATGCGAAAACTGTGAACCCTGATCCTAACCTAACCCTAACTATAAATTTGAAACTATGTAGCCAGATTTCCAGTGGTATAAAAATCTTTTTTTTGTTGAGAAAAATAGGGGGATGATGCTGTGGATCACAAAATGTCCTTTTGAGAACCAAGTATGCTAGACCTTTGGTGTTTTCAGTACATGATCACCTATGTTTGTTTAAAGTAACAATTATAGTAAGTCAATTTTCAAAAATGCCTCCTTTGACCTCGTATGCGCTATATCTGAACAAATTAATTGGAATTTTGAAAACAAGGGTGTGAATTTGGCCCAACACAAAAGTTTGAAAATGGCATTAATCAGCTTTTGCATAATATGATTTCTTCTAAAAATTGGTTTAGCACATTCTATGCCTTTGTTATGTGTGTTGCAATTTATACTTTTTATTGCACACATATACATGCTTGTTTAAGCTCAAATCTAAATTTCAATGATTTCTGGGAGTTTTTGGTTGGGGCACATCAAATCATCAAAAGTGCATATAATTACCTTTATAATCTGCCTGCTTTGAGAATTATGTTGTTTGTTGGCATTTGCACTGCTTTCTAACACAAATGTATGCTTATTAAAAAAGGAAAGCCAGAAATCAATGAATCATTGGGTGTTCTCAAATTATCAACGTTAACTTACTTGTCAGCTATGCGTGTCATATAGATTTCTTGCCTCCCGTACCTAGTGTCATAGTATGCTGTGCTGCCGTGATCATACAAGTAAACATATCTACAGAGGGTATAAAAATGAGAAAAATATAGAATAGATGAGTGATTTCAATTTGGCCTTATTAACTTGACATAAAAATAAAATAAATAAATATGGAAACTTCTATCGCACAATGTATCCATGCAAATGGGTGCTCCAAGCTCTAGCATGCTAGAAGAGCTTGTAAAATTATAGCTCTACCATTGGAAAATTCCTGTAGAGCTATACTCACAGTTTGCCATTTGTGACCATCCACGGCAAACCCCATATAATTTAGTCGCAAGGCAGAAAGGCAGACTCCCTCCACAAAAACATTATTTGGAGTTTGAGTAACTATGTTACTGATACAGGCAGCTTTACAAACAATCAAGCATTACATGTATTATTGGAAGACCAATCTATTGTTATGTTTTTGTGGTTGGTGTCTGCCTTGTTGAAAGGGATTCAATCATGTTTCACCGTACATTGTTCATCACCATTTGTGATGCAATCAAGCAAATTGAGACGGATGTCGGAAATATTGATTTTGAAATAATAGTATTAAACTTCCTGTGTATAAATTTGCTTTCTATTTCAACTTCCTTTGAATTTTATTGTTCTGAGCAACACTAAAAAGGCCATATCTCTGGAACCGTACTTTAAATTATGATACGGTTTTCAGCAAAGTAAAGCTCTGAGAATGGCTCATGTAATAAAATTGAAAAGTGAATTTTGATTTTGATCAACATCAGACTCATTTTGCTTGATCGCATCACATTTAAAGGGACCATTGAAAGAAAATATGAGTTGGTATCAAAATAAAGCCCATAAAATATAGAATCAATATCTAAAACAATTTAAGAACTAACTATTTTAGAAATAAAAATACAATGAAAACAACATACTCGATTTACCCCCTTCCGACGCTACATCGCGCGTCATTTATCAAAAGTAAAAAATTGGGCGCTTTCCTGATGACGTCATTGTGGTTACGCGTTTTGTGTTGCGTTGACATTTTTGCCGGGATAATTTGACAACAGCGATCGCGATCTAAATATCAGATGCAATAATCATGGTAATACAACCACTTAAAATTATTTAAAGGTCAAGTAAAAACAAAATTCCAGTTGATTGTCCACATGTTATCAAAAAGAGGAAGTGAAGGGCCTTTTTATTTATCATTTATTAGTTATTTTACAATGCAAATGGATCATTATTATTCCCGGACATTATTACTAGTTGTGTAATTTGTAGAGGAAGACGATAGGATCGAGGCTCTTGTTATTTGATGGTTCTCTGAGAGGATGATTTAAAACAAAGCCTCTAAATTGAAATGCTTATTGGACAGAAGCAAATCTAAACTATTGACAATATTATTAACTTTTGAAACATTTAATTAAATTTTCCCTTATATAATAATAAAGAAAATAGCATTAAACATTTCAGACTCCCTCAATTGCAATGCCATGCGAAACGAAGCGGGCGGGGACGATCAATAGAGAGTTCCCGTGTTTTCAAGCGGAACGGACTACAATAGTGTTTATAACGTGATTCGCACCGCCGTATTCCTCATTCCTTTGATTTGGTCAATGACCCTATTGGTGCTACATTCTACAAAATAACATTTGCTAATTATTGCGCGAGTGTTGGTATTCTGAAAATTGTAAACGGAGTTTAGGTTTCCCTCCAAGATGGCGGGTACGGTAACCCAAAACACGGGAACTCTCTATAGTTTTGTTTTTTATCATCATCAAGCATGCAGCTTCCTATTTTACTTATTCATAAATTCAACCCCCAGGTCAACATGACCAAGATATGATTCCGATGACTTTATGTAGGCCCTACATGGCATATATAAAACCATAAAACTAATTATGAGTATGCCTATAGGCCTATGATATAGTGACGATGTTGAGGGGAATATCGCCAAGATTTGTCGCAACACATAAATTGCCGATGATGTGCCGGCGCGAGCACCTCCCATGGGTTTTATTATTATAGGCCTATGTGTTTTTTCCGTAGGACCTACCTTAAAAAATATTCAAGAGATGATTATTTTTTCCAAAACCTGACAATTGGTATAAAAAAGCTTTTTCTTCCATAAGTTAACTTTCAAAAGTGCTTATTTTCATACCCCAAACAATGCAAAGTAGGGCTAGGGCCTTTTATTTTGCAAATTTATTCCCTATTATAGGCCTACCATGTGTTATGCGGGAGACTTGCCAATATTATTTGAGCCGTTGGCACTGGGGCAGTAGCTGAACGGCAGATGAAGAAGTTGGTTCAGAAGAACATGACATGCAAGCTGTTCTTGAAATAAATGACCAGGAGCGCCTACAAACATACATAGGCCTTCAAACAGCCTATATGCTACAAACATCAAATGGGAAATATTATAGGCCTACACTTATTTTAATCCATGGATGGTTAGGACCGGGGTAGGCCTATGCTATGCGAAATTGATGTCAGTCATTTCTAAAAACGAAATATCCAGCCAGGCGCGCTGTATTTTACAAGCTTTACACAATCAACATAAACTTTGTAACTGTAGGCCTACCTTTGATAAAACGCTCGGACACTTTGCACTTTCAAGTATCAGTGCAGTGGGAGTTGAGATTGGATTAGGCATAAGCATTTCCATAAGTAGGCATAGTAGGCCTAAATATTGTTCATATGATTGTTTGGAGTGGCCTTTATATGTTCCTCTCGTGGTTCTTTATCTTCAAATTTGTTTCTCATTTTTCATAGGCTTTTAAAATAAATAAAAATAAATTTCGGCTTTTATATAATAACGCCTTTTCCCAGATCTCGGAGGGTTCAAAGCGCTGTAATTTCGCTGCCATGGTAGGGCCTACTTATCACAATCAGATCGCATCATCTAGGCTGGATGAGCTTGGATGCTGCCGAACCTGTCGCAAATCTAGCCGCACTTGGATTGTAACATCCACCAATTATCTTTTCAGCTCCCCAAATTTCATTGGGTGAAGGAAGTTTTGATAACCAAACAACTAATCACCGATTTTTGAGAAGCAGGAGGAAACTGGAGATCCCAAAGAAAATCTGCGGGATCGAGATAAACCACCGTAAGTGTTTCTCTACACGTAGCGACCGTTTAGAAACAAGCAACACACTTTAATCACTGCAATTCAGCTTCCAAACTTGAGTCAGGATCGGCTATGCGTTTTAGGCCTGGCGGTTAAGGCCGTATAAAATTAATGTTTTGGTTCTCGTCCCCTCCCTCCTCAATTTCTGGGATTTGTCAGATTTTTCTATTTTTTTTAGATTTTTCTATTTATTTTAGACTTTTTAATGATTTATGGATTTTTCATACATAGGCCTATAAATAAGTTTATTAGAGAATTAGGACCACTTCCAAGTCTTTTTGTGGTAGGGCCTACTCTAGGGGTTTATCCTCAGAATCTCACATTTGAAAAAAAAAGTGCGTCATCGTTTCCTCGAGCACTGTTGGAAAAGACCGAAAACTGCAGACAATGCTGATTTTACACTGAAAAAAAAACACCTCCCTCCCTCATCAATTCATGAAAATCCTCTGGACGAGAACCAAAATATTAATTTTATACGGCCTAACCTAGGCCGCACGCCCGGGAGGTAGGCTAATTAGGCCTAAAGAAATTAAGTCGCATGTCATAACGCTAACCCGAAACATCATGGCCTTCTCTTTCCTATCCTCACCAGATATTTCAGAGGAAATATAAGTAAAGAGTTGCTATATCAGAATGCCTCAGTCAAAACAAATGATATAGGCCTACTCTCTTGTAAACACCGAGCAGCTAGCACTGACAGCTTTGACTTTGTCAATCAGGCCTAGGACTAACTTACGTATGTTTCCCCGTTGTTGGCCAATTTTGTAGGCCTAGCTAGAATTTATATATAAACCTATCATATAAGTCATTGTAGCTTTGTAATTTATATTATAATATCCTTTTTAATATACTGGTTAGGCCTAAAAGGCACATAAAAGTTCATT
Organism: Amphiura filiformis; assembly: GCF_039555335.1. Classification (NCBI taxonomy): domain Eukaryota; kingdom Metazoa; phylum Echinodermata; class Ophiuroidea; order Amphilepidida; family Amphiuridae; genus Amphiura; species Amphiura filiformis. Next base: position 37,891,579 of record NC_092640.1, on the reverse strand, counting down.
GCTGTAAACACGTTCATGCGTTGGTTTCGGACCAAGTCTGGATTATGCAGTGTTGCCATGCAGCGGAAAGGATAACCACTTTGACGTCACAGGGGTTGCCACGTGTCTCTGCACTTATGAATTGGGCGGAACGACGCGACATTGGGCGCTTTGTCTTTATTTGCTGATTTGGGGGGTAAAATAAAGGAAAATTGCGTTTATCATTTTAGAAAAGGATTCTATATGTTATTAGCTTTATTTTGATACCAAATATGTTTTTCTTTCAATGGTCCCTTTAACAACTCGCGTCTGGCATGTCTGTGTGGTTTACTTTGCTCAGGCAGCTAAAAACTGTCCGAGCGAAGTGAAGTAAACACGAAGTAAGCCACGCAGACGCATTGTTATTAAACGGTGACGAACAACGATGAAACATAATTGATCCCAAACATTTTTCTGTTCAGCATCTCACCTGTTATCCCTTATATTGTTAAACCCACTAGTAGGTAAAGATGGCACTGCCATACTAGGACTAAAATTTCCTGCGTGAGCAGAACTCTGAGTGTCCTTCCCATAATTCTCTGTTTCAATCAGCTCTTCAGCATTCTCGTATAAATTGTCATAATTCCCCGATGCAGACATGCCGGCTTTAATTTTTCTCAGTTCAATCTCGGAGGTTGTGGTAGTTAAGCGCTGACTGCGAGGACTTGGACTATTTGGACTAGGACTCTTGGGTGGTTTGGGGTTGCGTGATCGTCCTCGTGGTTTGACAATCCAATTTTTACTTTTCCCGTTTGTGTTGTTGTTTTTGTTGTCTTTGGTTTCCGGTGAGGATGTCAAATCTTCCTTGGTTTCTGAGCCTAATTTGGGTAAAGAAGAGACAATTAGATTTAATAAAACCGTTTTTATTCAAACAATATGTATGTGAGACATCATGTCAGGGGCACTCTGTGATCCACAGCCTCATCCCCTCGCTTACTCCAATAAAGTTGCGATTTTATACCATCAAAACCCTAGGACTATATAATGTTTGTGTGCATAATCTTTCTTGCAGTTTTGGTTGTTTGACAAAGACATCGTCCAATTTGTATTGTAATGCATGCAATTATGGCTAACTCACAAAGTCAATTTCAAATCAATAGATATTTTGGAAATAAACTGTCTTTGTGGCCATCTATTGAACCACAACATAAAATAAGGATATGCCACAATCAAGAAATGCTCCTTTAAAGCTGCATGCTTGCTTCATTTATTTTTTACTATTTAAAAAAAAAAAATTATAATGCGATGCAACTTCAGGTGGGTAGTCTGATTCTATCCGTTTTTACCTTACACAGAGGCCCAGTCACCCTAACATTCACATCACAAGTATTTACTTGTATGAGCCCCTCATTGCTTTGACTATATCTCAAATAAGATGGGTGATGTGCACAACTGAATAACATTATTCTAATCTCACCTTTTTTACTGTGTTTCTCCATCTCCTGCCTGATGGCTTGAAGAGTTTCTCTTTCTTCTTCTGAATCATCCCAATCAGAATCTAAACCAATGGGAAATATATAAGAACACATATGAAAACAAACTATAACATTCAACATCACTTCACCATTTAATTGTGCTTGTAAAATAAAGGTTTCCTATACTGTTAGACTCAAACACATGACTTTCTTCTTTTATTTGAGTGTGATGCATGCACATAATTAAATCCTCACACAAGACTTGACAAGAGCCTATGAGGATTTTGTAACTGAGAAACAAGGAATGTAAGGAATTTTTGCACACTTCAACACCTAAAATATAAAAGTATAATAAGAACTGTGGCCTTATATACTAAGCCAAAGAAGTATCCTTACACTTGGAAAAATAATCACAATTTCAAAATTTAACCATATTGGAATAAATTTATTTTTTTAATAGATGCACTATCTAATCGGGCACATTATGACACCCCATTAAATCCAATATGACTTCAAGAAGTAAAGTTACAAGCATTTGATTAAACAAAGGTCCAGTTTTAAAAGTGACAAACTGGCCTATTCAAAACTCCATGGACTAGCGCCATCTGGTTTGAGAGTGGTGAATGGCTAATTTATGTGTGCCTTTAATTTAAAACAAAAAGAATAAAAGAAAACTGAAACAACAGAACTGACAAATAAAATGAAAGTTATGAAAAGTACAGAGAAGTAAGAACAGAAATGAAAACTGCTATAAATAAAGCTTCATTGAAGAAACTTTGTTGTCTCCTTGTTGCGCTTGTTGGAATCGTTTTGCTCCTTGTATAGGCCAGTTTGTCACTTTCAAAACTGGACCCTCGTCTATTCAATTTCTTGTAACTTTACTTTTTGAGGTCACATTGGATTCAATGTGGTGTCATAATGTGCAGGATTAGATAGTGCATCTATTTCAAAAACAAATTTCTTCTAATTTGGTTCGGTTTTGAAATTGTGATTATTTTTTCCAAGTGTAAGGATACTTTTTTGGCGCAGTATACATGTAGTGTAATGAGCTATTCCAATTGAAATCCAGACCATGTACCCCTTATGGAAGACATGACCTTAATTTCCCACATGAGTGTAAATTTCAAATGGGTTACTTGAATGGGTGACTCCATTCAAAATCTACACCCCTGTGTGACAGATTAAGGTCATGTCTTCCATACGGGGTGTATGGATTTCAACTGGAATAACCCAATAATGTTTGAAAAGTATTGACTTTTTGTCTTTCATGAATAAGTCAAGATAAATATGCATGAGAAATTGGTCGTTAATTTGTTAAATAATTGAACTCAGTTTATAATTAATATCACTGCTTCCCAAGGATTTTATATGAAACGTGGAATAGATACAGTGTACATGTATTGTGTTAAATTTAACTTTGAAAAAGTGTCAAAAAACTTGGTAAGAAAGCAGTGAGGGATGCTTAAAGAAAAGTCCCTGATCTCCACATGCACCCCTGCAAACATGCAAGAATAATTATTACCTTTTTCTTCTGTAGACTCTGGTTTCTTTGGTTTTGGATCATAGGTATTGCCCTTTCTGCTTTTACCTGGTCGCTGTTGATTGCTTGCATCTGGACCGGGTTGAGGAGTACCTGAATTGGTCAGAAACATACACATTATGACCAAAGTTTCAAGTATTATAAAAAACACTACTTCAATACCATCTGATGACCATAAACCACATTTGATTTCCTGATAGTGGTTCAACATGGTGGTTGAACCACTGGTATTTGCAGTGGCGTAACTAGGGTTGGTAGCGCCCGGGGCAAGAAACAAAATTGGCGACCCTACCCCTCCCCCACCGAGAATATCTTAGATGTGGGCAGTGGCGTAGCTTGGGGTTGTGGCGCTCAGGCTCTGCCCCCCCCCTTCCTTTAAACAATTGTGTGCGGAGCGCGCGATATTTTGGACAAATAAGGCCTACGTCTAATTAATTTTGGTTACTGGATGTTGAATATTGGTTTTAAAATGTTCTCTCAATTGATTTTGTGCTGAAATGCGCGAGAGGCGCACAGAAATTTTGACTTTCATCGCTTGGAGGGGCGGAGAATCGATGCTGAATTAGTCAATTTGGCACCCCCTAAGGGTGGCGCCCGGGGCCCCCCTCTGCCCCCGGTAGTTACGCCACTGGGTATTTGTATGTCAGGTTCATAACTTGTAGGGCACATGCCCTGGCCTGAGTAGAACCTGATCAGTTCCCTAGGATCGCAATGCCCAAACGGCATGCGCATTAGCGCGAGCAGAGGCATATGTAGCGCAGAATCAAGAAGAGGCGCATCGCTAGGGGTATTATGGGGTATGGCGGATATAGCCACTATAGCCTTGGCTTTTACTAGAGCTATGTTCTGAGTTGATCGAGTTATAATATAAAATGTTATACTAATGGTGATATAGGGGTCGTTCAGAGCTGCAAAATCTAAAAAGGGGGGTCTTCCAGGGGAGCACCCCTGTATGGTCATTTGTGTTAAGTGCCCCCCCCCCCGGCACTTTCCATCCAAAATAATACTGCAATTCAATATAAATAAATATAACTAGTGCACCTGCAGCTGTGAGAGCCCTGATGCTGTGAGAGCACTGGCATGATAGCGATACTGCTTGATGACCTAAGACCTCGGTGTAATTTTTTTCATGCTCCCCTCATACAAAGGATTCCACCTATCAAGTTTAAGCCCAATAGGGCAAAGTTTAAATTTAGCCCCTACATGACCTTTGACCTCAATTTTGTTTTTGCATATATTCCCTCGTATCAAGGATTCCACCCACCAAGTTTGAGCCCGATAGGACAAAGTTTGAAATCCATGACCTTTGACCTTTGACCTCGGATGACCTCCATATAATGTTTTTCATGCTCCCCTCATACGAAGGTTTCGACCCACCAAGTTTGAGCCCGATCTGACCAAGTTTGAAATTTGACCCCTCCGTAATGACCTTTGACCTCAGTCGACCTCGATTTTATTTTGGGCATATATTCCCCTCCTATCAAGGATTCCACTTACCAAGTTTGGGCCCGATCGGACAAAGTTTGAAAATTTGACCTTGGACCTTGACCTCCGATGACCTTCAAAACTACCCGGTAAACAGCGCACGCCCGATACCCATCTAGTCGACCTCGATTTTATTTTGGGCATATATTCCCCTCCTATCAAGGATTCCACTTACCAAGTTTGGGCCCGATCGGACAAAGTTTGAAAATTTGACCATTGACCTTGACCTCCGATGACCTTCAAAACTACCCGGTAAACAGCGCACGCCCGATACCCATCTATGTGTGAAATATCGAACGATGCGTCAAGCGGGCGGAACGCATAGCCGGACAGACGGACAGACAGACAGACACACAACGGCTATTATTTTAGTAGTACTAGTGCACCTGCGGCTGTGAGAGCCCTGATGCTGTGAGAGCACTGGCATGATAGCGATACTGTTTGACCCCAGATGACCTTTGAACTCGGATAACCTCGGTGCAATTTTTTCATGCTCCCCTCAGTCATACGAAGGATTCCACCTATCAAGTTTAAGCCCAATAGGGCAAAGTTTAAATTGACCTTTGACCTCGATTTTGTTTTTGCGATATATTCCCCTCGTATCAAGGATTCCACCCACCAAGTTTGAACCCGATAGGACAAAGTTTGAAATCCATGCCCTTTGACCTTTGACCTCGGATGACCTCCATATAATGTTTTTCATGCTCCCCTCATACGAAGGTTTCGACCCACCAAGTTTGAGCCCGATCGGACAAAGTTTGAAATTTGACCCTCCGTAATGACCTTTGACCTTGGTTGACCTCGATTTTATTTCACGCATTATATTCCCCTCCTATCAAGGATCCCACCCACCAAGTTTGGGCCCGATCGGACAAAGTTTGAAATTTTGACCTTTGACCTTGACCTCCGATGACCTTCAAAACCACATGGCCAACATGCTTTTCCCGATACCTATCTATATGCGAAATTTGAGCGCGATACGTCAAGCACGGTGAAACGCATAGCGGACAGACAGATAGATAGACAGATAGACAGACAGACAGATACAGCCCGCTTATTATTTTATTAGTATAGACTAGTGCACCTGCGGCTGTGAGAGCCCAGATGCTGTGAGTGCACTGGCATGATAGCGATACTGTTTGACCCCAGATGACCTTTGACCTATCAAGTTTAAGCCCAATAGGGCAAAGTTTAAATTTAGCCCCTACATGACCTTTGACCTCGGTTGACCTCAATTTTGTTTTTTATGACATATTCCCCTCCTATCAAGGATTGCACCCACCACGCGTTTGAACCCGATAGGACAAAGTTTGAAATCCATGACCTTTGACCTTTGACCTCGGATGACCTCCATATAATGTTTTTCATGCTCCCCTTATACAAAGGTTTCGACCCACCACGTTTGAGCCCGATCGGACAAAGTTTGAAATTTGACCCCTCCGTAATGACCTTTGACCTCGGTTGACCTCGATTTTATTTCGCGATTATAGTCCCCTCCTATCAAGGATTCCACCCACCAAGTTTGGGCCCGATCGGACAAAGTTTGAAATTTTGACCTTTGACCTTGACCTCCGATGACCTTCAAAACCACATGGCCAACATGCTTTTCCCGATACCTATCTATCACGAAATTTCAGCGCGATGCGTCGAAGCACGGCTAAACGCATAGCCGGACACACAGACACACAGACAGACAGACAGAGCTTATGATTATTATAGTATAGACTAGTTCATCCGTTGCTGTGAGAGTTACTGATAGCGATGCTATTTGACCCCTGATGACTTCTTTTGACTTTTTGACATGTTCCCGTCATTCTTTTTACTACTTTTAAGCCCAATTGGGCATAGGCCTACTGACCCCATTTGACCTTCGCCTCGAGTGACCTCGGTTTGATTTTGTTCATGCTCCGTGATATTAAAATGTAGCCCTGGATGACCTTTGACCTCGGATGACCTCGATTATATTTTTACGTGTTCCCCTCATATCGAGGATTCAACCCACCAAGTTTGAGCCCGATCGGACAAAAATTGAAATTTGAACCCTACGTGATGACCTTTGACCTCCGTTGACCGCGATTTTATTTCGCGCATATATTCCCCTCATATAAAGGATGCCACCCACCAAGTTTGAGCCCGATCGGACAAAGTTTGAAATTTGAACCCTCCGTAATGACCTTTGACCTTGGTTGACCTCGCTTTTATTTCGGGCATATATTCCCCTCGTATCAAGGATTCCACCCACCAAGTTTGAGCCCGATCGGGCAAAGTTTGAAATTTGACCCCTCCGTAATGACCTTTGACCTCGGCTGACCGCGATTTTATTTCGGGCATACATTCCCCTCGTATCAAGGATTCCACCCACCAAGTTTGGGCCCGATTGGACAAAGTTTGAAATTTTGACCTTTGACCTTGACCTCCGATGACCTTCAAAACCACCGGTCAACATGCTTTTCTCGCCACCTATCCATAACCGAATATCGGATCGATGCGTCCCAGCACGGCGAAACGCATAGCCGGACACACAGACACACAGACAACCACACACACGGACTTCGCTGGTTATTTTAGTATAGTAGACTAGTGCACCTGCAGCTGTGAGAGCCCTGATGCTGTGAGAGCACTGGCATGATAGCATTTTTGTTTGACCCCAGATGACCTTGGTGTAATTTTTTTCATGCGCCCCTCATACAAAGGATTCCACCTATCAAGTTTAAGCCCAATAGGGCAAAGTTTAAATTTACCCCTACATGACCTTTGAACTTGGTTGACCTCAATTTTATTTTGCGCATATATTCTCCTCGCATCAAGGATTCCACCCACCAATTTTGAGCCCGATAGGACAAAGTTTGAAATCCATGACCTTTGACCTTTGACCTCGGATGACCTCCATATAATGTTTTTCATGCTCCCCTCGCACGAAGGTTTCGACCCACCAAGTTTGAGCCCGATTGGACAAAGTTCGCAATTTGACCCTCCGTAATGACCTTTGACCTCGGTTGACCTTGATTTTATTTCACGCATGATATTCCCCTCCTATCAAGGATTCCACCCACCAAATTTGGGCCCGATTGGACAAAGTTTGAAATTTTGACCTTTGACCTTGACCTCCGATGACCCTCAAAACCACATGGCCAAGATGCTTTTCCCAATACCTACCTATATCCAAAATTTCAGCACGGTGCATCGAAGTGCGGCGAAACGCATAGCCGGACAGACAGACAGACAGATAGATACACAGATAGACAGAGACCGCTTATTATTTTATTAGTACTAGTGCACCTGCAGCTGTGAGAGCCCTGATGCAGTGAGAGCACTGGTATGATAGCAATACTGTTTGACCCCAGATGACCTATGACCTCGGTGTAATTTTTTTCATGCTCCCATCATACGAAGGATTCCACCTGTCAAGTTTAAGCCCAATAGGGCAAAGTTGAAATTTAGCCCCTACATGACCTTTGACCTCGGTTGACCTCAATTTTGTTTTATGATATATTCCCCTCGTATCAAGGATTCCACCCACCAAGTTTGAGCCCGATAGGACAAAGTTTGAAATCCATGACCTTTGACCTTTGACCTCGGATGACCTCCAAATAATGTTTTTCATGCTCCCCTCATACGAAGGTTTCCACCCACCAAGTTTGAGCCCGATCGGACAAAGTTTGAAATTTGACCCTCCGTAATGACCTTTGACCTCGGTTGACCTCGATTTTATTCGCGATTATATTCCCTCCTATCAAGGATTCCACCCATCAAGTTTGGGCCCGATCGGACAAAGTTTGAAATTTTGACCTTTGACCTTGACCTCCGATGACCTTCGAAACTACCCGGTAAACAGCGCACGCCCGATACCCACCTATGTGTGAAATATCGGAACCATGCGTCAAAGCGGGGCGAAACGCATAGCCGGACAGACAGACAGACAGATAACGCTTATGATTATTATAGTATAGACTAGTGCACCTGCAGCTGTGAGAGCCCTGATGCTGTGAGAGCACTGGCATGATAGCGATACTGTTTGACCCCAGATGACCTATGACCTCGGTGTAATTTTTTTCATGCTCCCCTCATACGAAGGATTCCACCTATCAAGTTTAAGCCCAATAGGGCAAAGTTAGCCCCTACATGACCTTTGACCTCGGTTGACCTCAATTTTGTTTTGCGCATATATTCCCCTCGTATCAAGGATTCCACCCACGAAGTTTGAGCCCGATAGGACAAAGTTTGAAATCCATGACCTTTGACCTTGGATGACCTCCATATAATGTTTTTCATGCTCCCCTCATATGAAGGTTTCGACCCACCAAGTTTGAGCCCGATCGGACAAAGTTTGAAATTTGACCCTCCGTAATGACCTTTGACCTCGATTTCATTTCGCGCATTATATTCTCCTCCGATCAAGGATTCCACACACCAAGTTTGGGCCCGATCGGACAAAGTTTGAAATTTTGACCTTTGACCTTGACCTCCGATGACCTTCAAAACTACCCGGTAAACAGCGCACGCCCGATACCCATCTATGTGTGAAATATCGAACGATGCGTCGGCGGGCGGAACGCATAGCCGGACAGACAGACAGACAGACAGACAGACAGATAACGCTTATGATTATTATAGTATAGATAGATTACATTATGTCCAATGAAAAAACGTTTGTGCCAAATCAGCTCTCACTGTGTAAAACTGTGTTGTAATATGACCACTCTGTAATTTGGGGTTTTCTGGTGGGATTTCATTTCGGGCATATATTCCCTCGCACCAAGGATTCCACCCACCAAGTTTGAGCCCGATCGGACAAAGTTTGAAATTGGACCCCTCCGTAATGACCTTTGACCTCGGTTGACCTCAATTTTATTTCGGGCATATATTCCCTCGCACCAAGGATTCCACCCACCAAGTTTGAGCCCGATCGGACAAAGTTTGAAATTTGACCCCTCCGTAATGACCTTTGACCTCGGTTGACCTCGATTTTATTGGGGCATATATTCCCCTCGCACCAAGGATTCCACCCACAAGTTTGAGCCCGATCGGACAAAGTTTGAAATTTGACCCTCCGTAATGACCTTTGACCTCGGTTGACCTCGATTTTATTTCGGGCATATATTCCCCTCGCACCAAGGATTCCACCCACCAAGTTTGAGCCCGATTGGACAAAGTTTGAAATTTGACCCCTCCGTAATGACCTTTGACCTCGGTTGACCTCGATTTTATTTCGGGCATATACTCGCCTCGTAGCAAGGATTCCACCTACCAAGTTTGGGCCCGATTGGAAAAAGTTGAAATTTTGACCTTTGACCTTGACCTCCGATGACCTTTCAAACCACCCCATAAACGTGGAATGCCCGATACCTATCTATATCCGAAATATCGAACGATGTGTCGACACGCGCTAAACGCATAGCCGGATAGACAGACAGACAGAGCTCATTATTTTATTAGTACTAGTGCACCTGCTGCTGTGAGAGCCCTGATGCTGTGAGAGCACTGGCATGATAACGATACTGTTTGACCACGGATGACCTTTGACCTCGGATGACCTCGGTGTAATGTTTTTCATGCTCCCCTCATACGAAGGATTCCACCTATCAAGTTTAAGCCCAATATGGCAAAGTTTAAATTTAGCCCCTACATGACCTTTGACCTCAGTTGACCGCATATATTCCCCTCGTATCAAGGATTCCACCCACCAAGTTAGAGCCCGATAGGACAAATGGCCCTGTAGCTATTAGGCACCGTCTGCATGATAGACACGCTTTTTGACCCCAGATGACCTTTGAAGTCGGATGACCTCGATGTAATTTTTCATGCTCCCTCATATCAAGCACAATAGGGCAAAGTTGAAATTTAGCCCCTAGATGACCTTTGACCTCGGTTAACCTCAATTTTGTTTTGCACATATATTCCCCTCATATGAAAGATTCCACCCACCAAGTTTGAGCCCGATAGGACAAAGTTTGAAATCCATGACCTTTGACCTTTGACCTCGGATGACCTCCATATAATGTTTTTCATGCTTCTCTCAAATGAAGGATCCCACCCACCAAGTTTGAGCCCGATCGGACAAAGTTTGAAATTTGACCCCTCCGTAATGACCTTTGACCTCGGTTGACCTCGATTTTATTGTGGGCATATATTCCCCTCGTATCAAGGACCCCACATACCAAGTTTGGGCCCGATCGGATAAAGTTTGAAATTTTGACCTTTTGACCTTTGACCTCCGATGACCTTTAAACCCACCCGGTCAACATGCTTTTCCCGTTACCTATCCATATTCGAAATATCGATCGATGCGTCAAGGCCGGCGGAACGCATAGCCGGACAGACAGATAGAGACCGCTTATTATTTTATTAGTACTAGTGCGCCTGTTGCTGTAATAGCCCTTCAGCTATTAGGGGGTATGTGGGCACTTATTGGGGTATGTGGGCGCTTATTGGGGTAGGGGCGCTTATAGAAATCATTTTCAGCAATGAATGCTGGGAAGACACTATAGCATATTTGCAGCAATGCATTCTGGGTAGACATTTACAGTGCATTTCAAATTGGGCATGTAGCCAAAAGCTGAATGGAATCTATGAATGAATGACCTTGTTCACCGGCTTGGGCAGCTTGAAACTTGTCGTAGATCGTCTACTGGATTCTTTTTATCCATGTGCACTTGCTGCTTTGTATCCACGTGGGGTATTTTCCCCATGACCTTTGACCTTGACCTCCGATGACCTTGAAACTACCCGGTAAACAGCGACGCCCGATACCCATCTATGTGTGAAATATCGAACGATGCGTCAAGGCCGGGCGGAACGATAGCCGGACAGACACACAGACGGACAGACAGAGCTTATGATTATTATAGTATAGATAGATAGATAGATATGAATGAACGTGGCCAATAAACTTGGATGCCCAGATTGTATTTTATTCTGTGATTCAATTCTAAGTTCTGATCCCATTTTATGCTAAAGGGGCATTTACACAATGTAAGTTATTGTAATGTAGATCTAGGTTCTAAGGGGGTGCTAAGAAATGGGCACTAGTAGGTCAAATAGGGTTATACTCTAAACAATTACCTTGCAGTGCATTCCTGAAGTCATATGGGGGCCGGTCATCTTTCCTCAGTGATTTCTTGCTTACTTTACTAGCCACTGACACCGGATCATCATCTTCATCGGAGTCAAATCCATGGTTATCCACAAACACTGTTACATTCCCTTTCTTAGATGCTCCACTATTAAAAAGAAAGATTATAATAAATCAGTGAATGAATCAACTAATATAAAGAAGTCTATTATTAGTCTATTTTACAGAAGTGTTTTTTATCGTTTATCATGGCCTGAATACACATGAGAGAAAGTTATGGTCTTTGGAAAGTAGTAAAGCAGTGGGATTTTAATTTGGATAAGTTCAGCTATGTTTGTAGAATCTTTTGTTCTCTTATAAGAGCTATTTCTTTGCAAATAATTTTAAGAATTAGGATTTTGGGAATTACTGAAATGGTCTTAATGTTCTATCAGGGATATGTTCAGTGGTGGCACCAAAGGGGTAACACAATATTATTGGGGGGATCCATTAAAAAAAGTTTGGACATTTTTGGCCTAAAAAGTGAAAATCTTCCTGATTTCTAGTTTGGCCAGAATTTTTTCTCGGGGGGAGGCGAGGGTTGTGTCACAGGGAAGTGAATTTCAGTGGGGTCAAAAATTACAAAATCTCCTCAAAATTGCAGCGAAAATGGCAATTATGGCAAAAAATGGTAATTACAGCGAAAATGGCAAATGGCACCACTGCCCTCATCCCTACCCCTGGCATCAATACTGTTCCTTATTTACCTCCTAATACTGGCAGCTGGTGAATTCTTAACAGGTGTCCTTTCTCCATTCAGTAAATTACTTGGTTTCAGATGCTGGTTGGAAGAATTGGTAACAGGTTTGGCTACAGCTACAAATGAAACAATGCAAACAAACACAAAATGTTTAAAAAAGCTGGATTTGAACTGGTGACCTTTGGATCTTTAACTGACACTTTGAACAATATGCCTGGAGTCCTATAGAGGGTATTCATTACTACGTCATTGATGTGATTGCTCATGCATAAAATTCCTCCACATAGGTTGTTTAGCTTAATCGGGAGAGTGACCTCTTGAAATGATGATCGCAGTTATCTTTGAGTTATTACAGTGAGGCCCACGTAAAATGTTCAACACAAAGTGAACAGTGCTATAACTTGGAGGAGACTAACATGTGTACAAAGTGGGAAGCTATGGGGAAATTGAACACTTGTTGTCTGATCATGCATGTGTTTATGGTTCGGGTAGCGGTTACTTAGCAACTCTCGTTCCGCTTGGGTTTATTGCATACACTCTATAAAGCCATTGAAGTGCTTGATTGCCCTTCAAGTGCACTTTTGCATTTAACATTATCTTTATTTTTGTATATAAGATCCTGTGTCATATACTGGGGTGCCTTTAAAGGTGGTTTTGTTACATTTTGATGTGCAGCTTGGACTTCAAAACAGTGTCGCTTGAGTATTCCTTCACTTAGAAGATTCAATTAGGTCTTAAATTGAGGCTAATTTATTCTATATTACTCATGTTTTTATCCTGTTTTAAAATAATTTTTAATTATTTTCTTATGATGTTTGGCATGAAATGTGACAAGGGTGGTTGAGGATTAGGAGGAGGAGGATTAGGAGGAGGGATTCGTATCCTAAATTTGATCTAAAACCCCCATTAAAAATTTGAATCTAGTAAAAAAATGTCTAAATGAACTCCAAGACATCTAAACCAAGTAAATAAACACAGAAGGTCATTTAAAACACTAATACTTGCTCAGAATGATTGTAAATGTGGAAAAAAGAGGTGGGGTTAATCCCACCTACTTTGTGATTGTTTTTGCCCGCACTCTCTTATTTTTTAAACGATTTCCATAAAAAAGGTGTCAAAATGCTCAGGAAGATGAACCACTTCAAAATGTTTGAAACATTTCATTTTTTTACTATGTAACACAAAGGTACCCCAGGTTGTGACACAGGACCATAAATATTTAAATGTACACAGTTCAACCTCCCTTATCTGGACCCTCAAGGTGTCTCAACTTTGGTTTGGGTGGGGATGTGCAGCCGGATTTTAAACCAAATTTGACAAAAAATGGACATGAAATTATACCAAAATGGCTGAAAATTCACCCCAATGTCTAATGGCTGAAAATATGCAGCCCAAATCTGTCGCACATCTCATACCCTCATTTCCACCAGTCTGGAGTTCTTTTATATGGATCTCTTATCTAGCCGAATCATTTTCAAGGAAAAACATGTTTTCAATGGCAGCGTTCCTCATTTTTATACTCTAAAAAAGTATTGGATGGATATCTTTCTTGTGTACGGGGGTGAAAATAAGTGGGAGACAGGAGCTGTTTGGCCCCCAGAAACTCTGAATTGCCCCCTGGTTCCATCTCAATTTTAGTTGACTAGGGGACACTTTTCTCACAAAACTGGCCCCTGGATAGTGAACCAAAACTATATCAAATTCAAAGCACCTAGTGCTTATTTTATGTAAAACTAAAGTAGCCTTTGGTCCATCACTCCTTATTTTCACGGTTTCACCCCTGGTAAGTGGCCCCTGGTTCATTCGAAGTGGCCCCTGGTTCACTCCAAATCTTGGTGAACCAGGGGCCGGGCCATTTGTTTTGCCAAGTGGCATATTTTCACCCTTGGTGTAACAGCACTGTGTTTATTCATCTTGTACTTGTAGCGTTTAATTTTACCGTATATATGAAGTCAGGGTTCCCGTTAAGGGTTTTAAAATGTGTGTCATGTGTGACGCAAGTTTGCTGACAAGATTGAAAAAACTTGCCCAGACAGATTTTGTGCGCCCATCTGAAATTCACGATCAATCATACGGAAACGCAACGGCAACCCCTCGTTGCTAACATTTTAGCCTCCAGTGTCGCCTTATCCTGATTCTTTACTTATCAAACATATGATTGATATCCTATCATGGCCGGATTAGAAAAGGTTTTACTGTATGTCCAACAACACTCAATATAAGACTCACTATTATTGTTATTTCCTTTAGTACTGTTTTTCGTTTTTCCTTTATTTTTGTTTGATATGATACTTGTTTGTTCCCCTTCATCTGAGCTGATATGTGGCGCTGTGTTTTCTCCCTCTGAGCTATCCCAGTTGCTTTCACTTTCTGGAGATATTGGTCTGGTTTTCTTGTTTTGGGCAGCTATCTGGAATATTTAAAACAAATATTTCAGTTTTTTATTTATAAGTGCATCCTGTGCAAATATATGCATTTTTTATGTGCTTGGACATGGAATTGCAACAATCTTTTACAAATAAACTACATGTATGCACCCTCTTTGCATGTATGGTAATAAATATATAGGCCTACTCTCAACATGACTTTGTGCAACAAAAAACAATGCTAGATAGACCAAGGACGGTACAATTGGCATCATGCATACACTGTGTGCTCTGCATGTAATTAATGAACACACTCAGAGTGTTTCTACAGTTTGTGTCTCTGCTTCAAAATCAGCACAATGTGTGCGTCCGCGTTGGTACTTTTTACTTCAGAGTAGACTGACTCTATACCGTGGGCAAATTTGATTTAATTCGGGGTGATGCGAGGAATACGCTGTAATGGCCCCAGTAGAAACAGATTCTCTCAGTCGGCATGACGTCACTCGCAATAGATCGCTTCATCGTTCATCCCATTCGTTGTTTTTACCAAGATTCGGCTGTTCCATCTCACGCCCTCGGACAAGAAGGGAACACTTACTTGCACCCAAAAAAATGGGAGAAATCACAAAGCATGTCATAAAATAAATACCTCTTCATGAAATAATTCAAAAAGTTTGATTTCTTATCAGGGGAATAAACTCCCAATAATTACAAACATGCAAAAGAAAAAGCAAATTGGTGCTTTCTATGCAGACCCAGACCGAGAGAATCGGGTGATGACTGATGGTGATCATGGTGAATGCGGGGTGATGCAAGTTCACCATCATTCATCAACCGTCAACCACCTTTTGAACAGGGTTCACGTCTGACGTATGTCAAAGGGGACACCCTGGGCTGGCGAAATCCCTTTTTTTGGTTTGCAGCTGCACAAGGCATTTCAGTTAAATTAACTAGAAAATATTTAAATATAGGTCAAATCCGGTCCAGTAAAATTTTATAGGGTCCAAACTCTCCAAAACTGTTCAAGTGTTCACGCAGCAAAATAATGCATGACATCTGGGCACTTGGGAGAACAATGCCAGTGCATTGAAAGGTTAACCCAGGTAAAATAAGAATGAAATAAATAAATAAATAAATTCTGTTAGTCAGCATGAAGTGGGTAAAGTGCAATAGATGGAAGAACCCCGACCGAGAGAATACCGGTCCGGTATGCGTTACCAAGGACGCTAGCGCTGTGCATGTGTGGCTGTGACCTGTGTAGGTAGTGCAATTTTTTTACAGCACAGTGGCCGTGTATTATTGTGATTGTTTACATTCACTGAATGCATTGCAAATATAGTCTTTGTTGATCGAAAAGTCCTTACCATTTTAGCTGCATTAAATTTGAAATCATCCATTTCTTTGGTTTTAAAGCTTAAATTTTATAGACAGCAACACCAGCAAAGCAGAACTGTCAATCGTCCATTTTTATTTTTCAAATTGAAAAATAAGTTATGTTACAAATATGCTTGTACGCACTGCCGGAAGTATAAGCGAGGTCATAACCTTTCTTCCAGTGATATAATGTACTTAGGCTATATGCAAAATTGAGATTTCGCCAACACAAAGTGCTCATTGAGCGCAACCGTACCACGGACGGAGCTGCTAATTTTCCGAGCCATTTTCCCCCGGGCATTTTCCCCACAATTAATTTTCTTCGTAAGGGAGGGGGAAAGGGGGGGGGGGGAATACACTGGAGGTCATATAATTTTTATACCAAAGAAAGGGGGCATACAATTATTAAGGGCTGGTGACTCACAATTTTGTGTCGGCCCAGTTTAGGAGTCTTTTAGGCTACAAATTCGGTTCACGTCCCAACCTTTTTGGAAAAGTGAGGCAGGGAGGTGTTTTTTTCATTGACATTGCTAACAGTTTCAGCAGAAAACGATGAGGCCCTTTTCAAAAAGTTTATGAAGGGTTACCCTTATTCCCTGAGTTCCACAAAAAACAAGTGATTCATGCTGACTAATAAACTCAAAAATAAAAATATAAAAAATGGACGGATCCCACTGGGAAGTGAGGAGGAGGGATGGAGGCAGGCAGATACGTAAAATTGATTAATTTGTTTTATTTTTACACTTTATAGCCTACTAATGCATCATGCAGTTATTGTTAACTACATGTATGCACACAACACAGGTGCACTCACAATAGGCAATTGAACCCTACTGGTAGCGCCGTGTTGTAGCTATATGGGATGAACTAGTTAGCATCATATATCATAAAGTATAAAAGCTATGATTTTAGTACTTGCTCTATGTTTCAATTACTTATTCTTTTCCAAATATCTGAATCTTCAACCCGGTACAAGCTTTAATAACGAGGAACATACATTTTATTAAAAAGAAATCCTACCATCTATCCAAACTCGCCGTGTTATTCCAATGCACATTTTGCTTCACCGGGCAGCCATTTTTTTGGTCGTATTTGGAAGATTGGTGTCATAAAACCGTCGTAGGTAGTGTACAAATTTAGTACTATCTGTCAATCAATTATGGCTTATTCTCTACTACATGTCAATCTTTAAATAATTGGCATAGTCCTTATAATAACGGCGGTCCGCCTTGATGAGTAAATGACAGCAAACAGCTGCAAACCAGTGAAAAATACATGATGCAGTCATGTCTACAGTAGAATTCATCTCGACCTTTGCAGGACTTAAACCCCATTAAAAGCTATTAAACCAAGATAACACTCATTGAAGCAGCTCAACTGATTAAATCAGATCTTCTCTGGTTGTGTACAAGTGTCTGTTTTCAATGTGCGACATCGCAATAAAGCTGGTATTACAGCTTCAGTTGGGTAACCGATTATAAAGGAAACGAAAGGAAACATAATGGTATGTGTACCATTGTTCACGAAATGACACAAAGACCTGCTTTTTGTTAACCAGCATTCTTCATAATGAGCAACATAATGATTGTTGACTTAACACAGTTTGGAAATAATTTCTTCATATTTTTGGTGTTATCTGTCGTTTACATATCCTTCCTAAAACACAAAAGTGCGACCCTCTCCAAACATCTAAATTAGCTAAAAATTTAGGACATGTTACAAAACTTTATTTTCTAGAACCTATTTAGAATAATTTAAATGTAGCTTTTACCGTTTTTTTGTGGCATCCTTCAGAAGTGAGCGGTCCGATACCAATATTTTCGGTCAAATCTCCATTCAATTAACACGGGGAGTTGGCTAGCTATGCCTTGCCCTCACTCATATTTTACAAAAGTGCGACCATTTCTGAGCATCTAACCTAGCTGTAATTTTAGGTCATGTTAGAGAAATATATTTGCTAGAAGTTTTGGAGAATAAATAAAATATTGGCTGGTTATTTTTCACACAGTGATGTTAACTAGGCAAGTGTCCATTCTCCCAACATACATCATTTGTTGAGGTCACACGTCAATGGTGAGAGCACTGTGTATTGTGTATAGGAAAACGGACAGTAACTGCAGTATGACCCCAAAACTCGGTCAGTGGAGCTCCGCTCGTACATGTCAATAGCGTCATGACGATTGGATTAGTCGTCCGTAGCGAACAATTCGGTCGCTCATTGGATCAATATTATCAGGTGGTAATAAATTTGCATTGGACAATAGATTCTATGTAATGGTAGTACTGCATATCGGTTTAATCTTCAATAAGCGGGTTTATGGCTGGAAAGGTCACGGTGAATATGCCGTTGACGACACTGCACTGTGGTAGGCTTACTATCAAAATGTTTCACGCTCCAACAAGGAATAATTTCAGTCTGTGTGGGCGAAGTATGGCGGGTTCAACCCGATTTAGGGGGGGGGAAAAAATAAAAAAAATTCAGCCCGCGATACTGGGGCTTACCCCCCCTCTCACACACACAGGGGCCTTAATTATCAACTCATTTCAAGTTGCTCTGCATTTTCCCCTAGGGTTCAAAACAAAGATGGCAATTTTCAACTTTAGAAAATCAAATACCATGTTTACGACTAGCTGGTTAGCAATATATCTGCATGGTTAACTTATTGACGAATCCAACGGCAAGTCATGGTCAGGATTTGGTCGGCCATTATTGGGTCCCCGCACGCAGCACCAAACTGGTATTGTAGCACTGCCCAATTGGGTGGATTAAAGCTGATTAAAACCGCTTAAAATTCGATGTTAGATTCTTTTGTGTTGTAAACTGTCATCATTCTTTTGTCTTCGTGTAACACGGGTGATGCAGTTTAAAATAACCCTCCAAGGCCGCATCATTTCACATTTTAGGTGAGATGGACCCGACGGGGAATATGATATCCCGCCTCCCCAACTTGCCAAAGATCTCTAACTTTTGGCACTAATCATAAAGCCCGATTTTCTCAAGCTCCTAATTTTATGCTCAAAAGTCATTGTGCATTTGAACAAATTGTGAGAAAACCATTAAAGAAAATGCATGTATCTTTGACAGCTTTTTTCACACTTTTTCAAAAGTACAAAGATTTTGGGTGTAAAATCTTAGGATAAGCAGGAGACAAGTAGCCTAAGTGGGGGCTATCTACTCTCTAAATGTGAAAGAGTGAAAAATCACTCAAAAAGAGTGAAATCTCACTCTTTCAAAGAGCCATCTGAGTGACAACTCTTTTAGAGTGAAGCTCACTCTCAAGAAAGAGTGAAAAAATTCACTCCGGAAAAGAGTGAATCAGAAAAGGGCATTTATTTATTTATTTATTCATTTAGACTGTTCAATGGTGAGTACACTTAGGTGTAGGACATAACACTTGGCAAATACCATGTTTACGGTCACAGTCTGGAGAAGCGTGATGCGGCGTAACCTACATAAGCTTACATATGCGTAGGCCTACATGTAAACCGGCACTGGGCCGGTAACAAACTGCTCACATATCGACTTAAGCTTACTGCCGCCGTTGTCTCCAGACCAAGTGTATACTTGCTACGAGTTATGACATACACATAAATGTAATCAATATTGAGTATGCTGTCTATTTCTTCATCAAATCCGCTTTCTTTTCGCCATTCATTCACACACTGTTCGCCATTTTGTTACACAAGTTCAACAAACATCGGCTGATTTTCGGCGTTTCTGATTGGCTGACAGTTCACTCCAAGAAAGAGTGAGATTTTGCGCCACTTTTGAGCGAGTGAGGCTCACTCGAAATCGCGAGTGAAATTATGTGTACTGTTTTCACTCTTTTAGAGCTAAAACCCACTCTTTTAGAGCTAACTTAAATTCACTCTGAAATTCAGAGTGGTTTTTCACTCTTTTACATTTAGAGAGTAAAAGTATCAAAACCTTTATTTTTGAGATGTGTGGGGAGTTCAGGGTCCCATTATCGATCGTACCACACACCTTAAGTTTAGAAAATAATGTGCATGGTGGACAAGAAGTTAAGACAAATATTAGGAAGTCAGTCACCTAAGAACACAGGGGGATGTGCCCCCTCAGAAGTGAGAAACTTTTGCAAAATGAAGGCCCAATTGAAACCATTTTAATGGACTATTTTGCTACTATTATAATTGTGTACAATTTGAGTTTGAAAAAGCCGAAAATTGGTGAAATGAAGCTATTAAAGCAATAATGTGTGATTTGCATAAAGAATAGATTCCTATTTAAATGTTTGTTTTCACTGATCACAGTATCCCTTTTAATTTCGAGCCAAACAAATGAGGTATAACGAAGAAAATTGCGATTTCATTTCCAGCGCCTACTACGCTCGCCGATCATAACATGTAATACTACACGGAGCATCGCGCTCGACGTACATATATATACACATAAGAGCAGACAGAGCTCATAAGCAGACATCCACGGGAGATGTTAGCAAGCAGTCGATCGATGAACTCTGAATAAAACCGGGTCGACCCGGTTTTAATTATAAAAAGTTAAATTTTACTGTTATTAAAGCACTTCAGGGTTAGTCTTTTACGTGGTATTTTAGTACACCACTGGGCATTATAATAATTATGCAAAAAGTAGAAATCCGAGTAAAATTGGGGGCGTAGCTGCCGCCAAGCGATCACACATTATGGCTTTAAAGCCATTCGTGGACAAGTTCTCACTATTAATAACTGTATAAAAGTTACTGTAAACATTAATGTCCAAAGCAGAAAAAAGGGCAAAAGCATGGGGTGTCTGAGGTCGAGGGGGGATGTGCCCTCCTCAGAAGTGAGAAACTTTTGCAAACTGAAGGCCCAATTGAAGCCATTTTGTGGACCATTCTGGCACTATAATTGTGTACAATTTTAGTTTGAAAAATCCGAAAATGGGTTAAGGGGTGGGCTATGAACGTTTGGATAGTATTTATTGTGGGACATTAGGGCACATATACAGACATATCGAATTGCATTCTGATTACGAAGAATGTCCTTCTGATATCAAATAATTTTAATTTTTTGAAATTCGCAATGTAATACACTCGACTCATAGAAATGACTTGTTCGCCTTGTTGGCGCAATTCTTTCATTATTCAAAACTTTGTTACTTAATTCACGTAATTGGATCATTTTCTGCACAATTAGCAGTATTCAAATATTTATTTTTGTAATCAGTGCAAAATTTTGTATACTATAGCACACCTCTAGAAAATTATGCTAACCTAGTTTCATTTTCTGAGTTGTAACAACTCAATAAAGTAAGTGCAAATGAGTGCGACGAACATAATGATATCGAGTCAGCGTTACTCAAAACTGAAGGCGTTGGCCTTACTCGGGACGTTGATGCAACGACTTACATCAACTTACTGAGTAATGCCAACGAATAATTTCTATAGTATGAGTGCACTCATCATAGAAATGACTTGTTCGCCTTGTTGGCGCAATTTAAAAGGAGTAAGTTTGGACAACTCAAAAAATAGTGTAAAAGTTGCCAAAACAAAATTCATTTTAGTTATCCGAACTTAATAAATGCTGAAAAAGCTCAAAAAGTTCCGTCAACTATATAATCAACTTTGTTGGCATTACTTAAAAAGTTGATGTAAGTCGTTGCGTCAACTTTTTAAGTAATGCCAACTTCTGAATTCAAGTTCAGGGAACTTAGAAAAATAAACAAGGTTCAAAGAACCAATTAGTTGAGTTATTGTAACTCAACATGTAAGTTGATGTAACTCGTTCATATTAAGTTACTGGTACTTATTGTTTTGAGTTATTCCAATTTGGTACTTTGTTACTTAATTCACGTAATTGGATCATTTTCTGCACAATTAGCAGTATTCAAATATTTATTTTTGTAATCAGTGCAAAATTTTGTATACTATAGCACACCTCTAGAAAATTATGCTAACCTATATAGGCTAGTTTCATTTTCTGAGTTGTAACAACTCAATAAAGTAAGTGCAAATGAGTGCGACCAACAAAATGATATCGAGTCAGCGTTAATCAAAATTGTACGCGTTGGCATTACTCGGAAAGTTGACGCAACGACTTACATCAACTTAAGGTCCGTTCATACTACCACCACATTTGCGATGCGTTGCTTTGCGATGCCGATATATCGATCACTTTTTGCCGCAACTCAACGCAACTTGTTGCATTTCCGAGTAAAATGTATTTAACTTCATTGCGATATCGCAATGCAGTAGTTTGCAGTGTGGCAAGGCACCGCATCGCAAATGCGGTGGTAGTAGGCTACTATGAACGGACCTTTACTGAGTAATGCCAACGAACATTTTCTACAGGGGCGATTCGATATGTGTACATCCATATCAATGCACTTGTCGGCTGCTACGGTGTCTCATTTCACATAGGCCTAATAACTATAGGAATAAATACCAGACTCATCTCAAGTGGAGGTCACTTCATATCATCCCCAAGTCACATGGTTTAGGGACAGAGAACATTCTTTATCCATGTGACGTGGTGATTATTGGAAGTGACCCCCAATTGAGATGAGCCTGGTATTTATTCCGAAGTATTATGTGAAATGAGACACATGTAGCAGCCGACAAGTGCATCCGCGTTTTGATATGGATGTACACATATCTGATGTGCTCTCATCATGGGGCACAAAAAATACTGTCGAAACGCTCAATAAACGCTCATTCCAGATCCTTTAAATGAACTTAATGAAGGCCCAAATTGAAGCCATTCGTGAATAAGTTTTCATTATTATTGTATAAATGATTGCTTTTAGTGTTGAGTCCAAAGCAGAAGCGAAAAGGGGAATTTGTTTATCCATAGGCCTACACACCACACTGTGCATTAACGTTAACACAGGGGAGTTGGAAAATTTTGTAAAAAGAAGGTCCAATTGAAGCCACTTCGTGCATCATTTTTACACTTTCTTCAAGCATATTAAGGGTCTAGAATAGAGATTTGATTATTTATTTTCACCCAGACATGTTAAACACAGCACATTATGGGTTAAAAGTTTTGAAAAGACAAAACTTTTCTTTTGTAAGCATGGCAAGGGAGAGAGACCAGCTCTATGTTGGCCCTATTATAGCCTTTTCGTGTAGAGACCTGCACAGCTAGCTCTTATAGGGCTTAAATGAAACATGATCAATAAACATGATACAAGGAAATGAAGCTTGGGATAAAAGGGATTTAATCTAATCTAATTTTAAAGCTGGTCTCTTAAAAGGGCATTTCATGATCCACAGCCTCATCCCCCCACTTTTCACTACTATGATTTTGTTAAAGAGCGCTAACAAATTGATATGCCGCACCTAAACAATGGTGGGTATACCGACTTAAAAAAAAGGGGTTGAGCTCCCCCCTCCCCCTGTATACTGAAGTCTTTCTCTTAGAGTGCCCGCCCCCCCTCCCCCAACTCAACCCAAAATTGGCAACCATGAGAGTTACAAAAAAGCGCGGAAAAGGGGGTAATTTTTTTTACCAGTATAGCAAGGACCGCGAAATCGGCAAAATACCGTAGGGGGTATTGGACGGTCCGCGAAATTTGACTGTGAAATCAGCAACATTGGGGGTATTTAATTTGCACTGTCCGCGAAATTTGGATAAAAAGGGTACTTGAGAAAATCTAGTAATTTTTTGGCAATATTTAGTGTCATTGCAAATTTGAAATTCTAGTCATTTAAAATGGGTGTTGGAAATTCTAGTCATTGAAAACAACAAAAAAGAGGTTGTGTTTGGCCAAATTTTGTCCTCGATTGTGTATGTAAAGTGGGGTAAATTTGATGAAAAATCATTGCAAAAGACTAAAGAGGGCGTTTGAATACTTTGAAAGATTTGGTAACTCTCATGGTTGCCACTTTGTGTTGAGTTGGGGGCCGGGCCTCTGTGGTGCTACATGTATGTCAATCGGTCCAGGCCCACAAAACGACTGGCAGGCTAAACTAGACTGCTAATCTGGCTCTGCACATGCGCAGAAAACTTGACAACCGGTCGTAACAACAAACTGGAGTAAAGTTATTTCCGTGTTTATTTATTTACTGCGGGAATTCTAACACAATTTCACGTACAAAGTACATAATTAACGTTTAATTTTATAGGTAAGAATATTATTTACATATATGTTTTCATTTGAAAAAACTGAAGTAGTATAAAACAGTTTTTGTCAAGATGGTAAAAGGTATGTCTGCGTGAATCTGCTGCAGATAGACGAATTCGACACCTTTGCATGGTTGGCTTTCAAGGGTACATACCACAAAATAGCTTTCCATAGACTTTACGTGCAAAATAGGGGTCACGTTTTAGGCTATAAGTCGGGCGATCTTTTCTTTTAGACCAACCGCCGTTATGGCGATCTTTTCTTTTAGACCACCCGAGTTATATAAGGTTAAAATTACAAATTTACCAAATTAAACTTTCGCGACAAGGTTAAACATGTTCTTAGCTATACAAACATACCTTTTATTTCGTCGAACAAGCTTTATTTTGTTCCAAAATCCACGTTTTATCGCAATTTTGACGTAAAAGAGCTGAATACAAAACCGGTGATGCAAACTCCAAAACTTTTCACAGCGTAACTGCAGCGCTTGATGTACGCTTCGTTTTTGACGGTGATTTACGCTCGCGTATCAAGCATTTCAAGCGCGTTTGACAGTATTTTACTGCATGACGCAATTTTGCATTTATTCAAGATGGCGAATTTCTCGAAAAACACGATGTATTTTTCTTTAATAAAATCCCTCATTTTGCACATTCTTTGCCACTTTTCACTCATCTGATCATCTTTTTATGTGACGGAAGTGATGCTGATTGTATGAAGGTATGTTTTTTGTTTTTCCGATAATTTTTAAATTGTTTTTCGAGACAAAAACTTCTTTGCAGAATAGCTGTTTTCACTTGTTTTCAAAAAGTTGTTTTAACCTTGTTTTTTACCCCATAATTTCCCTCATTAATCGAAGCCCTGCCCTCCTTCCAATACATTAAACCTTGACTTCAAAGTGTTTGGCAACTGTTTAACCTTGATGCAAAAGTAAACCTTGATGCAAAAGTAATAATTTAGTCCCTATATAGCGAGGGTGGTCTAAACGAAAAGATCGCCCGAGTTATATAAGGTTAAAATTACAATTTACCAAATTAAACTTTCACAACAAGGTTAAACATGTTCTTAGCTATTCTGTCGGTCCGTGTCACGTCACTTCCGGTTGATGATGTTCGAGTGAAAACAAGTCACTGATTCGATTTTTGTTGATGATTTCTGTCATTGGTGTTATGTAAATTTCGATCGCAAATAGTCAGTGGAATCAAAGAACCGTCTCTAAGTCTTCAGAGTGAAAGAAACTTACTTGATTTACCGTTTATATAACTGACAAACTTAAAATTAAATTCCATGGTCGAGTGTCGTTTTTTCCGAAATTGAATGCCACTCCAGCAACATCGCTATGTAGCCTCCTTCACAGCCGGTTTCTGTTGTTCACAACAAAGCGTGAGCCACATGCAGTTTGGGCCCGAGACTAGAGATAGCCCGGATGTCCGACCGACAGAATACAAACATACCTTTTATTTCGTCGAACAAGCTTTATCGCAATTTTTGACGTAAAAGAGCTGAATACAAAACCGGTGATGCAAACTCCAAAACACGAGCAAAGCACGAGCGCTTGACGTACGCCCGTTTTGACGGTGATTTACGCTCGCGTATCAAGCAATTTTAAGCGCGTTTGACAGTATTTTACTGCATGACGCAATTTTGTATTTATTCAAGATGGCGAACTTCTCTATAAACACGATGTATTTTTCTTTTAAAAAATCCCTTATTTCACACGTTCTTTGCCACTTTTCACTCATCTAATCATCTTTTTATGTGACGGAAGTGATGCTGATTGTATGAAGGTATGTTTTTTGCTTTTCTGATCATTTTTAAATTGTTCTTTGAGACAAAAACTTCTTTGCAGAATAGCTGTTTTCAAAAAGTTGTTTTAACCTTGTTTTTTACCCCATAATTTCCCTCATTTATCGAAGTCCTGCCCTCCTTCCAATACATTAAACCTTGACCTCAAAGTGTTTGGCAACTGTTTAACCTTGATGCAAAAGTAAACCTTGATGCAAAAGTAATAATTTAGTCCCTATATAGCGAGGGTGGTCTAAAGGAAAAGATCGCCATAAGTCGAGTTACGTCTTACTTTGAAATATATATTTGATATCATCTTAATCAGAACACAATTCTGCATAACATTAACATTATGATTATCTGAAAATGACACCAGTCCAAATTTTTATTATTTTAGGTCTACTTTTTGAGAAAAATAGCGCTATAAAAAAAGGCCCGATTTTCCTGTGTTTATTATGTCCGACTGCTAACTGCGTTTTGACCTTGTGTGTTCATGCGCTCATCATCGTAAACATCACTCAAATTTTCGCGTTTTCTGTTCAAATTAGACTAGAGATCACATGAATTCACAAGTTCTAGCAAAACACGATTTGCAACACTAAAAGTGTTAATATTGTACCGATTTTGCACAATTTTTATGCACAAGTTGGGACTATAGCTAGGCATGATAAACTGTTGCCGGAAACTGCTTCACAGGCGGATTTAGTGGTATGAACCCTCAATCATTGCAACTAAGGCTAAGCCTAAAGGTCCGTTCATATTGCTTTGCAATGCGGTGCGTTGCTGTAGGGGAGATTGGGGTTAGTTGGAACGCGGGGTAAGTTGAAACATTGTATTTTTTTCTGACACAAAAAATTAATTTGGTAAAATACTGGCACCTAGTAATAGGTATTAGTAAGGGTCATCCACCAAATTAGCAACAGCACTGATACCCCACCAGTGTTGGCTTGGGAAATTAATATCTGTTTTTTGACTTACTGACTAATTTTTATGCCCCTCAGAAAAGATGCGTTATCTCCATGTTGTTTAAAGATTCAGGGGATTATTTTTTGAGTATCATAAGCACTAGTAGTAAGTCCCAGAATAATGTTAAATAAAAGTTTTATTGTATTTCTTATTTTGTGTAATGAACTTTGAAATGTAAAAATAGGCATCGGGGTTAGTTGAAACTTTTGAGGTGGGGTTAGTTGAAACGGGAAAATCGCATAGAAAGATATGGTTAAAAATTTGACTTTTTAAAAATTTGTAACATGTTTACCATTTCTTCAATATTGCTTTAATATGGTTAAAAAAAGCAATAATACAAGCAAAAAATGCACACAGAAAGTACATTTTATAATATTTTAGGCTTCTCATATTTTGGTCCATGGTGACACTCGTCACCTTGTGTCCAAAGTATTGACCAAGACTCCCACATATTTAATTATTCATTTTTCACACTGATTGTATGTTAAAGGGTGCCTTCAAGGAAGTATAACCCTAACAACACAATAATAATTATTTTGAAATTTTTACAAGCCGTGTTTCAACTAACCTCACCCTATGTTTCAACTTACCCCAGGGGTGGGGTTAGTTGAAACACTTTTTTCAAATTTTCAAATTGGATTATATGAATAATCATAAGCAGGTCCAATAAAGTTTAAGGCTGTATTTGTAGCATGTATGTATATGTTTATACTGATATGGTTAGTGTTTCTTGAAAGTAATCGGTTTGCGTTAAAAAGACGATTTTGTGAAAAATGTTTCAACTAACCCCAATCTCCCCTACTGCAAACTACTGCACTGCGATATCGCAATGAAGTTAAATACATTTTAACTTGGAAATGGGACAAGTTGCGTTGAGTTGCGGCAAAAAGTAATCGGCGATCTTTTCTTTTAGACCATTTTCAAGCGTGTTTAACCGGTTTTTACTGCGCGACGCAATTCTGCATTGATTCAAGATGGCGAATTTCTCAAAAAACATGCTGTATTTTTCTGAGAAAATTCCCTCATTTCACGAACTCTTTCAAAGTCTTTGCCATTTTCCACTCATCTAATCATGTTTTCATGTGACGGAAGTGATGCTGATTTTATGAAGGTATGGTTTTTACATTTCCGAATATTTTTGAGACAAAACCTTTCTAGCAGAATAACTGTTTTCACTTCTTTTCAAAAAGTTGTTTTAACCTTGTTTTTTACCCCATAATTTCCCTCATTTATCGAAGCCCTGCCCTCCTTCACTCCAAAGTATTTGGCAACTGTTTAACCTTGATGCAAAGGTAAACCTTGATGCAAAAGTAATATTTTTGTCCCTACAAATGTATATAGCGAGGGCGGTCTAAAGGAAAAGATCGCCAAGTAATCGATATATCGGCATCGCAAAGCAACGCATCGCAACTGCGGTGGTAGTATGAACGGACCTTAAGGGGCTGTGCAATAATTAAGAGCACTACTATGAGAAATACTACCATTACAAGATAAAACAGAAGAGGCTCTCCATACATGATACAGTGAACAATAAGTCCCCCCCCCCCTCCAAAAAAAGATTGTTTGCTTGTCCTCCACATCTTTTACAGAATTGGGTCGGTCGGTCGATCGGGATTTTCTTTTTAAATATTTTTTAGACATGACTATCTTACTATAAATAGGCGAATGTTGTATGGGTGTTAGTATGTATGTGTGCATGTATGAAGATCAAAAGGCTCCGTCAGTTTGGATCCAAATGTCGCCAAAATTTATACGGGAAATCGAGGAATATACGGGAAATGGACTGGACTTTATTTGGTTGAAAAAAGTGAGTTTTTCGTGCAAATATATAGCGGCCATTTGTTTACGCTTTTACGGGCTATGCCAACCAACGTGTCCACCAAGGTCTTAGCCAGCCATACGTCTGTCCGTCTTTAAGACGGGCTAATCTAATTTTAGACGGGTATATTTAATGGATTTTACAGATGTGATAGCTCTAAAACAGATGATTTTAAGGGTATATGAACTTGGGACTAATTCAAAGTGACATGTAAACTCCAAATCAGGATATATTTGAACCCAGTGACCCTTCCATGCGTATAGACAAGTTGTTTTATATTTGAGGGTCAAATTTTGGTGTAGATTGCTAAAATTGGACGGGTGGTTTCTAATTTCTGGCTAAGACTCTGGTGTCCACGTACATGTATCTAGCAGAAAGATTAGCGCGCTGTCGTGCACGTCTGTGTACATGTACACGCCGCCCGCCACTTGACTCGCACGCACGGGTGCGCATAGCCAACTTGCGTACAGGGTTTTGGGCGATCCTGACTTTTAGACCACCCGAGCTATATAAGCCTAAGGTAAAAATTGCAAATTTATCATATTAAACTTTCGTTAAACATCTTTTCATGTTAAACATGTTTTCGACTGTACAAACATACGGTCTTTTATTCCATCGAACAAGCTTTATTTTGTTCCAAAATTCACATTTTACAGCTATTTTTGACGTAAAAGAGCTGGTAACAAAACCGGTGATGCCAACTCCGAAGTTTTCGCGTAGCACAAGCGCTTGATGTACGCTCGTTTTGATGGTAATTTGCGCTAGCGTATCATGCATTTTCAAGATTAGTAATATTAGTTAGGTCACTGTAGGCCTATTTTTAAAGATTTTTTAGATAATTTTTACGATGAAAAAATTGATGTTTTAGGCTTCTTTTCAAAAATTGGTTTTAGCTTGTTAAAAAACAGGTAAAAAAATAGTTTTTAGCTTGTTGGATATTTTTGTTTTTAATAGTTTAAAGCTTGACTCCTTAGATGAAACTTTCAGTTTATGCTTGTTAGAATATTAAACTTGATGAAATAGTAATATTTGAGCTCTTTATAGCGCGAGTGGTCTAAAAGTCAGGATCGCCGGGTTTTGGTTTATGGTATATGGGATGGGATAACGGGATTAGGCCTACGAAGACTATAAATATCATAAGGGTACGGGAGGAAGAAAGCAAAAATAATAAAGAAAGAAAGAAATCTGTTCAGTGATTCTTCCCGCTTTAGGAATCGCTCCCGTTTACTCAACTAGCGGAGGCCATCTAGTCTTGCTGTAATTTGGCTAATGTTGTATGTTGTACGTGTACGGTATGAATGAAGATCTAAAGGCTTTGTCAGTTTCGATCCAAATGTCACCAAATTCATACGGGAGATCGAGGAATATACAGGAAATGGACTGGACTTGAATTGAATGAAAACGGTCAAGAATTGGCTCCAAAATCAGTAAAAAAAGTTTTTCGGGCAAATATATACAGGCATGAGAATTTTCAGTTTAAAACTGAATTCAGTTTTTTTTATTGTCAAAATTTCACAACTTTATTTAATTTCAGCCTGTTTTTGGTACTTTTTGCCCAATTTCACGCGCATTTTCAGTTTTTTCAGTTTTTTTTAGGAAAGTGCAGTCTCATGCCTGTATATAGCGGCTGTTTGTTTACGGGCTATGCCAACCAACGCGTCCACATATCTAGCAGAAAATCGCACCGTCGTTAGCCCATCTGCGTACACGGTGCGCATAGCCTACTTGCGAATACGGGGTTATGGTTTATGATATGGGATAACTGGATTAGGCCTACGAAGACTATAAATATCGTAAGTGATGATGATGTTAGTGTTATGTTACGGTACTTGTTAGTAATGTCTGTGTGAGTTATTGTGTGAAACATGTACGTGTGGTAGAGCGAATGCGAGTTTGATGTGATAAGTGTTTTATAGATCTAGATTATTCATCATGCCACCAAAGAGAGCGAGTGAGAATAAGCCGAGTGTGAACAGTGCAGATGAGTCTGATGATGAGTTCCAGATTGAGGATGACTACGGCTCAATGCCCCCCTCTCCTCAACAATTGGAGCCAGAAGTAAGTGTGTAAAGCCCTGGGGTAAAGCTCTCAAATACATTAATCTCTTTGGGGTGTTCCCAGGGAGGGAGAGGGCTTTTAAAACAGGTGGTAAGAAGTAGAAGTTCTACAGTTTGTCCGCTCTGAAGTGACAATGCGCGCGTATACAGCGCGTAAACAGTTCGCAGTGCTGCATATCTGCCGAGGTATGCTTGACTTCAAAGTCGGCACAATGTGTGCGTCCGCTTCGGTACTTTGGACTTCAGAGTAGACTGACTGTAAGTAAGTGCATGTGTATAGCATTTTCAAATATGTTACCTCTTTGGAAATATTCCCAGGGAGGGAGAGGGGCTTCGAAAGGTGGTTAGAAGTAAGTACCGGTATATACAGGGTATTTGGATTTTGTAAAAGAATTTTTCATCAACAAGTGAAAGTTAAAATCAATGCAGCAATCATTTTTTTAATGGTTTCAAAATTAAACCATTTTATTATGGAACTATTTCTGACTCAACATTTATTTGGGTACTTTATAATAGACCTTTTCTGGTGGACTTTTTGGAAAAATGAGTAATGATCATGCCCAAAACCAGCAATCAAAACATATTCAACCAATCAATTTCTGGTGATTTGAATGTGTATTTGACGACACAGTTGACAACGCATTTAATATGCCGTGTCAAGTAAGGGGAATATGTTTTTGTTTACCACACATAATAATTTTCCTTATTTTCAAAATTTCTGATCAGCTGAAAAGGTCTTTTTGCATATCAAAATGTTTATCACTACCATACATCTGTTGATGAGTAGCCTACATGTATTTCTGTTTTAAAATTTGATGCATCGATTTTGAGATTTCTCATAATGAAGGGGGATAATGAGATTTGTTTATGATAAGTTTTTCACATTATATTTTGTCATTCTAATTCACAGATAGTTACCAGCTACCTATTTTCAACAAACATGAGTAAAAAGAGTAAGGTGCATGTGTTTGTACGCACTCGACCAACAGACAACTTTGCCCACGATCTTATTGAGTTCCAGGATGACAATAAGGTAGGTTTCTTTCTTTTACAGCATGCATCAGAGGAAATGAGTGCTACATGTATTTTGTCATTAAATGTTCTCTCTCTGGCAGCATCTTACGTTATTAAATTTTCAAAAAGGTTTCAAAACTTGTGCTCAAAAATAAGACTTTTATGTGGTTGGCAAGCTTCCAGGGGGAATATGTCCACTTGCCCAGAAATCTTTTGGTTTTGCATGGTTTTCCAGAAACCTTCCTCCACAGTAGGGGACAAAAAGGGGTGAATTGGGAAGCTCTTTGCTGCAAAATTTTGCAGGCTGTTGAAAACTTTGTTTATACAAACATATGTTTTGATCCTAGCATTTGTCTCTGGGTCCAGGAACTCTCCAAGTCCTTGACAAAATCTGAAAAAATGAATAAGTAAAAGAGCATTTTTTTAAAGATTTAATTATTCCCACATAAAAAATGCAATTGGAACCCAAAACTGTGATTTGTGTCGCAAATTATACGTAATTGTGTATATGTCGGAGCCATAGTAAATGCACACAAATTTTACAATATACAGGGATGCCAGTTTTCAGGTAATTGCCTGATTTCCTACATTTTCTGCACTTGTATTTATTTTCAGCCTGTTTTTAGACTATAGACGAATCCAACGAGCCAAGTCATGGTCAGGATTTGGTCGGCCATAATTGGTTCCCCTCATGCACCAAACAGGTGTTGTGAGTGCCCAATTGGGTGGATTAAACCCGCTTAAAATTTGATGTTAGATTCTTTTGTGTTGTAAACTGTCATCATTCTTTTGTTTACGTGTAACACGGGTGATAGAATGCAGTTTAAAATACCCCTTAAGATACATTTTAGGTGAGATAGCTGAGTCCCTGTCGCGGGTATGGCTGCCATTGAGGAGTAGGAATGCGTGAAATTGGATTTGTCTATATTTATAGTACATTTTACAATTCACACCTGATTTTTTGAGATTTGGTATTTGCAACCTATAGCTAAACCCAAGAACTTGAAAATGATACTGTACCTGAATCTCACATACATCATGTGACTATCCACTTTAATTTTTAAAAAGATCCCCCCTCCAATTTGTCTAATTCACATCTGTGTTTTGTCTGTCTGTTTTCAGACCATTGACATTCATGCCAAGGGCAAAGATGCCAAGAGAACGGTCGTCAACAACCAGCTACTGGACTGGTCATTTAAGATGGATGGGATTTTACACAATGCCAGCCAAGACCAGATGTACTCTGAAGTAGCCTCGGACATGGTCACTCAACTTATGGAAGGATACAATGGTCAGTGCATTAAAACAAATTTGTAACTAAACCTTGTACTATCACTAGAAAAACAAAAGTTGTGTGTTTTCAAAATGTCAGATTATATAATTTTTTGCAGAATTCCTTTTACAAATTAAGCATACTGCTAACCATCCAGAATATATTATTTTCCACAAGGTCCTATGAATACGCTTGACATTGTGCCAGGATACACAATGGTTAACACATAAAAGGCACCTTGCAACAGATTATAGCTTTTGTATCTTTTGTGTGTTTTACTATCACCCACGCCATAGTGTGTAACATTTGCCCCGTTTTTCTTTCCCCTGTTAGTCTGTCAGACACTGTTGTATCGTTTTTTACTGGTCAGCAGCATTGTCACTAGGGTGGTATTAATGTCATTTTTTTTAATGCTCATATTGCAAGCACAAAATAGACATTTTAAGGGTTCTTTTCCAAATATTGAAATATTCAGTACGTTCAACCAAATTTAGTGCCGGTTGGGAAGGCTTCAATAATGGCTAAATGCGGGTCAGTTCACTATTGAAGCCATACAAGGGTATTGCCATCTGCACTTACATGCATTAATTTTAGGCTAAAAAGTGATTTCAATTTTTTATGCAGGCATTGAATAGGAGTGTCACGGCCCTGGCGATACATCTTTTGAGATTGTTAGTGAATAACATGAATTTCATTGTTGAATATGCTGAATTAACCTTCATTATTTTACTACATTTTTTCATTAGGTACACTTCTGTGCTATGGGCAGACTGGTGCAGGTAAAACCTTCACAATGACTGGTACTACAGAGAATTACAAACACAGAGGAGTTATTCCAAGATCTATTTCACAGGTTAGATTCACTTTCTCTGTTCATATGTGTGTGTGCACACTTTTCTATATATGGGCAATTCCACGGTAACTCGTGCTACACTTTATGGCGTCCTTTTACATACTTTGTGCTCCAGCTTTTAAATTGATTTGATTGGAATCTGTATTTTTGTATTTTAATACCCAACATTCAAGGCTAGATCCTCATAGTATTGCTAATTCAGGATATCAACTTTTGTATGTATGGGACAGCTGTAAAATCGGTAACTCGTGCTACTGAGCAGAGGACATGCTTAAAAATCACTCATTTTTATTTTGATGGTGTGCTAAAACAAAAAACACTAAAGCCTTATTGATTATATGATAAGTAATTGCTATAATAAGGTTTGTTTTGGTATACCTTAAAAAGTTGTGCCCCTCATAGTTTTACATTGACTGGCAAAAACATGGTAACTCGTACTACGGTAACTCGTGCTACAGTTTGTCCGCCATATATAAAATGGTATTGTTCATCTAAATGTCATTTTTTTTTTTGATAACAATTCCTCAACAACTGGTGTAATGATCAAATAACTCAATCTATGTACAAATAACCCCCAAATAACCCATCTATGTACAAATAACACTATTCAGTGTATGTACCAGCATACAATGTACCACACACATTACATATAAACATCTCAGCTTTACATACGCCTTGATTGATCCTGTTTGGATATTTTATTCTAGGGCTTAAATTTAAACAGTTAAATTGAACAGTCAACAATTGATAAAACTTTTACTTCCATGTTATTTGACACAAAACTTGTAATGTTCATGGTTATTTGCTCTGTAAGTTTAAAAAAAATTGCTTTCTGAGTTATAGAATGTTTGGTCATCTTTTGGTTGAGACCATTTCCTGCTTGGTGCAAATACTCTAGTTTGCCCGATTTCGATCACTTCACTAAGCTGGAAAATGAGCCTCATTACACTCAACAACAAACCAATTTCCAATACAAATCTCAGAACTATACAAATCTCAGTATCAACAATGTCACTGTGGCTGTTAATCTCAGGATTTCCAGTATCTATTTTGTTTGTTTTATTTCTTCTTTTGCCTCGGTTACTCATTCAGTGGATGTTTTAAGGTATCCTGTTCTTCCATGAGGCCCATATTAATTGATTGGTTCTTAGGCTAGATCCTAGGGGGTGGAGGGCTAAAAATTTTGGTTGCATCATTTTGACCAGGTATTGGTAGTGGGATATATGCTAAATAGCATGTTTTTTAGAGAGACTGTACAATGTAAAGTCTTTGAGCTTAAAAAAAAGGACTTTTGTGCAAAAATTTGGTATAAATAAATTTACACTATTTTGGCACATGATCGGGGTGGAAACTGGCTCCTTGAATCTTATCTCTATCTTTGCCTTCCATATTTTTACTTTAATTTGGAATATTAATGAGCTTATTTGCATATTGCATATTATTTTTTATTTACAAACTTTTGTTATTTACACACTTTTGTGTGTGTGTGTATGGGCACCTTAATTACGCACTGCATAAATTATTCTAGTTTGTCATGGGGCAGGCTGCCCCTTCCCTCCCCCACACTGGCTACACTGCTGCTAGAAAGCTGTTACCAATTTCATGGTCACATATAAATGCATATTCATGTAGTTGGGAGATCCTCTATTGCTGCCAAGTGGTAGATTTTGCATTACCTTTGCTGGTACAGGGGGAAGTGGGCTATGGTAACTCGTGCTACATCGGTAACTCGTGCTACTGGTAACTCGTGCTACAGTTTTAAATGGGTCATTATTATGTGATGGATAGTGTTTTGTATATTAATTTCTTATTTTTACTCAAGGCACTACTAGTAGAAGGAAAATAATAAGTGGCATCAATTAAATTGCCAACATTTTGAAAATATATAAAAAATGCATCTTTCGGTAACTCGTGCTACGCCATATTTAGTGCTATGAAAGCGCAATGAAAGAAAAAAAATAGTTACCAATACCATGGTCACATATAAATGCATATTCATGTAGTTGGGAGATCCTCTATTGCTGCCAAGTGGTAGATTTTGCATTACCTTTGCTGGTACAGGGGGAAGTGGGCTATGGTAACTTGTGCTACATCGGTAACTCGTGCTACTGGTAACTCGTGCTACAGTTTTTAATGGGTCATTATTATGTGATGGATAGTGTTTTGTATATTAATTTCTTATTTTTACTCAAGGCACTAACTAGTAGAAGGAAAATAATAAGTGGCATCAATTACATTGCCAACATTTTGAAAATACATAAAAAAATGCATCTTTCGGTAACTCGTGCTACGCCATATTTAGTGCTATGAAAGCATAATGAAAGAAAAAAAATTAGTGGGGATTATTTAAAATGTGTTGGATGTTTCTTGAAGACCATATTTCAGAGATATAAAATGTATCAAATTTAAAAGAAAAGTGCCCATGTTTAATAAAATAGGCCCACTTGGAAAATATCTAAGTTGAACATGAGTTTTTCACTTAAAATACACTCTCCAAAGAAACTTTTAAAAAACCCAAAATGTTAGAAAATGCCGAAAAAAGTTTATAACTTGAACCTTACATCTGTTTGGAATAATATAAAAGTTAAAAGAAATATATATTGGCAATTTCATTTTTTTGAGTCATGTCCACTTTTGCTTGGAATTGCCCATATGTGTACATCCATATCAAAACGATGCACTTGTCGGCTGCTACATGTCTCATTTCACATAATAGCTATGAACAAATACCAGCCTCATCTCAAGTGGAGGTCACTTCAAATCATCCCCAAGTCACATGGTTAAGGAATGTTCTCTATATTTCTAAACCATGTGACTTGGGGATGATGTGGAGTGACCTCCACTTGAGATGAGGCTGGTATCTATTCCTAGCTATTATGTGAAATGAGACACATGTAGCAGTGTTTTGATATGGATGTACACATATATCCCAGGAGCAGTGCTTACGCTAAGCTTATTCTACAATTCACCTCAATAGTGACATCGATGCTCTTTCGCAGTTGTGCTGCAAGGGTACCAACAAACTGCTTTGTATGCATGCATGTACGCTCTGCGATTAACATTCAGGGGTTGAGTTTTATGGTGC
This sequence comes from Amphiura filiformis, assembly GCF_039555335.1. Classification (NCBI taxonomy): domain Eukaryota; kingdom Metazoa; phylum Echinodermata; class Ophiuroidea; order Amphilepidida; family Amphiuridae; genus Amphiura; species Amphiura filiformis. The sequence continues at coordinate 37,854,635 of NC_092640.1, read as the reverse complement.
GCGAGTTCGATCACACACCTTAAATCGCCTATCCGAGTGCGATTCATTTTATGACACACCTCAATTCTTAAACAGAAGTACGATTTGTAGCACACCTGTTATTTTCAAAACTCAATCCCTGAACATTGCGTGCGTGATTCGAAATTGCAACCAGCGAAATACGCACCTACATAACTACCAAACTTGTGGCAAACCAATGTAATGTATAGAGTGACAGAGTTCTAGGTCATTTATTTCTTCCTGTATTTTATTTTACCCAATTGCCACCTTGGGCCTCATTGGATAAGATTGCGTCACATGGTATGTTTTTTCCTTTTGTTTTTTTCTGGATCTTCATAAAAAAAAACTTTGTTCACATCAAAATTAAAATTTTCTTTGAAATTCATTTTGAGTTGTGTTTCTGGGTCTCATTTTATTCTTATTTTTTTATTACCAATTCCACTGTGAAGTTTTTGTGTATTCTGTACATGGCTGCAAGTTAAAATGCATCATCATGATAAATTCTTCCTTTTAGAATAATCAGGCATGAAACTGAGAATCTATTCGCGCAGAGAGATTCTCTTTAACAGATTTACATGAATCTAAAGCGATTTTACTTGGTATACTTGCTTACATTGTACATGGTATTCTTGGTTGACTAGTTGTTTGTTCCTGTTGGGATGACTCTCATAATTCTCATAAACCCTGTGGGACTGCACTGGTAACCTTTTTCCAGCAGGAAGCTCCATTTTTTAAAATAACTTGTTGTGTCCTACCACTCAAAAATCCTCTAATCCAAGATAAAAGGTGTCCACTGTCCCCTGACACCAAGTAGCTGCAATTTCTATAAATCTTGCAGAGTTTTTGTGCCTATGCACTAATGGATTAAATTGGGGAGAATCTAATTCTCGTAAAATGCACATTGCCAGAATCCAGATGGATTCTTGAAAGGTGTAATAAAACTTGTAATTATCTCACCTTATTGCTTTCCTTCCCACCAGGTTTACAGAGAAATAGCCAATCGGCCAGAACATTCCATCACCGTCCGCATATCCTACCTAGAGATCTACAACGAGACCATGTTTGATTTACTCTCAACTTTACCAATATATCCTGACTCTAATAACCTCTCCATGTTGCTTTCCTTCTCACCAGGTTTACAGAGAAATAGCCAATCATCCAGAACATTCCATCACCGTCCGCATATCCTACCTAGAGATCTACAACGAGACCATGTTTGATTTACTCTCAACTTTACCAATATACAGGGTTCGAATTCGTGGGTTTTTTTTGCATAGCAAAAACTGCTATGCAAGTTTTATCTTGCATAGCAGTTCCAAAATTTTGTATAGCAGTTTAAACTGCTATGCAAAAGATGTTTTGCATAGCATTTTTTTAAATTGCAAAAACTGCAATGCAAAATATGTTTTGTGTAGCAAATTTACTTTTATAATGTTATGTATTATTATGTTAAATGATTGTTGTGACTTATAATCACTTATTAAAGATACTGATTAAAATATTGTTATTTGTTAAAAACAAGTTTTAATAAACATTTCAATTTGTCATTGCAAAAGTGCAAACATTCAGACTTTTCACTTCTTGACTGCCAGTTAGCTTGACTAATAAACAGATTTCAGTAACAGACAGCAGCCAAATTTGGCCAACACACCACGGCTGAAGAAAAATGGCTGAATGATGAGTGATGATTCAAGAATCAAGACTAAAGACTGTCAAAACTAAAAGTATTATTATGGCCAAGTGTTAGGCCTACTAAAAATAAAATTAGGTTTCGGTAACCCGCCCGTCCCTCTTTTTTGGTGCCGCAAAAAAAAATTTTATGCCACTTTTGGAAAAATAAAATTTTTCAAGAGTCGTCCGTGTCGAAATTCTGACATGAAGTTGTTGGAAATCACATATATTTTATTTTTCCCCCGACTTTCTGCCATTCAATGATTAAAGAAATACAGTTGAATTGATAGATAATATTTATCGCGATATAGGCCAATGCACAACTTTTTTATTTTATGAAAACAGCGTGCAGCAGGACTCGTAATATTAAGTAGGCCTACAACTATTGAAAACCACTGAACTATTTTGTCTGTGAAAAATTAAAGCACCAAACATCCGCACAAAACCAACCAAATAGGCCTTGTAGCATAAAACCCATAAAAATTTAATAAAAATGGTAATAGTAAAACTAATTCCCATAAAGCTCAGTATTAAAAAGAGCAAGTAATAAAAAGTTAAAATGCTAAAAATGATGTAGGCGAAAAATTGTGTAATCTTCCTTGTCCTAGACACTCAACGATAAACCCTATCAAGTATGAATAAAAGACTGTTCATTGTCCAAATATTTCAATTTATAAAGCGTTGAGGAAGTTGTGCATTTTGTTAGCACCGAAATAACAAAAATTAAAATAACTAACCTGGCAGATTTCAGGATTAACCAACATTTATTTTCTCATGCCTTTCGCCCATGCCTGCATATTTATATCCCGTCAAGAAACTCAACCCTAGGCCTACATTTTTCAACATGTAAATATAATTCCATAGTGATAAATAGTGAACGTTGCATTGGAGATGAGGATGCTTGGATGATAGGCCTACAGATATTAAGCACATGTTAAGTGGGGGTATGGGGATGTCCCATATCTGTATTATTATAGGTGTACGTTATTTGTTTAATTTTGTAATGATAATGCTAAAAATAAATAAGACCCGGAAATACCCATGCCGACGGAATGGCTAAAATATCGTCCAAATTAAAAAATTGTGCAACCATGTAAAATTAGGCAGACTAAGATCATACTAAGACTAAGCAAAACTTGCCGCTGATCCCCGATGATTTTTTGTTCGATCAACCCCCATGGGAACAAACGGTCAAACAAATGTCCCGACCGTCATATTGGAATCGCGCACTTCGGCGCTTATCCTGTTGAGGCGATTTCATCTCTTAATCTCCCAACACATGAATTCTGTAAACAGCTTTGCACAACCAACCAATCACGAAGGGAATTCCTAGGTATTCCCTAGTACGTCATATGCATAAATTATTATAATGTCGATGGAGCTGCAGTTGTTAAAATCAGCTGTCGGACAAGACAAGCAAGGTATTAAGCAAATGTTTTTATTAAAATTTCTCTTTATTTAAAACTTTTCTCACTGACGCGACGTCAACATGATTAAATTTACATAGTGCAGGCATGAGAATTTTCAGTTTAAAAAACTGAATTCAGTTTTTTTTATAGTCAAAATTTCCTGAACTTTATTTAATTTCAGCCTGTTTTTGGTACTTTTTGCCCAATTTCACGCGCATTTTCAGTTTTTTCAGTTTTTTTTAGGAAAGTGCAGTCTCATGCCTGATAGTGAGTCAACATTTGTCAGATTTTGCAAGATACACATTCTGAGCATGCCGCATCAAGTTTCTACATGTGCGGACTGCGGACGTTCATTGTATGAAAGGGAGATTTGGGAATCTGGCAGGCGCGATAATTATTTAAAATAAAATAATGAACTTATTACCAGCGCTATTAATTATAGTTCATAACGGGCAATTAGTCCATAAAATGTCAACTGATACAAAGTAAGACCGTATTTCATATTTAAAGGGCATTTCGTGATCCACAGCCTCATCCCCCACTTTTCTCAAAAAAGTTGAGATTTTTATATCACTGGAATACTCTGGCTACATAATGTTTATGTACAAAATATTTCTTGCAGATTAATTCGTTTAGCAAAGATATCGCTGAATTTGAATTTCGTTCTGGTGCACCAGAACAAAATTACAACGTATTGTCTATGGAGCAGTGTAATACACATAGGAGGCTAATCATGCATAACTCATAAACGCAAAATCGGAATCAACTGAAATTTTGGGAATATGCTTTTTTCGTGGATATGTACTGAAAAATGTCATAAAAAGAGGATGCTAGGATCACGAAATACTCCTTTAAATTATGTTTTACTTAATTTTTCTCCACAACCCTCGTTCACGCCACGCCGCACCATACATGCCTTACCCATGCCAAATAGTGAATCGTCCCAAAAGCATCACTCAATATACTCATGCATGATGCATATATGCTAATTAACTGCGAAGTCAAGTTTGGCTGTGTACGATATTACTGTCCTCCCTGCGCAACATGTATTATGAAACGCATGTAGGCCTACACTGCTTAGCATCAGCGGGGTAGAGATAGAGAATATAAAAGCATAAACAAGGTAAAAAAAGAGGGTATCGAATGAGTCGTCAAGTAGCACAACACAGGTGGCCAAAATGATTTTAAAACTGTTTATTGTTATTGTACAAGCGTTCACGCGGAAGTATGGAGGAATTTCAGGAACCCAGTCGGCTATTTGGATGAATAATTTGGTAAGCTTATTTAGGAATTTATAGGGAGAAATTATGCATCGCACATGTTGCGATGTATAGCAGGGAAGTGTTTAGCAATTGACAAGTTTTGCATCGCATTCTGCGATGCGATACGGGCGAATTCGAACCCTGCCAATATATCCTGACTCTAATAACCTCTCCATGTTGCTTTCCTTCTCACCAGGTTTACAGAGAAATAGCCAATCGACCAGAACATTCCATCACTGTCCGCATATCCTACCTAGAGATCTACAACGAGACCATGTTTGATTTACTCTCAACTTTACCAATATATCCTGACTCTAATAACCTTCCTTGTTGCTTTCCTTCTCACCAGGTTTACATAGAAATAGCCAATCGGCCAGAACATTCCATCACTGTCCGCATATCCTACCTAGAGATCTACAACGAGACCATGTTTGATCTACTCTCAACTTTACCAATATATCCTGACTCTAATAACCTCTCCATGTTGCTTTCCTTCTCACCAGGTTTACAGAGAAATAGCCAATCGGCCAGAACATTCCATCACTGTCCGCATATCCTACCTAGAGATCTACAACGAGACCATGTTTGATTTACTCTCAACTTTACCAATATATCCTGACTCTAATAACCTCTCCATGTTGCTTTCCTTCTCACCAGGTTTACAGAGAAATAGCCAATCGTCCAGAACATTCCATTACTGTCCGCATATCCTACCTAGAGATCTACAATGAGACCATGTTTGATCTACTCTCAACTTTACCAATATATCCTGACTCTAATAACCTCTCCTTGTTGCTTTCCTTCTCACCAGGTTTACAGAGAAATAGCCAATCGACCAGAACATTCCATCAACGTCCGCATATCCTACTTGGAGATCTACAACGAGACCATGTTTGATGTACTCTCAACTTTACCAATATATCCTGACTCTAATAACCTCTCCATGTTGCTTTCCTTCTCACCAGGTTTACAGAGAAATAGCCAATCGACCAGAACATTCCATTACCGTCCGCATATCCTACCTAGAGATCTACAACGAGACCATGTTTGATCTACTCTCAACTTTACCAATATATCCTGACTCTAATAACCTCTCCTTGTTGCTCTCCTTCTCACCAGGTTTACAGAGAAATAGCCAATCGTCCAGAACATTCCATCACTGTCCGCATATCCTACCTAGAGATCTACAGCGAGACCATGTTTGATCTACTCTCAACTTTACCAATATATCCTGACTCTAATAACCTCTCCTTGTTGCTCTCCTTCTCACCAGGTTTACAGGGAAATAGCCAATCGTCCAGAACATTCCATCACTGTCCGCATATCCTACCTAGAGATCTACAACGAGACCATGTTTGATCTACTCTCAACTTTACCAATATATCCTGACTCTAATAACCTCTCCATGTTGCTTTCCTTCTCACCAGGTTTACAGAGAAATAGCCAATCGGCCAGAACATTCCATTACTGTCCGCATATCCTACCTAGAGATCTACAACGAGACCATGTTTGATTTACTCTCAACTTTACCAATATATCCTGACTCTAATAACCTCTCCTTGTTGCTTTCCTTCCCACCAGGTTTACAGAGAAATAGCCAATCGGCCAGAACATTCCATCACTGTCCGCATATCCTACCTAGAGATCTACAACGAGACCATGTTTGATTTACTCTCAACTTTACCAATATATCCTGACTCTAATAACCTCTCCTTGTTGCTTTCCTTCCCGCCAGGTTTACAGGGAAATAGCCAATCGTCCAGAACATTCCATTACTGTCCGCATATCCTACCTAGAGATCTACAACGAGACCATGTTTGATTTACTCTCAACTTTACCAATATATCCTGACTCTAATAACCTCTCCTTGTTGCTTTCCTTCTCACCAGGTTTACAGAGAAATAGCCAATCGTCCAGAACATTCCATTACTGTCCGCATATCCTACCTAGAGATCTACAACAAGACCATGTTTGATTTACTCTCAACTTTACCAATATATCCTGACTCTAATAACCTCTCCATGTTGCTTTCCTTCCCACCAGGTTTACAGGGAAATAGCCAATCGGCCAGAACATTCCATCACTGTCCGCATATCCTACCTAGAGATCTACAAGCGAGACCATGTTTGATCTACTCTCAACTTTACCAATATATCCTGACTCTAATAACCTCTCCATGTTGCTTTCCTTCCCACCAGGTTTACAGGAAATAGCCAATCGTCCAGAACATTCCATCACTGTCCGCATATCCTACCTAGAGATCTACAACGAGACCATGTTTGATCTACTCTCAACTTTACCAATATATCCTGACTCTAATAACCTCTCCATGTTGCTTTCCTTCCCACCAGGTTTACAGGGAAATAGCCAATCGTCCAGAACATTCCATCACTGTCCGCATATCCTACCTAGAGATCTACAACGAGACCATGTTTGATCTACTCTCAACTTTACCAATATATCCTGACTCTAATAACCTCTCCATGTTGCTTTCCTTCCCACCAGGTTTACAGAGAAATAGCCAATCGACCAGAACATTCCATCAACGTCCGCATATCCTACCTAGAGATCTACAACAAGACCATGTTTGATCTACTCTCAACTTTACCAATATATCCTGACTCTAATAACCTCTCCATGTTGCTTTCCTTCTCACCAGGTTTACAGAGAAATAGCCAATCGTCCAGAACATTCCATCACTGTCCGCATATCCTACCTAGAGATCTACAACGAGACCATGTTTGATCTACTCTCAACTTTACCAATATATCCTGACTCTAATAACCTCTCCTTGTTGCTTTCCTTCTCACCAGGTTTACAGATAAATAGCCAATCGTCCAGAACATTCCATTACTGTCCGCATATCCTACCTAGAGATCTACAAGCGAGACCATGTTTGATGTACTCTCAACTTTACCAATATATCCTGACTCTAATAACCTCTCCATGTTGCTTTCCTTCCCACCAGGTTTACAGATAAATAGCCAATCGTCCAGAACATTCCATCACTGTCCGCATATCCTACCTAGAGATCTACAACGAGACCATGTTTGATCTACTCTCAACTTTACCAATATATCCTGACTCTAATAACCTCTCCTTGTTGCTTTCCTTCTCACCAGGTTTACAGAGAAATAGCCAATCGACCAGAACATTCCATCAACGTCCGCATATCCTACTTGGAGATCTACAACGAGACCATGTTTGATGTACTCTCAACTTTACCAATATATCCTGACTCTAATAACCTCTCCATGTTGCTTTCCTTCTCACCAGGTTTACAGAGAAATAGCCAATCGACCAGAACATTCCATTACCGTCCGCATATCCTACCTAGAGATCTACAACGAGACCATGTTTGATCTACTCTCAACTTTACCAATATATCCTGACTCTAATAACCTCTCCTTGTTGCTCTCCTTCTCACCAGGTTTACAGAGAAATAGCCAATCGTCCAGAACATTCCATCACTGTCCGCATATCCTACCTAGAGATCTACAACGAGACCATGTTTGATCTACTCTCAACTTTACCAATATATCCTGACTCTAATAACCTCTCCTTGTTGCTCTCCTTCTCACCAGGTTTACAGGGAAGTAGCCAATCGTCCAGAACATTCCATCACTGTCCGCATATCCTACCTAGAGATCTACAACGAGACCATGTTTGATCTACTCTCAACTTTACCAATATATCCTGACTCTAATAACCTCTCCATGTTGCTTTCCTTCTCACCAGGTTTACAGAGAAATAGCCAATCGGCCAGAACATTCCATTACTGTCCGCATATCCTACCTAGAGATCTACAACGAGACCATGTTTGATTTACTCTCAACTTTACCAATATATCCTGACTCTAATAACCTCTCCTTGTTGCTTTCCTTCCCACCAGGTTTACAGAGAAATAGCCAATCGGCCAGAACATTCCATCACTGTCCGCATATCCTACCTAGAGATCTACAACGAGACCATGTTTGATTTACTCTCAACTTTACCAATATATCCTGACTCTAATAACCTCTCCTTGTTGCTTTCCTTCCCGCCAGGTTTACAGGGAAATAGCCAATCGTCCAGAACATTCCATTACTGTCCGCATATCCTACCTAGAGATATACAACGAGACCATGTTTGATCTACTCTCAACTTTACCAATATATCCTGACTCTAATAACCTCTCCATGTTGCTTTCCTTCCCACCAGGTTTACAGGAAATAGCCAATCGGCCAGAACATTCCATCACTGTCCGCATATCCTACCTAGAGATCTACAACGAGACCATGTTTGATCTACTCTCAACTTTACCAATATATCCTGACTCTAATAACCTCTCCATGTTGCTTTCCTTCCCACCAGGTTTACAGAGAAATAGCCAATCGACCAGAACATTCCATCAACGTCCGCATATCCTACCTAGAGATCTACAACGAGACCATGTTTGATCTACTCTCAACTTTACCAATATATCCTGACTCTAATAACCTCTCCTTGTTGCTTTCCTTCTCACCAGGTTTACAGATAAATAGCCAATCGTCCAGAACATTCCATTACTGTCCGCATATCCTACCTAGAGATCTACAACGAGACCATGTTTGATGTACTCTCAACTTTACCAATATATCCTGACTCTAATAACCTCTCCTTGTTGCTTTCCTTCTCACCCGGTTTACAGAGAAATAGCCAATCGACCAGAACATTCCATCACCTTCCGCATATCCTACCTAGAGATCTACAACGAGACCATGTTTGATGTACTCTCAACTTTACCAATATATCCTGACTCTAATAACCTCTCCTCGTTGCTTTCCTTCCCACCAGGTTTACAGAGAAATAGCCAATCGTCCAGAACATTCCATCACTGTCCGCATATCCTACCTAGAGATCTGCAACGAGACCATGTTTGATTTACTCTCAACTTTACCAATATATCCTGACTCTAATAACCTCTCCATGTTGCTTTCCTTCCCACCAGGTTTACAGAGAAATAGCCAATCGACCAGAACATTCCATCAACGTCCGCATATCCTACCTAGAGATCTACAACGAGACCATGTTTGATGTACTCTCAACTTTACCAATATATCCTGACTCTAATAACCTCTCCTTGTTGCTTTCCTTCTCACCAGGTTTACAGAGAAATAGCCAATCGTCCAGAACATTCCATCAACGTCCGCATATCCTACCTAGAGATCTACAACGAGACCATGTTTGATGTACTCTCAACTTTACCAATATATCCTGACTCTAATAACCTCTCCTTGTTGCTTTCCTTCCTACCAGGTTTACAGAGAAATAGCCAATCGACCAAAACATTCCATCAACGTCCGCATATCCTACTTGGAGATCTACAACGAGACCATGTTTGATCTACTCTCAACTTTACCAATATATCCTGACTCTAATAACCTCTCCTTGTTGCTTTCCTTCCTACCAGGTTTACAGAGAAATAGCCAATCGACCAGAACATTCCATCAACGTCCGCATATCCTACTTGGAGATCTACAACGAGACCATGTTTGATCTACTCTCAACTTTACCAAGTAACTTCATGGGGTTCCCTAGCATGTCCATAACTGAAGATGAGTTTGGTGTCAACATTAAGGGTTTATCTATGCACGCTGCCGCTACTGAGGAAGAGGCATTGAATCTTTTATTTGAGGTTAGTACAAAGAAATTAGACTTAAAGAGCCTGGACACAGAATAGTCCTGTTTGTGACCCTATTTGTTAAATCTACCATACTGAATTATTGTGACCAACATTTTTCAACAAATTACCCAACTTTGTGTAGGACTACACCGGTAATACGGGAAATGGAAATATGAGCTGCCTGTATATTAAAGATAGGTGGTCAGATTTGTTCGTATTGTGTTTTGTACCTCACTTTGAGGCCTGTACAAAAATAATCCATTGGGGTAAATTGCCCTTGCCGTGTTGATATTAAACATGTTTCACAATGGCCCATAGAATGATATATGTGGTATACCACAATTGGGGATGAGGCTATCACTATTTCATTCATAACATCGAAACGGAATATAATTTAGGCCTAAAATTTCATTGGGATTATGGGAAAAATATGAGATTTCTTCTGATGCTAAAATCTCCATTTTGAAAAAGTGGGGGGGTGAGGCTGTCAATCAGGTCACTCATCTTTAACGCAGGTAACACAGATTTTTATCCAAGTAGTGTTTGACCAATGAAATTACAGAATTCTTACCAACTAAAGGATGATTTTTTTTTTGTGATCTGTCATCTGTTTTAAATATTTTTCTGTAGAGTCAAGTCATATTATTATTAATAACATATTTCTTTGCTTCCTCATAGGGCGAAACAAATCGCGCCATCGCAGCTCACTCAATGAACAGCGTCTCGTCACGATCACACTGCATCTTCACAATCCATGTTGAGACGCGATCAAGAACGGAATCCACAGCCATGTACATGAAGAGTAAACTCAACCTAGTGGATCTGGCTGGCTCAGAGAGATTGAGCAAAACAGGGGTAAGATTTTACAGTTTGTCAGGGACTGCCATTTGAGGAGAGTGAGAGCAATCAATCTGTACTGCTCTCCTTAAATCTGATATAGAAGAGTGATTTTTAGCTCTCCTTAGTTAATCATTCTCTCCTTACTTTCTATTGTAAACGCTGTAAACAGCTCTCCTTGAAGGCTCCAGAAGAGCTATTTAATGCTCTCCTGCAAATTCCAAAAGACAGTCCCTGGTTTGTCAGCTTATCTATCATATTATTTAGGGTACTTCTACAAGTTAGGGATTTTTTTATTACGGTATAGGAGTGCACGAACACAGTTAAAATCTGATAAAACTTGTTGAAAAGAACCTAGTTGGGTGAGATGCTATACTATTCAGCAGCTCAACCTGATTAGCCTGTAAACAGAACTAGGTCACAAAATTTTACGCAGTTTGATCGGCGAATGAGGTGCCGGTGTGATGATGACATGATTCAATTAGCCAATCAGACACCAACTTCTGTGTCACATCGGCAGTCTGCTGAAGAACCTTGCCAAAAACTGCCTGAACATGGTCACATTGGCATTGTTTGGGACACATCTGTACTATATAGAACTAACAAATTTTAATTTTGTTTTTCAGTCTGAAGGCAAGACCCAAACAGAAGCCATGTATATCAACAAATCTTTGACATTCCTTGAGCAGACCATTATTGCATTAGCAGACAAGAGAAGGGAACATGTACCATACAGACAGACAAAACTAACTCATGCACTCAAGGACTCATTAGGTATGTTGAAAAAGTGTTTTTTAACACAGGAATAGATAAGGAGAATCGGGATGCCCTGTCCAGGGTATAATTTGTGTAGAAAATTGGTTCAAGAACAAATTTAAGAATTTGTATAGTAATTATATCTTTTGCATGCAAAATACCATTAAATTTTGTATCACTTTTCTATGTGGAGCATTTTGCTATGCAATACTAGTTAGCTATATTACACTCTGGCCCTGTTGTTTTTGTTCAGGAAAATGTGAGGGTATCATGTTTGGCCGGGAGTGCATTTGGAACAAAATGATGCCTGCATGTATGATATTGACACTGGCAGACTAGGTGTAACAGTAACCCCTTCATAGTGCAATGTACTGATTTTGGTGAAGGAGCAAACACATGGGCGCATTCACACAGAATTATTTTCATTTATGTGCTGTTGACAATATCTGAATGGCCCAACTTTTCCTCTATAGCTGCTGACAGTGTCATTATACATGACAGTAACAGGTCTGGGGTTCTCAACGCAGTCTGGAGGCTAGGTCTGACACTCCAACCAATTGTGGTTGGCCCTTAAACAGATCTGAAATGTACAGTGAAAATAGCAGAACAATGTGTATTTGGCCCTCAAACACAAATCTTTGAAATGTTTTAGCCCTCTGTAAAACCCCCTCTATAGGTAGTACAGATTTTCCTTAACCAATTTCTGTGTAAAAGGAAGTACATTTTGTAAATTTTATCACACCATTTAACCCAAAGTTTCTTCATCAAGTTACAATAGATTCCTGTTATAAATCCCTATTATGCTGTGTGTCAATTGAGCTTGCAATACATTAGGAACCTACTATATGGGCTTTGATGATTTATGATGCATCTATGATACATTGTAAATGTGACCCATCACATCAAAACCTACCACTTCGCGGCTGGCTTCATTGGCAGATAACAATGAAAGAAGATGAGAAAATATAAAGAAAATAAAAAGAATTCTGAGCTTGTTTTGCCTCATAAAACATTTTTACTATATCTGATTTCAAAAAGTAGGGTGTCATTTTCAAGCTAAAAAGAAGCAGACTCAGTACACCGGTCGATCTTACCGTTTCCGATGTTGATTAAGATACTTCTTGCATCGATCCCGAGATGCGGAAAACCAATAGTCATTTTGTCCCACATAAATGAATAAATAACAAAAACCCCGATCCCCGGTGGACTCACCCAAAAGGTGACGTCACACCATATGATCGCCCCTCGGCCTCCTTCGTCTCCGACTGACACAGACGTGCCTATCGATTGTTCATAGCACTGTGTATCAATTTCTCGACCAAAGGCGAGATATACTGGTTGTAGTTTCACACCTTAGGTAAAACCAAACCGGTATTGTTCGGCTGAGGATAGTTTTGACGGCATTTTCTGGCGAAAAAGTGACAAAAAACGATCCAAAACTTAGCTACATATCGTGCCTCCATTTGTATACGGGACACACGAGCAATTCAAAATGGCCGCTCGTTGCGCCATTCATTTTGTTTCCCACGTAAAACAACCATTGCAGCCTGTAAGTTACAATAGATGTTTGTACATACACATTGTATTTCATGTACGGTAGGTTATTGTTGCTATGTTAGGGTGATTACTCTATCGTTATGTCTTCATTACCGTCCAATAAAGACGAGTTAATCAGATATTCATACGGTGGGGATTGGTAGGGACCCGTCTGACATTTTAGTAATAAAGTTAGCCAGTCCTTACTTTACCACTAGCGTTAGCGACCAGCCTCCGTGCTCAGGTTTGCTTACTGGGCTTGAGTCGCGTGTTGGGGGGTAGTGCCCCCTCCCTTTCTCCTCGCTCGCCTCGGCCCTGTCGGGCTTGCCCTTCCCTGGTGACGGAGCGGGACCCACACCCGCTCTGTTTCACCCACAGGGAGTGCTCACGATCTTCTAGATGTCTTTCTTTTGCTTAGGACTCTCCGAGTTCCAGCTTGACGATTGGGATAGGCTCCGTCATCGCCATAAGGCGAAGAAGAAATCGACCAAGGGCACTGGTAAGGTCGATACTGGTGGATTCTGCTGTGACAGCCCCTATGGGTCATGGCAGGTCTGCTTAAGGGGGCTCCGGTCCCCGGACAAGCAAGGCGGTTCCTTCGGGACTGCTAAGCGCGTCCAAAGGCTCAGCAGCCAGCGAAAGCACTGACTATACGTCGGAGCAAAGTAGCAGGCAGCAGAGCGGTAACCACCAGCGAAAACCCTAGCGGGTTTTGCAGCAGGAGGATACCAGTCGACACGGTAGATTCTGCTGTGACAGCCCCTATGGGTCATGGCAGGTCTGCTTAAGGGGCTCCGGTCCCGGACAAGCAGGCGGTTCCTTCGGGGACTGCTAGCGCGTCCAAAGGCTCAGCAGCCAGCGAAAGCACTGACTATACGTCGGAGCAAAGTAGCAGGCAGCAGAGCGGTAACCACCAGCGAAAACCCTAGCGGGTTTTGTAGCAGGAGGATACCAGTCCTCTAGCGAAAATCCTCACGGGTTTTTAGCAGGAGGACACCCGTCTGTTGCAGGCATATCTACGGGCTCAAACAGCCACAGTAGTAGCCAGCGACGGGCAGCATGCAAGGGTCCCCCGGGCTTGCCTGGGTTGAACCCTAGCATGCATGGGTTCAGCAGAGAGCGATACCGCGGCTAACGCTGTGGGTGTAGTCTTAGCAGAACCAACTGGGGTTGTCACACGGCAGCGTTCCATGGCGGGACCGCCGAAAGTGATACCCTGGGCCCTAGAATAGCTGCTGGCTGTCCACAGGGACTGGCTGGCGATTATTCAGGGGTTGGGCTCGCAGTCTCTCACGGGACAGCGACCCAGGTGCATTCGGTGGCAGCTACAAAGACGAGCTACGGCTTGACTTCAGTGGTAGCCGCTATGCACCCGCCCATAGCTGCCGTGAGTGGTCCGCCACACACAGCGACCTTGGGCGAAGCCCTAGAGGGTACAGTAAGTAGCTTGAACAGCCTAGCTGATCAACAACCCACTTATGTCCTCGAGAGCCAGCGGAGCGTGGGTGATCCATTACCGTCAATGGGTCAATTACCCTCTCTTGATCGATCACTTTCAAATCAACAGGGCATAGCTCCATTGATTGACGCTGCCTATTCAGGTGGCGAGGTGATTGATCGGGGGTATGCACGCTCAGCTACCCGTGGTACTAGGCAAGCTCCCTCTAGCCAAGGGACAGCCGGTATAGCGGGTACCCATACACTGCGGCTTGATTCCTTGCGGGGAACGCAGTGAGGCATGGGTACAGTGGCACACAGCCGGGAGCCCTCACGGGCACCTACGCTGGAACCACGCATACAGCGGTACACAACCGGGAACCCTCACGGGTACCCATGCTAGTACCGCGCCGGTACCACGCCAGCACACAGCTTGATCCCCCAAACAGGGAACGCAGTGGGGTGAGGGTACAGCGGTCCACAGTTGGGAACCCTCACGGGTACCACGCTGATACCGCACCGGTACCGCAGCACCGCCTTAGTCGCCACAGTCTCTGTGGCAACAAGGGGAGGCGGTGCTGGTACTGCAGTACCATGGGGTTACCCTGGTGGCGGATCCTTTCAGGGTCAGCTGCCGGCTGGGTATGCCCCGCGGTACCCGCCGCAGGGTGTTTCTTCCACGGCCTAGCACCGTGGCAAGTGTCGCCTAGCGATGGCCACGCAGTACCAACATCAGCTGTTGACCAGGCCAGCCGGCATGGGGCTAACCCAGATCTTGATCAGGGTAGGCCCCGTGCTGCTAGCGCTAGGACGACGGCTGCGAGAGCATGCGGACCCAGTGGTGCCATGGCGGATACCTCAGGGTCTTGCGGGAGTACTCCCTCTTCTGCTGGCAGGTAGTCGGCGAGCCACACAGTGGTTATGCCTTCTTACCCGCTTTCAGATGCCCGTCCTCAGTTACCGTCATCATCGGAGCATGATACGGATACTGTGGGCGAGGAAAGGAGTCGGAAGCTGAGTCCGGTAGTGACATCACTACAATCTCCTTCCCCGCTGCCCCGCGAGGGAGCAACAGCACTGATCTTCCTCCGGACACCCCCTAAGGGGGAGTCCATGGAGGAGGACCAGGGATCCTTTCAGTAGGATGCTCAGCTGCTGCTTCCTCACAGGGGCGCCTGCACTCTCATTCCCGGCAAACCTCACGGGTAGATATCGTGGGGCTGTCGAGCTCAGTAGAGCTATGACGCCGCGTGCTTGCACGCTTCCTCTGCGTGTAACGCGGGAGGACCACGGGACCTACCTGAGGGGATCCGAGAGGGACCCAGATGTCGTCAAGCGTATCACGCTCAGACAACATCTGAGCTCTTCCGCGGGGTGAGCCTATTAGCGGTGCTAACAGCTAGCCTCAACGAGAGCTCCATGGGCCTAGCCCATAGGGTGTCCACTCAGCGCCGGGGGGAGGGGCCTGCCACTCCAATCGCTCAACGCGATGGAAAGGCAGGGTCCTTTTTCTCTTTGGATGCTTCTGCGCTACGGTGGAGGACCGTGCAAAGAAGCTACCAACGGGAGCACTCTGAAGAGGTCGGAAACTGCCCTTACCATGGGTAGGAGCTCCGACTTCAGCAGGCCGTGCACCACCAACAGTACCCGAGCCCACTACCTCTGCAGCACCCATTTCTGGGAGGCGCAAGGGTAGCACAGGAACAGCTGGCAAGCCCCGAAGAAGAGCAAGCGCTCTTCCAAGGGAATCTAGGCAGAGCATTCCTGGGGGCTCAGCGGTTTTTCCACAGGGGATCTCCCAGTGGGCGACCGCTTATGGCTTTCACCCAGAGGTGGGAAACCATCTCTTTGAGCGCCTGGGTATGGTCAGTGGTGAGTGGGGGTTACAGACTGGCAACCCAGTCTCCCCACATTCGTCTGCACATTTCAGAGGTCCACAGTAGTGCCGTCAGGCGGCCCCCAGCGCCGGGCACTACTGACAGGGATCACACAGCTTCTCACGAAGGCGGGCGATTGTCCCGGTCTACCCCCGTTCTACGGGTGATCTTGGAGCCATTGGCTCCAAGGAAGACTGGCGACGGGAACCCCATCCGGAACCGCAGGCTGTTGAACACGTTCTTCAGGCCCAAGAGGTTCAGAATGGGGACTCTCGCCTCGGTGCTAGCCTGCCCCATCAGGGGCATGGGAACAGCATCGCTAGATCTCTCGGACGCCTATCTGCATATGCCAATCGCCTCTCAAGATCGGAGGCATCTGCGCTTCTAGGTACAGGATCAAAATTACCAGTTTTGATACCTGCCATCCGGCCTGTCCATCTCTCCCAGGGTGTTTAACACTCTTGGTCAGAGCGGTGGCAGTGTACCTGAAGCACAGGGGTGTCAACATCAGTTGCTACCTGGACGTTTGGCTCATATACGGACGCAATCCACTGAAGACTACGGGTCTCATGGGGTTGATAGTCCGTAGGTGCGGGACCCTGGATTTTTGATCAGCTCAAAAAAGTCCAGCGTGGTCCCGACGCATGAACACCACTATTTGTAGGGGCCCAGATCACCCTCACGGAGGGGTTCGCGGTGCTCTCCCCCGAGCGGGTGAGGAACATGGTGCGGTGTGCCTGACTCTTGGCCGAGTCTCGGGCAAAACCCGCTGTGGCATGGATGAAGGTGGTAGGCCTAATGGCCAGTATGGTAGACCTCGTACTGTACTGCCGTTTCTACGTTAGGCTTACCCAACTACACCTTCTAGCCTGCTTGCAGGCCCAGTCGTCACCCAATGTCCCTCGCGGTTCCGTTGTCGGAGATCGCGCGAGAGGAACTCTGGTGGTGGACCCATCAGCCCAATTTGACCCAGGGTGTCAGGTTTCCTGCACCCCGGTATGTCACGTAGTGGCGACCATAGCGTCAAAAGCGGGGCTGGGGTCCACATCCACGGAGACTCCGTCTCGGGCCTATGGGGGCCATAGAGACAGAGTTTCACATCAACCTCCCTCGCTTACGAGGAGGTGATCGTGGAATCACATACCGTTGTCCTGACGGATAACACAACCGTGGTAGCCTACCCCAACAGACAAGGGGACTCCGGGCCACCACGATTGAGCCTGCATGCACGACACCTGATAGGGTGGTGCAAGTTCAGGCAGATTACGATGAGAGCGATACACATCGCGGGCGTCACCAGCATCCTCGCGCACAATCTGTCACGAGGAAGGGTGTCGGGACCAGCAGAATGGTCCCTTGCTCCGCAGGTCGCGCAGACGATCTTCAAGGGGATGTACCACCCCTCGAAAGATCTGTTCGCATCTCATCGCAATCATCCACTGCCGGTGTACTGCTCAAGGGTCGCGGACCCCCAAGCATTCACCGTGGACGCTCTGTCCATAGACTGGGGAGGATGACAGCTTATGCAGTCCCTCCGATCTCACTACTCATGAGGGTGGTGGCCAAGATCGGGTGGGAAGACTGCATTGTCATTCTGCTAGCGGCAAGGCCGCTGGCACTCCACGAGGTACCAGACCTACTCCGGATGCCCGGAGCGGCGGTACCCAGTCTATCACTAGAGCACCTGCAGTTAGCTGCATGGCCCTTACCAGGAACACGCAGCGGAGGATACTTTTCATCAGAAGCTGTTTTTCTCATCGCCGGGGCTAGGCGGAAGTCTACCCTCCGTGCACGTATAGCCAGAGTCTGGCTCCATACTACGCTTGGTGCAATGAGACAAATAGCTCTCCCGCTAGAGCCTCTGTGCTGCTAGTTCCGGAGTTTCTGACAGAAAAGTTCCAAGCAAGACTTCAGCGGGCCACTGGGGCCAGCTATAAGTCAGCTGTCCTCTCCATTCACCGAGGTTTCGAGGCGAATTCGACTATCATAGCCGATGGTTACCTTATTAGTCTACGCCTCGACGGTACGTTCAACGAGTGTCTACCAAAAAGGAAAGTGATCCTCCTAAGGGATCCCAACACAGTCTTAGATTACTTTAAGGGTCACCCTTTTGACCTTCCGTCAAAAGCGACGCTTAAATACGTAACTCTCAAGATGGCTTTCCGGTTTGGCGTTGGCTTCGGGACGGCGGTGCTGAGTTGCACACGGTCTCGAGGTTAGCTTCCGTGTTCACAAACACTGGAGCGACACTGTTTCGGGCGCTCTGTTCTCGTGACTACTGAACGGGCGCGGTGCATACCGACATTCGTCCCTCTCCAATCCCCAGGGTTGGGCAAGGTTCGGCTGAAGCCAAAGATAGGCTGGGGTGTCCGATAAGGCGCTGCAGCACTATTTCTTCCGAACACAAGCCTTGCGAGGGTCTCACGACCGCATTCATCACCCTTACAGAGCCTTTCGGTCCAGCCGCTGTCGCAATGGCTGGTCCAGGTGTTGGTGGGGTCCGGGGATCGCGAAGGTTTCGCGCCCCACGACCCACTCGACACGAGCTATCTCATCATCTTGGGTATACCGTTCGGTTGTCCCTTGAGGAGATCTAGCAGGCGGTGTCCCGGAAGCCACCTTCGCTTCTTCTCACGATACTTCCGTTTACGTTAGTAATCAGAGACGGGCGGGAGGTTTACCGGGACATTGTTCGGGCGATCATAATACGGTGGTGTACGGGTACCAGGTTTTCAGACTATACAGAATACTCAGCATGGTAAGAACCAGTGTCGCTATTCTTAACCACCAAACTTATTAAGTAAGGAGGTTTATGTCTGTGATCGCGTGGTCTTTTTTACTTCCCGACCGTTGGGGGAAAATATTTTCTGACCTCGCGAAAACCATCGTTACCGCTCCCGATCCCTGATCAGATGCTGACCAATCTTGTACCTCCATCCGTCGGTTACTTGCTAGATCGATCTTTCAGATGTTGATGCAAGAAGTATCTTAATCAACATCGGAAGCGGTAAGATCGACCGGTGTACTGAGTCTAGTCCCAAACAGAAATGTTTGGTAGACTCATAACCGGTGCGATCTTACCTTTCCGATGTTGATTATCCCGGACCCGCCACCCCTACAAGTTTGGTCCGGTAGGGGATCCCAAGTCGGATAAGGGCGATCATATGGTGTGACGTCACCTTTTGGGTGAGTCCACCGGGGATCGGGGTTTTTGTTATTTATTCATTTATGTGGGACAAAATGACTATTGGTTTTTCCGCATCTCGGGATCGATGCAAGAAGTATCTTAATCAACATCGGAAAGGTAAGATCGCACCGGTTATGAGTCTACCAAACATTTCTGTTTGGGACTAGTTTATCCTAGTGTTTAAATCTCCATTTTCATTTCTGCCACGAGGTGGTCTGTTTCGATGTGATGGGTCGCAAGTGTTAGTGAAATCGGTCCCACATGATGAGGGTTCAAGATTCAGTGGGCCATACTGCCTACAACTGAGCTTGTATCACCCGTACTCAAGATCACATCATTTTGTATTCTCAGTCTCAATATGATCAGCCCTCAAGACCTAATTTCATAAACTCTTTCTACCTTTGATTGTTGCAGTCCAAATTGCAGTGTAGTATGAGCATAAGTTTACAAACTGAATGAAATTTTCTGACATAAAGATTTGTTTCATCATTCTTTCAGGTGGTAATTGCAACACGGTAATGATAGCCAATATATGGGGTGAAGCGCAACAGATAGAGGAGACCATCTCCACATTACGATTTGCCACTCGCATGATGTGCATATCGATAGAGGCCGCTGTCAATGAGTTTTACGATCCTGTACTAGTGGTGAAGAAACTAGAGAAAGAGATTATTCATTTGAAGCAAGAGTTAGCAATGCATGATACATTGGTAAGTATGGAATCTGCTTATGGGTGGTATTGGAAAACCTTAGTCAGTTTGACTGCTTGTACGCATCCTGTTCGTCATGTGAAAAGAATCAATTTAGTGTTCCACATTGAATTGTACTTCCTTGGGTTCACTCACATCCATGGGATTAGCTTATTACTCAAACTTCAACTTTCTGACGGGATGTTTTATGATCATTAAGAATGCTGGGGATATGAACTGACTCTCGTTGCATTGACTACATATGTGTACATCCATATCAAAACGATGCACTTGTCGGCTGCTACATGTGTCTCATTTCACATAATAGCTAGGAATAAAAACCAGACTCATCTTAAGTGTAGATCACAACAAATAATCCCCGAAGTCACATGGTTAAGGAGTGTTTTCTGTATTCCTAAAACATGTGACTTGGGAAAGATTTGAAGTGATCTCCACTTGACATGAGTCTGGTTTTATTCCTAGCTATTATGTGAAATGAGACACATGTAGCAGCCGACAAGTACATCGTTTTGATATGGATGTACACATATGAAAAAAAAAAAAAAAATGCTTCAGAAAATTCCTTTCTTTCTATAACTTCTTTCTGTTCTTTTAATAGTAGAGTTTACCTATCTCTTTTCAACAATCTTCATGTGAGCTCTAATCATTCACTTCAAACTTCTTCCTTCCTCTTATGAAGCTGTTTTAAGGGCAGAGTAATGGGAGAGAACACAGACCATTTCGAGCATAATTATTTTTGAATTGTATGTCCAAAGTATATAAAACTATACATTTTTTGGAAAGGAAATGAGTCAAGGAATCCCATGGTGACGTCAGATTTGTTCAAAAATCTCGAGTTTTTGAAAAAATCACAAAAATGCACTTTTTTACCCCAATTTTTTTGTGACAACTTAAAAAAAAATCCGTTCGGAGTAAAAAAAAAATAGTTAGTTTTTCATGGAGAAGAGACATGAACTTAGGAAAGGTTTTTTATTTTTTTGCAATTCATCTCTTTTTTCGAAATATTGAAAAAAAACATGTGAAAAAAGCAATTTTGTCACTCTATTAAGCTAAAAATTGCACATTCTGGTGTATATTTTTGTTCAAAACAAATATTTTGAAAAAATGAGAAAACCTTCCCTAGACTTTGATGTGCTCTAAACGATAGTGCAAAAGGTTTACCTTTTGCTTGCATATTTTTCGAAAGTTATCTTGTCACAAAAATCGTACAATATTGTTAAAAATGAACTTTGAGAAATCGACGTTTTAGTAAAAAAATGTCAAAATTATGCACAAAACGTCCCTATATTTTAAAACGGCAAGACTTTCACGCTTGTAAAAGCTGCATCTGGTGCATGGTCTAAATATGCATCTTTTTGCACCAATGAATCTATAATGTCTGTTTTTAGTGCGCCTAAATCCAAAATAATTAAAAAATCTTAGTGGCTTTTTCACCGCAAATTTTTGTTTTGTTTACATCACATTTGCTGGCGTTAACAACATACCGAATGCGCCTTGACTGCGTTGGACATACGCGCAGAGTTTGCGCCAGCGTCATGCGACGCGAATCGCTGCAGTAATCACAATATTTCGCATTCTCGCATTGCCGCTCATTATTTCCCGCCAATTTACTAAGCTGTCTTGAGCCATGTGACTTTTTAGAGTAGAAAAGAGTGAAATAAATCAAGCAAAAATACAAGTAAATATTAGGAAGTTGTATTTTTATCAGTTTCAAGTGAAAGAATACATCTTAGTGTTGATAAATATCACGAAATCTCAAATTCGGGTGTGGACGAATGTGTCTCCCCTTACTCTGGCCTTAAGTTGAAAGATAAAGTAAAAGACGGCTTGATCATGTGGGTTACATGTGAGTCGCATTTGAGCCAACCTACCCACAATGCTTCACTTATAGTTTAAAGTGACAATTGACAATTTTGGAGCGACTCCGCTAATAAACAATTCCAACAATAGGGTTTGGACATTACAATCAGGGTGACACAATGCTATGCAGCATTCAACAAATTAGGTGCTTATTACTTAATGACATGATAGCTATTCTTAGTCAGTGGATGTGGTTTAGCTTGTAAGTGCTAAATTTTATTAGTTCCTGATTGTCATCTATGACAGTATCAAGGGTAGTGGCCATGTCATCACAGAAAACGCTTGTCGAGGTGCGCGTTGTAGAACGCGATCGAAGTATGCGCAACTAAACTAAACAAGTGCGAAGAATCTGATAAAGGGTGTGGTCAATTTGTCCCTGTTTGTCTTATCTAGTTATTGCATAAAGATATGTTTTATGTAAGAATTAAGTCATCATCTTGCAGGATTTGCTTATTTATAAGCAGGCTTGGGGGACTATTATGAGGCAAGCAAGATCAGGCTTTTTGGGACTATAATGAAGCAAGCAAGCTAAGAGTGAACGTCCTCCTAAAATGCTCTCTTACAATATCCTCAGTAAAGTGTTGTAATTTTCAAAAGTCAAAGCCTGTACATGTAGAAGGAACTAATAAGTAGCTTGATTTTAACTTTTAACTTGTGTGTTCATGCGTCATTACATTTGCAGGCCAATCGCAGCCAAATCAACTATGAACCTCTCTCAGACTCACAGCTCATGGAGGTAGACACCCAGGTTAGACGCTACTTGGACGGTTCCTTAGATGAGTTGGACATTGTTAACATCAGACAAATTCAGAATATCTTTGGCACGTTCAAGAAACTTGTGGGCCAGATGGAGATGGACGTAGAGGCTAGACTTAGAGCAAAGTATACAATGATTGATAGGTCAGACCCAGCTGCCATTGCTGCTGCACAGAGGGTAAGATAATGTTGACCAGTATGGTGACCAGTAAAGGTGGGTGACCTGATTGACAGCCTCATCCCCCTACTTTATCCCATCAAAATGCAGATTTTGGTATCTGGTGACAGTGCATATTTTGTAAGACTGGAATTTATTTCATTTAGGCAGTTTGAACAAAAACATGGCAGTTTTGTAATTACCCCGTAAGTGGTGTACTGTTCTATGTGCAACTGCGATACATAATTTTGCTGTTAGATTCCAAATCACTGGAGCAATTTAACTCAAAGAATGTTTTGCGTGATGGGCAGGGACAGGCGATTTGTGCGGAACATTTTTTCCGCGCAATTGGCTATTTTTTCCCTATGGGCATGGATGTATGATTTTCACTGAAAAAAAAAAAGTTCTGTGCAATCTCCGCGCAATTTGCTATTTTTTCCGCACAAATCGCCTGTCCCTGGTGATGGGTTTTAGTGAGGTTGAAAACACCATGTGTTACAATGGGAACACCCACCTTCAAATATCCCACAATAATGTAGTAAAGTTAATTTATTATTTATTATCTCAGTTATGCCACTGAAGAATGTAAAAAAGATCAATACCATTATGATGCTACACTTATGCTATGCATATCTTACAGGAGCTGCACGAATTACTTGGGATGAGTGATGGTGGGAGTACTAGGGATGGGAAAAGTATGGGAACCATCAAGTGTGGGATACAGGTACTCTAGGGGTGTAAAACAAACTGTAAACTCAAAAGAATTAAATGTAGCAAATCACAGTCAAGGCTATATGACTCTGTTTTTGCAGCTAGTATCATATTCTTGAAAAAAAAAAATTAAATTTTGATTTAGTGACTTGGCATGAAAATGTGATGGATAATAATGTTGTATTGCTGAATTTTGGCCATAAAATATGTGAATTGAGTCAGATTCAGATTTATTGTTTTAAACTCACTGGATACAAAAAATAAAATACAAAGATCAAATGCATTTCAAAATGAGTGAATGAGTGACAGATAAGTCCAAGAAATGCTGTAGTCCAGTGATTACTGAGAATCATTTTGACACAATAGAAGAACCGTATGACGGACTTTTTAAGAAAAAAGATATACCCAGTTTTGTGCTGTCATTCTAATCAATACAAGTACAAGACATGTACATGTACTTGTAGACTGATCTTTGACATGAATATTGCAATTTGCCAATCGCCCCCACTTTCAAACTGCCACAAGCACATAGCTAATCTTGCTACCATTTTTGAATCACCAGTGAGCTAAATTGCGTAGTGGGAAATGTTTTACTTCCTCTACTTCTTTTATGATGTTTTCATGTTTTTTATTTTAATGTGGACAGAATTTCACATTATAAAAGTGTGTCTGTATCAATAATAGATTTGTATGTTTTGTGCTCAAAACATCATTGATTGTACAACTATTTGAGGTAAAATGCATTTCTAGGGAATGTGTTTTGTGTATAAAAGCAAACCAGATGATTAACAATTTTACTGTTAACAATTTGTTTATGCTCTTAACCTTCAGGCTGGTGTTGTATTTGATGAGCATGGTGGTGCATCGTATGTAGGAGATGTTGATGGGCAAGGCTTTGGTCTTGGTATGGCTCCAGCCTCAGCTAAACCAACACATTCAGCAGTAGCATCAGCCAAGAAACGTGGCAGGAGATCTAAGGACAGAAGCAGGTAGGTCGTAACTATGAGGAATGCCATCATGCTGCTGATATAGTGATAGTTATGAACTGATACAAATTTTATCAAAATTATTAAAATTTGATATTTTTCAAATTTTGATATATAACAGTCCTCGAAATAAATTTTATAAATCTAATGATATATTCTTAAAGTGTATGTAGCTGGGAGGAAAAGCCGACGATCAATTGAAAATTTTGACCTTTTATATTGAAGATATGGATTTTTTTCCCAAAAGACCTTTTTTTGTGTGTTTTGGGGAAAAAAATCCATATCTTCAATACCAAAGGTCAAAATTTTCAATTGATCGTCGGTTTTTCATCCCACCTACATACATCATCAGATTTATAAAGTTTACTTCAAGTACTGTTAAATATCAAAAATATCAATTTTAATGATTTGCCATAAAATGTGTATTACATTGCTTAATTTCAAAAAATCAAAATTATTTGATATCAAAAGGACATTCTTCGTATTCAGAATGCAATTCGATATGTCTGATGTGCTCTAATGTCCCACAATAAATACTGTCCAAACGTTCATACCCCTTCCCTTAAGCCTTTTAAATCTATACCAAGAAATGTGGACAGAAGCAGGCGAGTGATAGCTATGAGGAATGCTATCATGCTGCTGATATGTAGTGTTACAGCTATGAGCTTGTACAAAGCCTTATCTACACCAAGATATCCAACTATATATTAGAGATTAAAAATATTGTTTTGAGACCTAGCTGTGTCTCTATCGCCTGATATAACCTGCAGAGATAGCATTATTTTTGTGTGAAACAACTTGGCGTGCCACCTCGTTATTCCACTTAAAATAATGTGTTATATCAGGCAATACTTTTATTCTCATTCTTAAACAGATCATACTTAAAATCATTATTTGTATGTAATTTATGTGTGGCCACTATTTATGGCTATGTTCATCAAGTTGAACTAGTCACTCCCATGCACAAAATCCGCAAATTCATTAAGAGTAGTATTGCGTACCAGTCAAAGAAAATCAAAAATAGTTGGCAGACTTCAAAAAATGGAATTTCTTCTTACTTTATATCAGGATGCAACTTTGGTCAAAGTCTACAAAAATCAAAACTATTTCATCACTGCACCTTCGTTACCATAGCAACGGCCAAAACATCAAAATGACAGGTTTTAGACTATTTTGGCACTTTTACAAGGCTAAAAAAATAACAAGTTTCAGGATTCGCCATGTAAAGGAATAATAGAGATAAACCTTGTAACTTCTAAAACATAATTGGCAACATCTAAGCTTTCTAAAAATACAGTTGTTTTAACAAACAGTCTGTCCTACTTGGGATATTCCATTGTTTCAAATAGGGGTGTTTTTCTCAATTTTGACTTTCTGAAATATAGCAATATTCAATGAGCTGTAACCCCAAAGTGGTGCTTTTTATATGTATATATTTTTCAGTGGGGCTGGACTAGATAGTACTGTACCCAAATAAATAAAAACAAGTTTTGGTAATTTTAATATAGGCAAACAGTGTTGCCATAAAGATAGGTATTTTTCCATAAAATAAGAGTTAGACCAGGTTAAAAATGTTACCACACATGAAAGGAAACATTCTCACATAGTTTTTCTGGACCAGTTTTTCATGAGCAACAAGAATTTATGAGGTAAAAATAAAACCATGTATCCTGAGAACTTCCTGTGAGGGCGCTTTATTCAAAATGGCTGCCAAAATCCAATGAAAAGCTACTATACGTTTAAAAAGGTTGTATAAAAGATAAAAGTGACTAGATTTCGGATTTGTATTGATGAAAGTAATGTATAACTAAGTCAATGTATTAATAGAATGGTACCAACAGGTCACAGTTGGGAAGCGCTTTTCAAAATGGCCGCCAAAAACCAATGAAAAGCCTATATATGGTTAAAATAGTCACTTATGAGGTATGATTGCAGTGGCGTAACGTCATAGGGGCACGGGGTTACATGGCCCCCAATCGATCTGAATTTTAAAAATCCCATAGGAAAGTTGCCAAAAAACGGACTGCCACCCATATTGGTTCGTGCCCCCGGTTACGGTTCGCTATCTCTAAGGTTCGCTATCTCTAAGGTTCGCTATCTCTAAGGTTCGTTATCACTAATTACGAAAAAGGTTCGCTATACCTAAGGTTCGATATCACTAATTTTGAAAAAGGTTCGGTATTTCTAAGGTTCGATATCACTAATTTTAAATAAAGTTCGCTATCTCTAATTTTAAATAAGGTCCGCTATCACTAATTTATTGAAGGTTCGCTATCTCTAAGGTTCGCTATCACTAATTTAAAATAAGGTCCGCTATCTCTAATTTTAACAATCCCGGTATCCCTAAGGTTCGCTATCTCTAATTTTAAATAAGGTCCGCTATCTATAAGGTTCGCAATCTCTATAAGGTTCGCTATCTCTAAGGTTCGCTATCACTAATTTCAAATAAGGTTCGCTATCTCTAATTTTAAATAAGGTTCGCTATCTCTAATTTTAAATAAGGTTCGCTATCTCTAATTTCAAATAAGGTTCGCTATAGCGGTCCTTATTTAAAATTAGAGATAGCGGACCTTATTTGAAATTAGAGATAGCGGACCTTATTTAAAATTAGAATTAGTGGACCATATTTAAGATTAGTGATAATGAACCTTAGGTATAGCGAACCTTAATCGAAATTAGTGATAACGAACCTTAGAGATAGCGAACCTTAATTAATTAGGGATAGCGAACCTGAAACAAAATTAGTGATAGCGAACCTTAGGTATAGCGGACCTTTATTGGAATTAGTGATAACGATCCTTAGAGATAGCGAACCTTCAATAAATTAGTGATAGCGGACCTTAATCAAAATTAGTGATAGCTAACCTTATTTTAAATTAGTGATAGCGAACCTTATTTATAATTAGTGATATCGAACCTTAGAACTAGCGAACCTTATTCTAAATTAGTGATATCGAACCTTAGAAGTAGCGGACCTTTTTTTAGGTATAGCGAGCCCTTTTCTCTATTAGAGATAGCAGGATTCTGATCTCCATAGACTTTACACGTTAGTGATAGCGAACCTTAGAGATAGCGAACCTTAGAGATAGCGGACCTTAGAGATAGCGGGATGTCACCCGTGCCCCCTCCCATATGATAATTGGTGCTACGCTACTCTATGATTGACCAGATTTTGGTTAAGCATTGATAGCAGTAATGTAAATCTACGTCAAGATATTAATAGGAAGGTGCCAGGAGGTCACAGCTGAGGGCACTTTTCAAAATGGCGGACCAACATAGTACACCATTAAACTTAAAAATAATAGTGACTTAAAAAGAGGTATAATTGACCAGATCTTGAATTAATATTGATCCCAGTACAGTAAAATTAAGTCAATGTAATAATAGGAAGATACCGGAGGTCGCCTTTCAAAATGGCCACCAAAAAGAGCGGCATGATATCAGCCACAAAGCCACAGATAAAAGTGTTAAGAAAGAAAGTTGTCTTTGATAAGAGAATGTAATAGTTGTCTTCTATGAATCATTCAATAGTTGTCTTTGATCATTGTCACCTCTAAGCAAGTGTTTCAGAGTGCTATATACCGAGCTACAGAGTGCTATATAGCGAGTCAAGATGGCTAATATGATCACCAAATCTCCAAAATGACCACCAGAGAATTGTCCCTATGTATTGACAAAGGGCAGGATATTTACTTCATACTCTTCTTGGTTTCACTGAATTCTTTTATTGTGTGTTTATCTTCAAGTAGTAGAGTAAAGTTACCACATGACCCCAAAAAAATTGCAACAGAAGGATTTTTGGTATTTTCTTGCAGTATAATGTCCAATAAATAACATATCAAAAGTTTACAAAAATTGAACTTGGGCGAGGGGTCCAACTGTGACGTAATCAAAATGGCCACCAAAAGCTGGAAAAATACCCAATAATCAACTAATTTTATCCATTTTTCACTCGTTATTGTGGGTTCCACTGGTAACAACCTTGTTCAGAAGTACATTACTAGATATAGTAATGAATCTTTAAATTGTGGTATTCAGATGGAGCAATTTGACAGCCATAATGAATTTCAAAATGGCCGCCATTTTGGTATTTTGGCTTATGAAGTGAAATCATACATGTAATTGTAAGGCAAAACTTAAGGTGTTAGATTTTCTAAAATAGTCAATATCCTTTGCACCAATATTCCCATTCAAATTTATATAGAGGTAGGCATACAAACCAAATTGGCAGCAAGAGTGAATTTCAAAATGGCCACCATTTTGGTATGTTGGCTTATTGAGTTAAATTATGCACGTATTGTAACTTGAAACTTAAAGCGACAGAAATTCTAAAATAGCCAACATTAATATTATACTTTCAAGTAGGCATATGTACTAATTTGGCAGCCATATTTACCATATGCAATTCCTTTGTTTGCAGTAGTATGCATCGACCACATTGTATGTATGTTGGAATTAGTTGTCATCATCATCATCATCATCTCAGAATAGTTCTTGATCCATATTCTTACATATAGCCTATGTGTCCACATACTTCAGTGTAATTGAGTCCATTCTTTCTGCTGCTACATTTCTTTGTGATGCATCCTGTAGAACAATTGCATCGAATCATCTTCAGCAATGATTCTGGTGCTGGACTTCTTTTCATCATGAATGGAACAAATCTGTCACCTAATAAACAATCCATCCCCAGTCAGATACGTTCTCCTCGAGTTAAGCTTTGCAGCAGAGGCTGTGGGTGGAAGTCTTTCAGGTTTAACAAAGTTCTCTGCTGGGCAAACTTTTTTGGAAAGAAACCTGTAGCATAAGGATTCCAAAGACTCTGATTGCTGACCATTAAACAAGGACACCATTGCTTTGCAGTCTTCACTTTCTATATATTCTTGATCCATACTGGGAGTGCAAAATGCCTTGGAACAAGCTTGTAATACAGGATCACCATTGATAATGTTGTGCAATACAGACTTCATGCCTACCCCAAATATTCTTGAAGTAGTGTTGCAACCTGAAAACGCATAGGCAAACAACAAATCATTTCTGTTGCATACGCTCCCCAATTAGTTTAATGAGTGTCTGTTTGTTCAGATCATTTCTTTTTTGCCAGCAAATTGCCAGCATCTGATATGTCTACCTTATTTGCAACCCGACTTTTGCAGCGCTGATTCGTGTTATACTTTGTGTTTTGTCCACCAGTGTATCTATCAAAGACAACCGTGGCCTTGCCATAGTGATCAAATGTGAAAGATATATAATTATCAGCAAGGGAACTATGGGTGCTTCCTTCTGTCCACTTCAAGCGATGTAGAAGAGAACCTCCATCAAGAACATAGTGATCAGTCCTTAGAACCATCTCACGGCCATCAGCCTCTGATGAGGACACATGATCCTGTATGGCTTGTAGTAGTGGTGCTTTATCTGGAAACCAGAAACTTTTGAAACAACAGAGCTGGAACAATGGTTTGGTCATCAGTGACCTTGACAGTCCATGCAGATGCAAGGGTCTTGACTCTAGTCTTCCGTTTGTAGCTATATGAAAAGACAGCTTGTCCTTCCATTTTGTTTGACTGTATCCTTGCCTACTTTGAACCGGTTTTGCATGTGACTCACTTATCAGACTGAGGCTGATGCCCCTGAGACAGTTCCAAGGACTGATCACTATGTTCATGATGGAGGTCTCTTCTGATAATTATGCATCTTTCACATTTGATCAATATGGCAAGGCCACGGTTGTCTTTGATTGATACATTGGGGACCGTATGCACCAGAAAGGATGTCATCTGATCCACGCTGAAGGAGATACCGATATTGATACAGTGAACATGGTGAAAGCAGCAGTCGCATCATTTAAGTCAACAACCCTAATTGGAGAAGACACATCTGTTGGTATTACTTCTTCATTATGCAGAAAAGGACTGCAAGGACTTGTACTTTCGGTCTGACAATGATAAACCATATGTATGATATCAAAGGTTCCCAAGCGCTTACTCAGTTATGACATTTGTTCGGATTTCTTGTTTGCCCATGCGTTTTCAGGTTGTGACACTACTTCAAGAATAGTTGTGGTAGGCAAGTCTGTATTTTAACAAAATCATCAATGGTCATCCTGTATTACAAGTTTGTTCCAAGGCATTTCACGCTCTCAATAGATGGATCAAGAATATGTATAAAGCGAAGGCTGCAAACCAATAGTGTCCCTGTTTAATGGTCAGCAATCAGAGTCTTTGGAATCCTTACGCTACCGGCTTCTTTCCCCAAAAAAATGCAGAGCAAAGAGCTTTGTTAAACCTGAAAGACTTCCACCCACAACCTCTGCTGCAAAGCTTCACTCCAGGAGAATGTATCTATAGGTCATGCAGTGGACGTGTAAAAGTGATGGTATGCATCCAATTGACTGGGGTGGATTCTTTAAGGTGACAAATTTGTTCCATTCATGATGAAAAGAAGTCCAGCGCCAGAATCATTGTTGAAGATGATTCGATGCAATTGTTCTACAGAATGTATCACTATGAAATGTAGGTGCAGAAAGAATGGACTCAATTGCAATGGAGCATGTGCACACATATGCTAATGTGAGAACATGGACAAGGAACTATTCTCAGATGATGATGACAATTAATTCCAACATACATACAATGTGGTCGATGTATACTACTGTAAACAAAGGCATCGAATTGTGGAATAGCAAGATGAATTTTGTTTACTTCAATAATATACTGTAAGCAAC
The DNA here is from genome assembly GCF_039555335.1 of Amphiura filiformis. Taxonomy (NCBI): domain Eukaryota; kingdom Metazoa; phylum Echinodermata; class Ophiuroidea; order Amphilepidida; family Amphiuridae; genus Amphiura; species Amphiura filiformis. Next base: position 37,823,115 of record NC_092640.1, on the reverse strand, counting down.
ATATTGATTTTTATAATGGTGATTATAGCTGACAGCCATTTTGAAATGCTATATGGCTGCCAAATTGGTACATATGCCTACTTAAAAGTAATTTTAATGGTACTATTGGTGCATATGATGTTGGTTATTTTAGAATTTATGTCGCTTTAAGTTTCAAGTTGCAATACGTGCATAATTTAACTCAATAAGCCAACATACCAAAATGGCGGCCATTTTGAAATTCACTGTTGCTGCTTATTTGGTTCGTATGCCTACCTCTATATAAATTTTAATGGGAATATGGGTGCAAAGGATATTGGCTATTTTAGAAAATCCAACGCCATAAGTTTCGCCTTACAATTACGTGCATGATTTGATTTCATATGCCAAAATACCAAACTGGCGGCCATTTTGAAATTCATTATGGCGGCCAAATCGATCAATCTAAATATCATATTACAAAGATTCATTACTACATCCAGTAATGTACTTCTGAACAAGGTTGTCAGCAGTGGAACCCACAAAAACAAGTAAAAAATGGATGAAATCAGTAGATTAATGGGTATTTTTCCAGCTTTTGGCGGCCATTTTGATTACGTCACAGTTGGACCACTCGCCCAAGTTGAATTTTTGTAAACTTTTGATATGTTATTCATTAGACCTTATACTGTAAGAAAATACCAAAAAAGCTTCTGTTGCAATTTTTTTGGGGTTGGGGGTAGCTGTGTCATATTTTGATCCTACTAAAGATCACTCACAGCGATATCACTACATTGAGAAAATTATTCTTCATTATCTAGCCTATCTGAAATCAAAGCGGCATATAGGTCATATATATCTTCTTTTGTGAAAACGTTGCATTCTCTGAAAAGAAGATAGCTGCACTTTGAGTCTGCTAAAACCGTTTCCTTCTTTGACACCAATAGACTGTTTTGTTCTCGATGTTGGTATAGAAACTGTTGAAATCACAAAACAACTGTGATTACCTGGCGATAACTTTGGATGTCATTATTGTAATACCTCTTGTTTTTCTCTCAACATACTTGATGCTTTATGTCAAGGAAAAATGCAACAATGATCAATTGTCTTGCATATAGGCCTACTGGCAAAAAATGTTTTGGAAAAGCGAAATCCTCATATATACATCATGATTGGTAGGTGTAAATGTCCAGACTAAAGCCATCGGGTCAACGGCACATGCAATGCCAGTTGCCTCTGCTGTAACTTCAAGAAGCTAAGTTACAAGCATTTGATTAGACGAAAATCCAGTTTTAAAAGTGACACACTGGCCTGTTCAAAACAACACGGACTAGACATCTGGTTTGAGAGTGGTAATGGCTAATTTGTGTGTGCCTTTGATTCAAAAGAAAAGGAACAAAAGAAAACTGAAACAAAAGAGCTGACATATAAAAACTGAAATAAATATTGCTTTAAATAAAGCTTCATTGAAGAAACTGTGTAGTCTCTTTGTTGCGCTTGTTGGAATCTTTTTGCACATCGTATAGGCCAATTTGTCACTTTTAAAACTGGACCTTCGTCTATTCAATTGCTTGTACATTTGATTCAATGTAGTGTCATAATGTGCAGGATTAGATCTATTACAATTAAACAAATTTACCCCAATAATGGTTAAGTTTTGAAATTGTGCTTATTTTTCCAAGTGTAAGGATCCGGGGGGGGGGGCACTCAACTTTAGAAGTGACGGGTATGTGCCTACCGGTGTCGCGAAGTAGGGGCCTATCGGTAACAAAGCGTTATTTTAAAAAAGGGGGTCATTGGGTACAAACAAAATAAAAAAAGGGGTCATTGGGTGTAATATTTTGAAAAAAAGGGGGTCATTGAGTATAAGATTTCAAAAAATGGGTCATCTGGTTGAAATTTTTGAAAAAAATGGAGCAAAATTTTGAAAGTTTCGGCAAAATTTTGAAAAAATGGAGCATAATTTGAAAGTGTTGACATTATTTTGTTGCATTTTGATGATGTTCTTCTAGAAAAAAGGGGGTCATTGGGTAGCCGCAACCAAAAAAGGGGGTCATTGGGTAGCCGCAACTAAAAAAAGGCGGGTCATCGGGTATGACCTTTAAAAAACGGGGGGTCATCGGGTATGACTTGTCATAAGGGGGGGCCTATTGACAGGCACATACCGTCGCTTCCAAAGTTGAGTGCCCCCCCCCCCCCGGTAAGGATACTTTCTTGGCGCAGTATGTTTAGTTAATATGTTGCCCTTCGTGAACATATAGGGACAATAAATTATTCCTATGGCCATTTTAGTGGTCATCTTGACTTGGTGACTCGTTCTTTTGCACCCTCAAAACGCTTACTTAGAGGTGTCAATGATTGAAGACAACGATTACATCAAAGACAACTATTTCAATGTTTCAAATATTTTTTTTCAATAACATTTGTGGCTGATTATACTGTACTTTGATAAATATTATCCAAATTCAGATCAATTATGCCTCTTAAGGTGGTATTGGATGCATTTTCTAGAAATTAGAAAATGCTTTGAGCATGTTTTAAACAGATTAATTGAGTAGGGTTAAGTACACTGATCAATGTGTTTTTGTTTGAGCAAATCGGACATACGGTTTCCATAATACATCAATTTATATTTTCTTTGTATCCTATTGTTTTTGTCAATAATCAATATAGTTAATGAGCTAAAAGGACTGGAAAGGCTCATTAATATGTAATTTTTGCCAATATTTTGCTAAAAATCAATGCATAAATGTACAGGGTACTTTTATTTTACATACTTTTGCCCTGAAACTTGGTCAAAGTGTTTCTAATATGTTCTAATGTATTATATAGTGAAGCCGCCCTCTAATTTGCATATTTGCATAATTAATGAGCTAATTTGCATAAATGCTAATTAATTATGCAAATATGCAAATTAGGGGGCGGCTTCACTATATAATACATTAGAACATATTAGAAACACTTTGACCAAGTTTCAGGGCAAAAGTATGCAAAATAAAAGTACCCTGAACATTTATGCATGGATTTTTAGCAAAATATTGATAAAAATTATATGTTAATGAGCTTCTCCAGTCATTTTAGCTCATTAACTTTATTGATTATTGATAAAACAATAAGATACAAAGAAAATACAAATTGATATATTTTGAAAACCGTATGTCCGATTGACTCAAACAAAAGGCATATTGATCAGTGTACTTTTCTACTCAATTAATCTGTTTAAAACATGATTAGAGCACTTTTATAATGCCTCCATAACCACCTTAAGTGACGATGTACTATATATATAAGCTTTTCATTGGATTTGGCAGCCATTTTGAAAAGCACCCTCAACTGTGACCTCCTGGTACCTTCCTATTGAAATCTTAATTTAGCGTTACATTACTGTCATCAATACTTAAACCAAAATCTAGTCAATTATACCTCATAATTGACTATGGTAACCGCATAATGCTTTTTTTTTTAAAATTTTGGCGGCCATTTTGAAAAGCATCCCCAACTGTGACCTCCTGGTACCTTCTTATTAATATACTGACTTATTTATACATTACTTTCATAAATACAAATCCATAATCTAACAAATTCTATCTTTTATCCGCCTATTTTAAGAGCATAATTGTTTTTCATTGGATTTTGGCAGCCATTTTGGAAAAAAAAGCGCCCTCACAGGAAAGTTTTCAGGATACAGGATTTTTACCTTATACATTCTTGTTCCTCAGTTTCTCCTTTCATGTGTGGGACCTTATTTTGAACCTGGTCTATTTGGCCGTTTTTCAGCATAGCTGTATGATAGGTAATAACAAGATGGGCAACAGCTCCACTGAGAGACGTTTTTTTCTGGCAACACTGTCATTAAAATATTTTCAAATCGTGTCTCACTTTACGGTGTATTGATGCCAACTTCTTTTGGTACATTATCAACCCTAATCAGGATTTTCAGTGAAAGTAAATGCTCAAAATCCCTATTTTTCCACACTACCTTATAATGTCAACAATCTAAAAAGTTCAAAGTTTCTGGCAACACTGCTCTCCAGTACAACAATTACCAGAACTTTTTTTTCTATAGATAGGTAGACCAATACCTTATCTACTAGAGCTGTGGTCGGCACCGTTTTTTATTGTCGACATGTCGATATAATTCGTATACCGACGTCGACAGTGTGTCGACATAAAAAAAAATTCTAAAAAAACAAAAACAAAAAAAACAAAAATTTTTTTAAATTTTCAAAAAATATTTTGGCCAGAAAATCAAGTTATAGGCCCAAACTGACTTGTTATTCAAGGTTGAAACCAGAGAAATACTGCTACTCGAAAAAAAAAAAAATGCCAATTTTTTTTTACAAAGTTAAGAAAAAAGTTGTACATTTTAATTACTTTTGTTTCTATTGAACAGCTAGCAATGCATACTAATTCAATGTGTCCCTGACTGTTCAATAGAAGCAAAGGTAATCAAAATGTACAAGTTCATCAACTTTAAAAAAAAATTGGCATTTTTTTTTAGTAGCAGTATTTCTCTGGTTTCAACCGTGAATAACAAGTCAGTTTGGGCCTATAACTTGCTTTTCTGGCCAAAAATATTTTTGAAAACTAAAAAAAAAAAAAAAAAAAAAAAAAATTTTTTAATAATTTTTTTTTTGATGTCGATATATACGTGCCGACGTCGACATTTATGTCGACATAAGGCATGTCGACCACAGCCCTATTATCTACCTACCCTGCAAAAAATAATTTAAAAAAAGCACCACTTTGGAGGTTACGTCATTTTTAAAAAGATCATTTTTTTCATAATTAAATTAACGAAAAACACCCCTATTTTACACAATGGTATCTACCATATTGAAATAATTAATTGTTATGTTTACTTCATTTTTGGAAAGGACAAGGATGGATACTTTATTGTATGGGAGAAGATTATTTTAATTCACGTTCTTCATACAGAAATATGACCTAATATTTAAGCATTTTTCCAGTTGTGAAAAGGGTAAAAATAGTGAAAATTGGGTCAATTCATATTTTGGCCGTTACCATGGTAACCATAGATGAAGAGGTAAAATTTTAACCAAATTTATACATGTTGACTCAATGTCTAACCATGTGCAATGTATAAAGAAAATCAATTTTTTGAAGTCTGCCACCACATCTTTGATTTTTATACACAATGTCTCTTAAGTCCTTCGCACACGGATGCAAAATATCGCACTGCGCCAATTAGGGGCTCGATCACTGTGCGCATACCATGTTACACACAAACAATACACGCACCTGTGCAGTTCAATACGCACTGTCTCATAACACAGGCAAGAACCAATAAAATTACAGGGAAAATGACAGCTGTTTAAGAATAGTGGTTTGTGTTTAGTGCAGTCAGTGACTTTGATGTGTGTCGAGGCAGCTATATTGTGCAACAGTGCTTTGAGTGAATGCTGTCAATTTGTAGCTGACATCACTTGCTGCACATTGAATAAACAGGTTTCGAGTCCCATTCATGCCTCAAAACAACTTTGTATCCCTCTTGTGTCACCAAATTTGACCCCATTTCTGAAGTTGAGGTACAATGTCCTTTGAAAATAATGGGAGTATGAAGTCAGCAATGACGATGCTGGTTGCCGTTATAATTATAGCACAGTCAAGTTATGAAATCACCCACCACTATTTGCAACAAAATCCATTTCACATGCATCCATCTCCCAAAAGCTCACACAAAACAAACTTCAAAACAATCTCTTCGTATAATAGAGCAGTCAAATTAAGGAAAATTGGGTGAACCCACCACAACAGTATCCATTTAATCACCATTCATTTCAGAAAAACATATTACATCACACATCAAAAGTATTTGCATAAATCCAAAATGGCCACTTATGCAAGGGTGAAATTTTAAAGTTGGTCAAAACCACACCAATGTTTTCCTCTCGTCATAAGGATTCAGAAAGAGTATTATTTGACTTATCTCCTATACAGTTCTTGAGTTATATGCCAAAATGAGTTATTTTCCTTAATTTGACTGTTCTTTATTATTCTAAGAAGTTGTTTTGAAGTAGACTATCAGTTAATGAGTTTTAATTTGTTTCCAAATTTGGAGCAATAATGCTCATTAAGTGATTGAATTTTACTCTACTCAGATATTTCATACAGTACATCTGGTCAGAAGACACAAGAAGTATTAAATCAAGCAATTTTATTGTTGTTGTTTTTATTCAGCCCTCAAGGAGGAGCAGGCAGACCAAGTCCAGTGCCAAGCACACAGCCATCACAACCCTCACCAACAAGACAAATAGGCCTAGAAACAAGAGATTCAGCTACAAGGTTAGAGACATCATCAGCGGCTGGGTCAGCAACAGCAATGGAAGCGACTCAGGCGCCAAGGGCTAGTACGCCACCTCTGAGGACTGTGGCGTTTGAGGAATTCAAACATGAGAGAGGCAGCGAGATTAATAGGATACTTATGGAAAACAAAGGTGAGTTGTTATGATAATGAAGTAACAAAAATGAAAGCACCTTGATGCCAGAGCCTAGCATTGGGCTATTCCTGTTGAAATCCATACACCCTGTATGGAAGATATGACCTTAATCTCCCACACAGGGGGTGTAGATTTCAGATGAAGCTAGTCAACCATTCTGATAACCGCCTGCATGGATGATAAGGTCATGGCTTTGATAAGGGTGTATGGATTTCAACTGGCATAGCCCATTTCCTTGATTATGATGGAAATATCCAGTTTTATCTGGGTAGGTTGAAGTTGTTTTCTTTGACAATTAGGAGTGTGCTTATCAAGCTATAATCCTATTCAATATACCAGGTTACCATATACCAGTTACAACATCCCAGCTTGGGGTATACCAAGCTGTAAGGCTATTCAATGATGGTCATGATGATGATGGTTATTTAGAGAATAAGCGATAGGAATTTTTATTTTGCCTATCCTCTACCGTGTGATAGGCGACAGGCAGGTCAATATTTTGAGTAGTGGATGCCGGCGCAGCCGTATCCACTACGATAAAAATATTGGACCTGCCTGTCGCTCTATCATAGGTAGAGGATAGGCAAAATAAAAATTCCTATCGCTTATTCTCATTCTTAGTCAGTTAAATATTATTTTAATAACTGTAAACAATTTTTTACCGTCATAAAAACTCCCTCATTATAAAATGAGCGAAACTTGTTTACAACTTCACGTATTCTGTTTGCGTACTGCTAGCGGCGTCGCGTATTCCGCACTAGTCTCACGCATACATCGCGATACATACGCGCACCTCTACAAGCGTGTAAGGCATTATCAAGCGCATGATGGCGTGGGGTCGTCTACGGCCTGATAAAGCGGCACCCAAAATCTTGCGATTGTCCAATCAAAAATGTGTATACGAACTAGACCACTCCCACTGACTAAGAATGAAAGTTATGCATTACTTCTTAAAAGGGGTGTAGTTTAATCATTCATGTTGGGTTTTCTATCTTACTTTGAGGCATACCATTACAACAACATGTTTCCAAATTTTGAGTTGTATTGCTCCTGCGGTTTTGATATGAGAAGCAAAAATGTGTATAACAGTGCCCCGTAGGAGAGTATGTCACATTTCTGGTGTGGTTACAATTCACCACCTTTTTGTTCACACCATCGAAACTAAACATATCTTAGGCATTTAATTTTATACTGGGGTAATGAGAAAAATATTGGCTTTCTTGTGATACCAAAATGTCAGTTTTGATGGAGTGAAGTCTCTTGTCTCATTTCTCAAGCAATAAGTATTTATAGCTACTCTTGATGAACAATATTTTCACTACAATTGTTGTAAACATAAACAGTGTCATGAGTGTATTTTGTGTCTACTAATACAATTTCATACACTCTTAGAACCACATAGCCAATCAGAAAAGCCGTTAGAAAAATACGCGGAGTGCATTAATATTGTATAATTCACGGGCGTACACTCCGCGTACTACGCACAGTCCTTTCGCATACGTTCACATCGCGTAGGATTGATTCATTTTTCTTGCAGGTTGATGCATTTATATTTGCTTGTATTTTCCAACATTTTTAGTGACAATTTTGTTGTAAAATAGCAAAAATCACAGCTTTTTTTCTATCTCAGTACACATGCATTATTTTGTACAATTTCACTCTCAACAAGTGATACGCATTTATTAACCTATAATTAAAATTACTTGATTCGGGTAGACTCTTTTTGGTTCAAGGCATCCATTCATTCAGGTGAACAAATTTAATGCAATTGGTGTCATTGTGGTGTAATACTGTTTAATAATGGTATTGTAGTGATTATATGTTTTGAATTGTCTTATCCAATAGATATCTTGAGTGCTAAAAACAAGCTATGCAGAGACTTGGCAAAGACAATTAACCTGACCAAACAAGAAATCGATGAGACTAGGTTGACACTGGAGCAGTTGAGGAGTGAACGACTTGAACAAGGTAAAAACCCTTAATATTCTACTTGTGTGTGTTTACCAGGTTGGACAGTGATAGAGGGCTTTGTCTTTTCTGTTGTTTGAAATTCCCCCATGCCTATAATTATTGGGTTAAGCCATTCGTTAGGGATCTAATCTTATTTCGACGATGCCAGTAAAATGCTGATCTCAATTAAATTCAAAACTCGGAATTGATTGTATATTACAATCTTATGAAGGTTTCTTACAAAATAATTTGGGTCACAAATGTGTGTAACATGACCGCTTTGTATCATAAATTGTGCAATGATGTGATGGGTTTTTCCCATGGTAGCACAAACTTTACAATTGGCTGTTCCAGTTGAAATTCATACACCCCCTATGAAAGATATGTTCTTAATGTGTAAATTTTAAATGGAGTGATCCATTCAGCCAACCCCATTTGAGATTTGCGCTCCGTGTGTGGAAGATTATGTCTTCCATAAGGGGTGTATGGATTTCAACTGGAATATCCCAATATATGCCCCTTGTGATGTATCATCATAATACTAATCATGGCGTGTCCGTCCGTCTCTCTGTCCGCGCGTTCTCGCGGTTCGCGTTCGCGCGGTGCACTATCGCGTGCACGCGGTGCTCTATCGCGGAGTATCAACGGGAGTGTGCACGGAGTTAACAGGTGCATCGCATCGGACCAATAGGCCTATTTTCAACACATATTTCAATACGGAACATGTGCATATATAGGCCTATTTCAGCAGAACATGACTACTTTCTGGGGTCCTCCAGAATGGTTAACATACAAATAATCAGTTATGGTAAAGCCTATAACCGTGTTTGCGTTCACCGAAACGTACCGGCCTATATCCACGTCCAGATACCGGTACTAATTTCGGGTCCTCCAATGTGGTAGCAGGACAGGGTTTGGAAGAGGCGAACTATGGGTTTCCATGATTATGGGTAGGCCTACTGGACTACCGAAGCTTCCCGAAGTAAGCATCACAGCTACAAAACAAACAGAGTTGATTAAGTTGTGTCAAGTTGGGTCTTGATCATTGAGATACCCATTTCATAGTAGTTTATAAGATCAGGGCAGGTATATGGGTAACTGGTGTTGGGTAATTAGAAATAGGCCTATCACGAGAACTGCCCGACCCGAAAACCGCAAAATCTAGTAATAGTATAAGATGGATACTTGCTGGCAACTTGTCTCATTTTTACAGATCATCATGAAATACTCAGTTAGAATTGATTCGGCACTGCGATATCACAGCCTAGTTGAGCGAGTCTCAAACCCTCTACGACGAATAGAAATTCATTACACTGTAATCTTTTTTCACCGTAAATTAGTCAAATCTGGCTTGAATATCATCAGCTGCGATATCAGCTGCTATAATTTGGTTCACCTCAAGTTTGTTAGTGACCTATGTGCGTATCTCTTTCGCGGCAGTATCGAATCGTGGGCGTAAAGTTAAACGCACACGTACAGGGGCATTTTGCGGCGCAACTGCAAAAAAGCATTAACGTCACTACCGAACTTGAGGTGAACCAAATTATATGTGAAGTAATCAGTGACATTGGATCAGCATTGGGCTATTCCAGTTGCAATCCATACACCCCTATGGAAGACATGACCTTAATCTTCCACACAGGGAGTGTGGCTTTCAAATGGAGTTACCTTAATAGGTGACTCCATCTACACACCCTGTCTGGTAGATTAAGGTCATGTCTAGTCTTCCATAGGGGGTGTATGGATTTCAACCGGAATAGCCCTTTCACCAACACATCTTTACAGTTGTACATACATATATGTACTTTTAAGTGATGAGATATGATATAACAAGGTCAAAAGTTTCAATTGTTGTAAAATGTAGACATATATACAAACAAGAAAAAAAGGGAGCTAAACATTAAAATAGGTAAGATTTTTGTCTTTGTAAAGATATGCTAGGGATGTACAGTTTTCTACAACTGCAGAATCAGTTACTGTTCAATTTGTCAAAATTGTCTTCTTTGGCTTCGTTGGGATCAGATCATGATCTGAATGGAATAATTAAAGTATAAGTCATTCAAACTTCTCATTTTATTCCGCAGGTGAATTTGTCAGTGAGAATGGTGAGCAAGTCATAAGTGAGCAAGAGTTCCAATTGATGAAGAAACTCAAGGAATTGAAAGCTTCATATCGTATTGACTATGATGAACTCACTCAGGTGAAGTCAGAGAAGAAATACTGCCAGAAACTTGTAGACCAATGCAGGCAAAGATTAGTTACAGGTAAGACAGTATGCATTTTTAAAGCTCTAAATTTACTGCTTGATGACATTAAAAAACATTCATGTTCATTTTCTTTCATATGTTTATTCACTATTTCTTGAATGAAGATATATTTATAGGTTAATAATAACTGCGTATCACTTGTTGAGAGTGAAATTGTATAAAAGAATGCTCACGTTATACTGAGATGTTGATGCATCTAATGCACCGCAGTGCATTAGACCCATCAACATCTCGGTACAAGTGCATCGTTTTGTACAATTTCTTACGCAACAAGTAATATGCAGGAAAAAATCCTGTAATTTTGCAATTTTATAACAAAATTGTCTCTAAAATGTTGGAAAATACAAGACAAATAAAAACACATCAACCTGGAAGAAAAATTAATCAATCCCTATGTAATGTGAACATGTCCAAAAACACTGTGTAGTATGCGGCGCTCACACGCAATAATACTCAATCAATATCATTTTCTAACATTTACTTTGATTGGTTCTCACTGTCTATGAGTGTATGTTGTATGTTTATTTTATGAAAGGTTGTATTTAAACATCTTTGTTGAGTTAGAGGGAGTCCATCTTATTTACCAATAAGATCTTTATCCTTTTATTTCCACAGAATTTGATAATTGGTACTCTGATTGCTTCTTATCCAATGGAGGAGAAGAGAATCAGACTAGTGCTCAAGCAGGACTTGGAGCTCGCCCTGGAACCCTGTACAATGGTGATGTGGTAAGTTTGCCCTGGGATTGACACAGAATTTGATAATTGGTACTCTGATTGCTTCTTATCCAATGGAGGAGAAGAGAATCAGACTAGTGCTCAAGCAGGACTTGGAGCTCGCCCTGGAACCCTGTACAATGGTGATGTGGTAAGTTTGCCCTGGGATTGACACAGAATTTGATAATTGGTATTCTGATTGCTTCTTATCCAATGGGGGAGAAGAGAATCAGACTAGTGCTCAAGCAGGACTTGGAGCTCGCCCTGGAACCCTGTACAATGGTGATGTGGTAAGTTTGCCCTGGGATTGACACAGAATTTGATAATTGGTATTCTGATTGCTTCTTATCCAATGGAGGAGAAGAGAATCAGACTAGTGCTCAAGCAGGACTTGGAGCTCGCCCTGGAACCCTGTACAATGGTGATGTGGTAAGTTTGCCCTGGGATTGACACAGAATTTGATAATTGGTACTCTGATTGCTTCTTATCCAATGGAGGAGAAGAGAATCAGACTAGTGCTCAAGCAGGACTTGGAGCTCGCCCTGGAACCCTGTACAATGGTGATGTGGTAAGTTTGCCTTGGGATTGACACAGAATTTGATAATTGGTATTCTGATTGCTTCTTATCCAATGGGGGAGAAGAGAATCAGACTAGTGCTCAAGCAGGACTTGGAGCTCGCCCTGGAACCCTGTACAATGGTGATGTGGTAAGTTTGCCTTGGGATTGACACAGAATTTGATAATTGGTATTCTGATTGCTTCTTATCCAATGGAGGAGAAGAGAATCAGACTAGTGCTCAAGCAGGACTTGGAGCTCGCCCTGGAACCCTGTACAATGGTGATGTGGTAAGTTTGCCCTGGGATTGACACAGAATTTGATAATTGGTATTCTGATTGCTTCTTATCCAATGGAGGAGAAGAGAATCAGACTAGTGCTCAAGCAGGACTTGGAGCTCGCCCTGGAACCCTGTACAATGGTGATGTGGTAAGTTTGCCTTGGGATTGACACAGAATTTGATAATTGGTATTCTGATTGCTTCTTATCCAATGGAGGAGAAGAGAATCAGACTAGTGCTCAAGCAGGACTTGGAGCTCGCCCTGGAACCCTGTACAATGGTGATGTGGTAAGTTTGCCTTGGGATTGACACAGAATTTGATAATTGGTATTCTGATTGCTTCTTATCCAATGGGGGAGAAGAGAATCAGACTAGTGCTCAAGCAGGACTTGGAGCTCGCCCTGGAACCCTGTACAATGGTGATGTGGTAAGTTTGCCTGGGATTCAAATTTCAAACAAAATCCAACCAATACTTGATTCTTGCAAAGAGATGTGGGAATCATTGAATTTTCACAACTAATCTACTGTTTAAAAAAGGTGAAACTGATAATTATCATGTTTGAAGATTTCCTTGCCCAGTACAAGAATCAATCTTGATTCTTGCAAAGACAATTTGTGGGAATCAGTTAATTCTCTATCAAACTTACCTACAGTTACACTGGGAAAATTTACAAAAATCAACATTGATTTCATGCAAATATTTTGCAAGAATTGATTTGCAAGCATTTCCTTGCAAAGTGCGAGAATCAATCAATCTAGATGTTGGCATGGGAATTTTGTGACAAAGTATGGGTGGTGTAGACTTTCATTTAAAAATCCAACCAATTCTGATTCTTACAAAGAAAAATTAATTTTAATTGTGGCATCATTTGATTATCGCAACTTAGCTACAGTTTAAGCTGGGAAATTTTTAGACTGGGAAAATTTACAGGAGTCAACTTGGATTCATGGAAAACTTTTAAGAGAATCTTTGGGACAATTCTTGCCAAGATTCTACCCTTCCAAGAGAATAACCTGACTGCAGGAATCACAGCTAACCTGAGTCCTAGCTCTGCCTCTCGTATTTACCAGGCATTTTAAAACCTTATCATGTGATGTTTTTACACTTTTTTACTAAACAGCCCGAAGATGAAGGAGAGAAATTTGAACGCCTGCAATCACAACTTCTGATGGAAAACCCAGACTCCGCTGCCTTTTACAATGCCAAGATGAGGACAGAAAGAAGGGTAAGATTTATCATGTGGGATTTCTAGATTTTTGTGTGTCCTAAGATTCCAGATAAGATATCACTATTGACAAATACTCAATGGATGGAAAGAGTTGTGTGCATCCCACTTGTGTTTCCTCTGTTCAGAGTTTCACTGACAGACGGGCCAAATTCCTATGGAACAGGATGCAATCAGGATAGCTCAATCGATAAGACTCTAGAATATGTTGCGTAAGGTTATGAGTTTGAGCCCGGCAGTGACGTTAGTTTGGTCTTGTGAAAATTCTCCTGGACAAAGAACTTATATGTGCCATTGTAACCTATACAAAACCTGGGGAGCTGATACTGGCTGGGAATGTTTATAGTCTGGTTTGTGTGCGCTTCTTAGCTGGTAGTCCCTGAGTTGTTGTTAAATGGTTTATGGAATGATTTGGGCCACTGTGGTCAGTGACAATCTGTAAAGTGTGCAGAGACCTGTGGGTTTGGCATGGCACACTATTATCCTGTATCAGCGTCTTAGATAGAAATTGAGATTTGTCATCATTTGAATAAAATTACTGATCATAAAATAATGTGACACTAAATGTACATTTAGCAGTCTTTTGTAACCTACCATGGAGTCTATAGATTCAAAATATGTGTTGCTACAGGCTTGATACATGTAATATGAATTTTGTCTACTTTTAAAAGAGAAATGTTTTATTGTTTTGGTAGTAGTCAAAAGAGAATTTAATACTAAACCCTTTTTTTCCACTTTAATATTTTTTTTACAGCAAACTTTAGAGAAAGCCATGAACCAAGCACAAGCCCAACAATCAGTCAGGAAACACAGCAATGTAGGAGCACCTACTGTGACAATACGAAACAAACCACCATCAACGCTTATGACGGTCCAGTAAAACTGTGTTGTAATATCGAATAACCGTCCACTAGTATACCAAACTATTAAGTATTATATATTTTTGCCATTTTTTTTTATATCTGTTAATTGTGTAATATAAGTTCAATAAATATTGAGTTGAGCTCATTTGTGAAATGGAATGACATGTACTAATGAGCTGGTAGTCTCTAGTACTAGTCTCGTCAAAATTGGTTTTGTGTCACCACTAATTGCTACAGAATTGTTTTCACCGCTGTACATTTCAGATTATGTCCAGTGTTCGAAATAAGCCCTATCGCAGTGCAATTTGCACCCCATAATTTGCCTGTTGCGATACAACTTTAAAAGTGTGGTGCGAAATTGCGATACCTCATTGTACTGACTTTATGTGTTGATTGTCTGAGAATGCACTTCAAATTGCTCTGCGTCAGATGAAATTACACCACAACTTTCAAAATGGGGTTCAAAAGTGCACTCTAAGGTAAAAAATATTAATTTGAAGACTGGATTTATCCCCGAATATCATACTAAAAGTATACCAAAATTATGCTTGGTGGAAAGGTAGTTGGGGGTCCAATTTCAAAATTGATCCAACTTTTTTAAAAATTATTCCAAAGTAATAATACCTCCAGTCATAAGGATTCAGAAAACAAGTATAATTTGTCTTATCTGTGATGTACGGTACTTGATTTATTATAAGCCAAAAGATCAAAACAAAATTCACCAAACACCATGTGGAAAGAACACACTTTGAACAGAGGCAGCAAACAAGCACACCAACATTTTCAAGCTATAAATCATCATGCCTTTAATATGGCAATCACAGATGTCACTTAAAAGAAGTGTTTGAGAGGTTGCAAGCCTTTTGGTAAAATTTGAAGGGATATAATTTGAGACCAAATTAAAAAAAACTGGTTTACGTGATTGGTTGCTGACCTGCGCACAGTATGGCATTTTCGGTCTGGTTGAAAGGACGTCATAAGCAAACTATACCATTTTTCATCTTGAAGTTACAGTAACGTCAGTGCGTATTTCATTAGTGCAGCTTCAAATAGCTAGCATTCGCTCAAAGCGCTGGCGTAAACATGCACATGCTTAAAGATGCTGCATAGATGCGCGCGCGAAACATCTGCCTTAACATGTTGACATCAGGGTGAAAAATGGTATAGTGTTTTTATTCAGTCCCAGATACATTTTGTATTGGAATTGCATGGACACAAAATAAATTAGTATTAAATTTTCAGATATTTTGTCAATTCATCATTTTTCAAACAGAATTTGACTTATTACAAAACAAGATTTTGGGGAAAATCTGAAGAGAAGGATGAATAGAGCTTTTTTCCAATTGAATTGAATTGATGACTATTGTCACACAACAAAAGTTAATTGTGTGATAAAATCATGTTTATTATAATTATTATACAATGTACAAAGGTAGTATAGACATGACAGAATTCAAAATCGTTCTTCAGTATAAATTCTACAGTACTTTATGTACACATTTATTCCGTCCATACTTCAGTTTTTAATTTCATCACATGAGCCATTCTCAGGGCTTTATTTTGCTGAAAACCCAATCATAATTAGACTTATGGTTCCAGAGATATGGCCATTTCAGTGTTGCTCAGAACAATAAAATACAAAGGATGTTGAATACTATTATAGGTTATATCACAAAATCAATATTCCCAACATCCGACTCATTTTGCTTCATTTATTACTAGTTTAGATTAAATAAATTTACTTTATATCCTCATTGTTGTTGGGTACAATTTAATATTTATGGTGCCCGTCCGATATGTCGAATGTTCGCTATGTTGAAAAAAAAATAAAATTCACTACGGTTTGCTAGGGTTATGTTTAGGGTTGTGGTTAGAGTTAAGGTTAATTTTAGGGTAAAATTTGAACCTAGTTTCATCTGTGACTATCAGGTATATTAAGTCTCAGGCTTCATACTTAACATAGCAAGCCTTATTTTCGACATTGAAACTTCAACATAGCAAAACTTCAACGTGGCAAACCTTCGGCATAGTGGGCTGTATCTATATTTATTAGGTTCCATTTCAAGTGGTGATTATTCCAGTGGCAGGTCATTTCTCAGTGATCAGAAGAAAGACTTGTTGGAACAAAATTTTTTAGAAGAAATGACCTTCAGCCAGGAGACACTTAGCTCATTCATAGATTGCAGTCATTTTGTTGATATGTTTTTACCACATTATATTCATAGTTCTATTAATATTTTGAATCAAACCAAAATATATGAATGAGTTATGTTTTATGATAATAAAAATATGTGACACTATTAGTTACCCCCTGTTTGTTCACATAATACGGGAAAATATCTACGGTCTGGTGCTGTATTCCAACGAAGCCGCGGCACCAGACCATAGGTATTTTCCCGTATTTTGTGAGAACAAACGGGGTAACGGTTTATCCTTTAGCGAACATGAATTCTATTATCTTCCGACTTGTTCGTAAACTTTGCTGAAGGAATTTAGTTTGATAATCTTATTAAAAAGTAGGTCATTCTGTTCCTTGCTTTTTATAGTGCAGCCATGCCGCGCGTAAAGTATGCGCACGAGTCTTAGGATGTTGTGCGAGTTTTATTAAGCATATGCACGCGTGTTAGGACTACGTATAGGTAATAAGGAAAAGATTAGTTATTCATTGTCAGATATTGTTTAGAGGTTAATGACTGCGCATTAGGTTTTTGAGGGTATTGTGAAAAATGTAAACATTTTGCTCATGGATCTCCTGAGGAATATCCTGAGGAGTGTAGCCCCGAAGGATATTCCAAGGTCCAAGTAAAATATTTACTATTCGAAGAACAATCAGAGGTCATACTAGGTTAAAGGTCATCTAGAAATCAAATTGTAAATTGCTCCGATTTGACTGAAACGTAGTTGATAATGTACATGCCATGATGCCACACATTGGCCCCCTAGCCCCTATAATAGGGGCTAGGGGGCCAATGTGTGTCATCAGCACCATCGGTGCAGGTGAGGCTGCAGCACCATTGGTGTTCTTGTTATAATCATAATCGAATACCTAAGTGGAAGAAGAGCCCAACTCCACCATTTTAACAAAAATGAGTTAAGACCTATACCATTGCCATATAAACATATCATTTCAGATGTATGTTATAATGTATGTTCATGTACCAGTACTTAAGATCCACCGAAGATAAAAATAATCTGTTTCTAAAACTTTCCCAAGTTTTTTGTTAATATCTCAAAAAAATGTTGATGGGAGTTGGGACCTTCTTCCACTTAGGTATTCAATTATTATAATGCTGGTTTTAGCTATTATCAATTTTTTTAAAGTTTACCAAAAAATGAAAGAAGGGTGAAAGCACTTGTCATGATATTGCACAGGCCTATGTCAAACCGTCCATTATTATCCGCTCAAAAAGTTGTATTAACATTAAACAGATGTATAATAAAGATACATTGATGAAAGTGTAAAATATTGTTGTATCATAATGTATAAAATATGAATAAATTAAAGAACTGAACATATTGAAACTAACCATATTATTTTTGTCAATTGTGATTTAATGAGTCACAAAATAAGCATTATAATTGGTTTGAAGTTGTGTCCACTTGTTTGTCAGAGGTACTGCCAGACTGTCAACATTTTATTATTAAATTCAGGGTCAGTATAGCAATATAAGGCAACTTGAAGATTTGTAGGCCTACTTTGTAAGACATTTGTAATATATTTCAATCAGTCTTGCGGTTCTTGAGTTATACTCAAAAGTGTAGGTTTTCTAAATGTTGACTCTAAATCAACAACCAAAAGAATGTTTTCTTTTTTCTGACAATTTCCTGTAACGTGCATTTACTTTTTTTTCAAAACGCTTGATATTTGAAAAATAAAGAAAATTCGAACCACGGACGGAAGCACGCAACATGTGCCAAAAGATATAAAGAGCAAAACAAAATTAACTACCCTTTTGGATTTGTTTCTATATTTCAAAAAGCATTTCTTCGATTGAAAATATTTTTGTCATGCATCATCTTCAGACTCATAGCTTATTCATACCCAGTTGTTTCTAATCCCACAGGTGTCTGATGCACACATGAATGGAGAGATTGCTGATTTCAAAAGTCACAAATGAGAATCCTACAGTATCATGTCTGCATTCTGATCATTATCAGTGATTCTCAATTTGTTACCATATAGCTCCATATGCCCCGCCTGTCTGACATGAATAGTGCATTATAATCAGGCACC
This sequence comes from Amphiura filiformis, assembly GCF_039555335.1. Classification (NCBI taxonomy): domain Eukaryota; kingdom Metazoa; phylum Echinodermata; class Ophiuroidea; order Amphilepidida; family Amphiuridae; genus Amphiura; species Amphiura filiformis. Next base: position 37,804,604 of record NC_092640.1, on the reverse strand, counting down.
CAGTATCAGGAAAACTTGCATTATAAACGGGCAACCAGTATTAGCAAGTATACACTTGGATTATAATCGAGCACCCGATATCAGGAAAACGTGCATTTATATAATCAAGTGTTTGATATTAACTTTTTGCAACTTTTTCATTTAATATGTGCTCATTTAAGGGGTGGGGTATGAACGTTTGGACAGTACTTATTGTGGGACATTAGAGCACATGAGACATATCAATTGCATTCTGAATACGAAGAATGTCCTTCTGATATCAAATAATTTTGATTTTTTGAAATTCGCAATGTAATACACATTTTATGGCAAATGATTAAAATTGATATTTTTGATATTTAACAGTACTAAATAAACTTGATAAATCTGATGATTTACACTTAAAGTGTATGTAGGTGGGATGAAAAGCCGACGATCAATTGAAAATTTTGACCTTTCGTATTGAAGATATGGATTTTTCCCCCAAAACCAAAAAAAAATTAGGTCTTTTTGGGAAAAAAATCCATATCTTCAATATTAAAGGTCAAAATTTTCAATTGATCGTCGGCTTTTCCTCCCAGCTACATACACTTTAAGAATATGTCATTAGATTTATAAAATTTACTTCGAGGACTGTTATATCTCAAATATGTGAAAACTATCAAATTTTAATAATTTGTCATAAAATTTGTATTATATCGTGAATTTCAAAAAATGAAAATTATTTGATATTAGAAAGACATTCTTCGTATTCGGAATGCAATTCGATATGTCTGATGTGCTCTCATGTCCCACAAAAAATACTGTCGAAACGCTCAAAACGCTCATTCCAGATCCCTTAAGCATGAAGTCAGCTCAGGTATGAAATTGGTGCCTTTGATGCTATGAGTCTGCTGATAATGCATGCCAAAAATCTTTTCAAAAAGAAATACTTTTTGGAATATAGAAACAAATCCAAGTGGGTAGTTAATTTTGTTTTAATCTTTATTATAATGCCCCTATCCTGCACTTGATACTGCCCCCACGAGAAGGTTTTACTGGTTATAGTAGCACAGACTTAACAATGTGAGTCTAAGGGACTGTTCAATATTTACCCCAGGGAGTGGGAGTTTTGACAAAACATCGACCTGTTCAAAATGTTTGGATCCCCCTTGTTTCCCCCTTTTCTCCATTTAAAACTTAGCATTACCCCTCATGGGGAAAAATTCAGATTCCCACCCGTCTAGATTCCCCCCCAAAAAATAGGATTCCCCCCCTTAAAACTCCCACACCCCCGGGGCGTAAATATTGAACGGTCCCTAATAGTACATGGTGTTACGTAGAATTATCATAAGTCAGTGCAAAATTTGCTACATTAGTGGAACCAATGTTTTTTGCACCCTTATACCCTAGGTAACAAGACTTGAGTTGGTTCCATTTTTTTCGAATGTGTCTTCGGCGGCCATTTTGAAATTCAAAATGGCCACTATATTTAGCCTTTTTTAAGCCGTAGGCCTATTTGTCCCAAAAGCGCACAAAGTTATATTTTTCTTAATGAATATTTAAACTTTTGATTGTCAAAATCCACTAACAATATAATTAGGATCGTTTTCTAGAATCCAAGATGGCTGCCAAATCCAAAATGGCCGCCAATTTGTCTAAAATGGTCTGCCAGATATAAGGACATTGATTTCTTTCCTTTTTTGCTGATTATTTTCACGACTTATGTTTCTGAGAATCCACTGAGAACTAAAAACTTAATTTGGTCCATTTTCTCTAATCCAAGATGGCCTCTAAATCCAAAATGGCCGCCTTTTATTAAGGGTACATAACACAAACTAGCTTTCCATAGACTTTACGTGCAAAATAGGGGTTGCGTTTTAGGCCATAAGTCGAGTTACCTCTTACTTTAAAATATATATTTGATATCATTTTAATCAGAACAAAATTCTGCATAACATATCTGAAAATGACACAACATTTTCCGTCTACTTTTTGAGAAAATTAGCGTTATATAAAAAGGCCATATTTTCCCGTGTTTACATCCGACTGCTAACCGCGTTTTGACCTCGTGTGTTCATGCGCCCCTAATCGATATATTTGATATCATTTTAATCAGAACAAAATTCTGCATAACATATCTGAAAATGACACAACATTTTCCGTCTACTTTTGAGAAAATTAGCGTTATATAAAAGGCCATATTTTCCCGTGTTTAGGCTACATCCGACTGCTAACCGCGTTTTGACCTCGTGTGTTCATGCGCCCATAATCGATATATTTGATATCATTTTAATCAGAACAAAATTCTGCATAACATATCTGAAAATGACACAACATTTTCCGTCTACTTTTTGAGAAAATTAGCGTTATATAAAAAGGCCATATTTTCCCGTGTTTACATCCGACTGCTAACCGCGTTTTGACCTCGTGTGTTCATGCGCCCATAATCGTAAACATCACTCAAATTTTTGCATTTTCTTTTCAAATTTTCAGAGATTACATTCACAAAATCTAGTAAAACACGATTTTTAACACTAAAATTGTTAATATTGTACCGATTTTCTTCAATTTTTACGCAAAGTTGGGACTATAGTCGTGATAAACTTTTACCGGAAACCGCTTCACAGGCGGATTTAGTGGTATGAACCTAGACTCGATCCTTCTTTGCCATCAATTTGGAGTTACCGTTGTTATCGCCATTACATATTTCTCAAATTTTCACTTTTTAATGAACTTTGCGATGATGTATATGTCTTTGAAAGTATTCATGGGAAACACTTTTATATCTGCAACACACTGAGACCATTTGCACCCGTCAAGTCAATAAGGCAACGTGAAGGATTGTGGGTAAAAAAAGGCGCCGCCATTAGAGGCCAGAAGGATTCAGGCTAGTATGAACCCTTAAAATATTACATACCGGCTTAGGCAATTACTATCATTGAGAGTAAAATACATGTATCTCATTTCTGTCAGATATGGATAAGAAAATGATTCTAAACATTACATCTTAAAGTAGTGCAACATCATTGTTTAAGGATAATATAGGTGCATTTCACCTTTCAAAATGGCCGCCAAAGTATCTTGAAATTGGCTAAGATTAATTTTTCAGCATTTATGCAGTGAAATGCAGAAAATCATGTTCTTAAAAGTTGAAATTTCAATATTGTAATTCAACTTTAGACATTTATGATTGAGCTGACCTTGAGGTATTTAAATGGCTAGTTGTCATTATCTATGTTATGAGTATTTCCAAGTTCCTCAGTTTGGTGCACAGCTGTATTGGTACACTCTTCATCTGCTCCACAAGTACATGCTTCTGTACAAGTCAGATTGTGTTGTCTTCAGGAACATCTTCTGGAGCATTTGCTTATTTCACATCCACACCTAACAAGCTCGACAATAGACTTGGGAGCTATTGCAATGTCTGACAGGATAGGTACTGGAATGTTATCTACATCATTCAACCATCCTAGCTTGAACGAGTCTGGTCTTGGCTCCAAATATATGCTTGCATATGCGCCCGCAGAATGTGTTGATGTCACGCAGCAGAAATTGGAGGGATTTTTATCAATCCCCTGGTTGGCTCTTGAAGCGTTTCCATCTCAGTTTTTCAGCTGTGTTGGCCTATAGGTAATTTTGTGTGCCCATGAGCCTGAACAAAAACCTCTCACAGCCTAAAAAACACTTTGAGATGGCATTTCTGCATCACCAAGTTGACTCAGTGCTGTGAGTTATCCAGGTGTTGCTTCAGTGAAGGCCTTGAAGGCAGTCTTCTTGCCTATACCTCTGATATGTCCACTTGTGTCGCATCCTATTAAACAATGCAGTCTCGGAAGCGCTGCTGCTTTTGATGTCCAAGACGGATATGTATTAGTTTCAGAAATAATTTCCTTCTGTTGTCACCTGTTCTCATAAGCGTGGTTGTCTGAAGACAAGTGAGACTTCGAAGAGCAAGGACCATAACATCTGTATCTTGGGTCATGATATGGACATTCTTTCTAGCTTCAAAGATCCCTGCTGCATGAAGCATGAATAGAGTGTCTGCTTCCTCTTGTGTACTAACACCTATCGATGGCTGAACATCATTCATGTTGCTTTTCACATGCAGACGTGTTACAGTGACTACTGGAATCTTCAGCTGCAACGTGTTACAGTGACTATGAAGGTTGCTGTGTCATCTTTAATAATTATGGAAGAGAAAACTCAATCAAAGATATAATCAAACGTCACAAATTAGGAGTCCAATCATCAGTGAGAGCCTATATTGTTGCTGACACAATCCCCATTCATGACTCAAAGCTATTTTTGGCTAACAATGAAACTAAGGACTTCCTCACAATCTTCCTGGCAAACAAAGTTTTGCAGCTGAAGATTCCAGTAGTCACTGTAACACGTCTGCATGTGAAAAGCAACATGAATGATGTTCAGCCATCGACAGGTGTTAGTACACAAGAGGAAGCACTCAGACACTATAATCATGCTACATGCAGCAGAGATCTCTGAAGCTGGAAAAAGAATGTCCATGTTATGACCCAAGATACAGATGTTATGGTCCTTGCTCTTCGAAGGCTCAGGTTCTTGGTCTTCAGACAACCATGCTTATGGGAACAGGTGACAACAGAAGGAAAATCTTACCGAAACCAATACATATCCGTCTTGGGACATCAAAAGCACGCAGCAGCACTTCTGGGATTTCATTGTTTAAAATGATGCGACACATGTGGACAATCAGAGGTATATGCAAGTAGACTGCCTTCAAGGCCTTCACTGAAGCAACACCTGAAGAACTCATAGCGCTGAGTCAAATTGGTGATGCAGAAATGCCATCTCAAAGTGTTGTTTCAGGATGTGAGAGGTTTTTGTGCAGGCTCATGGGCACAAAAAATGACCTACAGGCCAACACAGCTGAAAAGAGATGGAAACGCTTCAAGAGCCAACCGGGGGGGGTGATAAAATCCTCCAACTTCTGGTGCGTGGCATCAACACATTCTGCGGGCGCATATGTAAGCATATGTTTGGAGTCAAGACCTTGTGGTAAATCCAAATATTCCAGACCCGTTCAAGCTAGGATGGTCGAGTGATGCAGATAAAATTCCAGTATATCCTGTCAGACATTGCAATAGCTCCCAAGTCTATTGTCGAGCTTGTTAGGTGTGGATGTGGAATAAGTAAATGCTCCAGAAGATGTTCCTGTAGACGACATACTGCAGTTACTGTCCGTTTTCCTATACATAATACACAGTGCTCTTTCACATAAACGCGTGACCTCTACAAATAGCCTACGTTAAAAGAATGGGGATATGCCTAGTTAACGTCGCTGTGTGAAAAATAACCGGCCAATATTAAAAGTACTCTTCTAAAATTCTAGACAATATAGTTTTGTAACATGTCCTAAATTTTTAGCTAATTTAGATGTTTGAAAATATTCGTACTTTGGTGTTTTAGGCATGATATGTAAACGACAGATAACACCAAAAAATATAAAGAAATTATTTCCAAACCGTGTTAAGTCTGCAAACCACCATGTTTCTCATTTTCAAGAACGCTGGTTAACAATAAGCAGAGTTTTGTCTCATTTCGTGAACAAAAGCCCACACAGAATTGTTCTCTAGCGCTCGCTTTATAATCGTTCACCCAACTGAAACTATAATCCCAGCCATTGCTCCATTGTACGTGTAAAAGCAGAAACATATGATGTGTGTATTTAACCAGAGAAGATATGATTTAATCAGTTGAGCTGCTTTCAATGAGTGTTATCTTGGTTTAATAGCTTTTAATGGGGTTTAAGTCCTGCAAAGGTCGAATTGAATTCTACTGTAGACATGACTGCATCATGACACAATCTGACTTGTACAGAAGCATGTGCTTGTGGAGCAGATGAAGAGTGTGCCAATACAGCTGTGCACCAAACCGAGGAACTTGGAAATACTGATAACAAAGATGCTGACAACTAGGCATTTAAATGCCTCAAGGTCAGCTCTATCATAAATGTTTAAAGTTGAATTACAATATTGAAATTTCAATTTTTAAAAACATAATTTTCTGCCTTTCATTGCATAAATGCTGAAAAATTAATCTTAGCCAATTGCAAGACACTTTGGCGGCCATTTGGAAAGTTGAAATGCACCTATATTCTCCTTAAACAATGTTGTTGCACTACTTTAAGATGTTTAGAATCATTTTCTTATCCATATCTGACAGAAATGAGATACGTGTATTTTACTCCCAATGATAGTAATTGCCTAAGGCAGTATCCAGCAAACACAAAAACGTTTTAAAAACGTTTTAAATAAGTTATATTTTGGCTTTTGGTTTAGGTAAAAACGTTTTAATAACACTATGGGACACCGCGCTACGCGCGGGTCCCCGCTAGGTGAGTAAATGGGAGCGTTCACTAAAACGGGAGGAATTACTGAACAGGTAGAATCATTGAAAAGGTAAATTTCATTTATCTGAGTCTGACCCTCGTTAAGCCTAAGTTTCCATTTTAGCTTCTTTCTTTCTTTTTAGTTTCTTCTACATGGGCCAATTTTGTTCCATTTTTAAAAAACATTTTGCTGCTAAGCTTCCAAATTTCCGTTACCATGTTTTTTATTTACTCAATCCCGTTCCCATTATTTTCTAAATCTGTCCTTTCTTACATTTCCCTGTTGACTTCATTTTTATTTGCTGCTTAGCTTGTGATTTCCCGTTTTCATGTTATTTATTTAGTTCTGTCCTCAGTTTAATAGCTTTTTTTATTTAAATCATCTAATTTTATTAGATTTTATTATTCTTTCCTTCTTTAGCCTATTTTATTCCCGTTTTCATTTTCTTACTGTGACTAACTATAGGCTAACCCACATACTCGTAGGCCTACCTGTTTGTCCTCATTTTGTTTTCTTTTTTAATTACAGTAGGCCTACCTCTTCATGTTGTATGTACTTTTTAACACACATCTTTTCCCCGTATTTATTACGCCTACGGTCGGTCGTTCACCCGTATTATCATTCATTGCGCGACTCTGCGTCGTTTACGCGCGACATGGCGTAGTGCTGCGTTACCCGCGCGCTATCGCTGGGCTACGCGAGCGGCTTGGCATTAGATACGCCTGTACGACGCGCATGGGCTATACAACTGACTCCCTTTTTTGTTTACCCAGCATAGCAACGTACCACATTTTCACTGATTTTGAGGCCAATTCTTGACCGTTTTCAACCAAATAAAGTTTAAACACGTTCCCGTATATTCATCGATCTCCCGTATGAATTTGGCGACATTTGGATCGAAACTGACGGAGCCTTTATAGCATACATAGATAGATAGATACATAGATACATACAACATTTAGTAAGACTAGCGGGATACCCGCGCTTCGCGCGGGTCCCCGCTAGATGGGAGCGTTCACCATAACAGGAATAATTACTGAACAGGTCGTACTTTTTTGTCCTCATTTTGATTGAATTTTTCTTTATAGTACCGCTTCATGTTGTTTATACAACAAACATCTTTTTCCCGTATTTATTACGTCCTCTCATAGCGTGTCTGCGGACGTGTTCACCCGTTATCATAATCCCGTGACCCGTCCATGTACCTTTTTGTCCTTTATTTTCCTTCTTTCCGTATTATCATGTCCACTGGTCTCTGGCTCGTAGTCGCGTGGCTCTGCGCCGTTTACGCGCCCATTGGCGTAGTGCGCATTACGCACGAGGCGCCGACGCGCTGCCGGCCAGCTGCAGTGACGCGTAAGCTGACAACTGATTTTCATAACAAAAAACCCGTTTTTACCCACATTTTCACTGTTTTTGCAGCCAATTCTTGACCGTTTTCAACCAAATAAAGTTTATACACGTTCCCGTATATTCATCGATCTCCCGTATGAATTTGGCGACATTTGGATCGAAACTGACGGAGCCTTTCCATGATACATAGATAGATAGATACATAGATACATACAACATTTCCCTATTTATAGTAAGATTAAAATGTCGGGTTATATAAAGGTCATGATAACGTTTTAAACGTTTTGTATGAAAACACACTACAACAACATTTTTAAATGTTTTCAAAAAATGTTATCTTAATACTAATTACGGCGTGTCCGTCCGTCCGTCCGTCCTCTGTCCGTGCGATATCGCGTGCGCGCGGTGCGATATCGCGGAGTATCAACGGGAGTGTGCGCGGAGTACAGTGCGCGCATCGGAAAAGCATTACAGTGTGACTAACAGGTGCATCTCATCGGACCAATAGGCCTATTTTCAAGACAGGATTAACATAAAAATCATCAGTTATGGTATAACCCGTTTGCGTTGAATTTCGGGGTATTTTGGGGTCCTCCAATGTGGTAGCAGGACAGGGTTTGAAAGAGGCGAACGATGGGTTTTCAGATTATGGGTACCGAAGTAAGCGTCACAGCTACAAAACAGAGTTGATTAATCATTGAGCGACGCATATCGTAGTAGTTTGAAGGTTAGGACATTAGTATTATGGGTAACGGGTGTTGGGCAATTAGAGATAGGCCTATCACGAGAACCGCCCAACCCGAGAACCGCGAAATCTAGTTGTAAACTATTTTTGCAAACATGTTTGCCAAATATTGTGTCAATACTTAAATAACATTATGTTAAAATATTTGAACCCAGCAAACACAGAAATGTTCTTAAAATGTTTTTTCAAAACCTTTTAATAACATTTAAATGTCGGGTTATATAAAGGTCATGAAAACGTTTTTAAAACGTTATTGAAAATATTTTGGCCAAACATTTTTTGCAAAATATTTTTTCAACCCCAAAATAACATTTTGTTTAGAATGTTTTGTATCAAGAATGTTTTTGGAATGTTATTAAAACGTTTTTGTACCCTTTATTTAGCCCGACATTTAAACATTTTCTGTAAAATATTTTTGTTTGCTGAGCAGTAGATTATCAAAAAATGTTTTTTAAGGTTATGAAAACGTTTTATACTCTTAATATACCCTTTATATAACCCGACATTTAAACCTTTTCTGACAACCTTTTATAACCTTTTGAGAATGATGTCGAAAACGTTTTGTGTTTGCTGGGATGTCATCTAGGCCTATATAAATAAAAGGAAGTCGCTAAATCTTGTGCGCGAATAGATTCAGAGATGCTTTCACTTTCAGCTCTGATTTATTCGTACATTGATCGGGTACATATTGCCATTAAACCATCTGAGGTTCATTTTTGCAAAAATTGATGGTAACTAAGAGAATAACATAAAAAACTGTCGTGTTGCTATGCAAAATCGCATGCAGTGGCATTGTGGGTAATAAGGACAACGTGAACCGCGTAATGATATTTCCATTACAAAACCATACGCAGAGCAACATTGCCCTGTTTTCTGCCAACTGCGAGGTGGCCAAGAAATGATTCAGGCTATCTAGATGCACAACATCGCGTACTTTAAGAATGATCTTACGAGCTTTTCGCCCCCACGCAGAGCTACGCACCCCATTTTCCGCCACTGCACCGAAGTTGGCAGCCAAGAGATTAAGGCTACGTCGCGTGAATTTTATTATTTATTCTAGGCCTATAATGAATCGTCGTTTAGTTTTACAGCCACATTCATACGGGAGATTGAGGAATATACGGGGAACGCATTGCACTTTATTTGGTTGAAAACGGTCAAGACCAAGAATTGGCCTCAAAATCAGTGAAAATATGGTTAAAACCGGGGTTTTTCCGGGATTTTTGTTGTCAAAACTCAGTGGTAGCGCGTACCGTAACTAACTGGCAGCAGGGGGTTGGCGTTAGTACGTCGGCGTACTGAGCAATGTGACGCGCACGTACGGGGTGCATAATATGCACAGACCAACTTTCCGTGCCAGAGAAATAGAAAAGAAAAGAAAGGAAGACAAAACTGAAAAGGTAGGCCTGGGTATTTCTCTGAAAAGGTGTACTATTTGAAGATAGGCAAATATGAATTTGAAAATGATTATAAAAATGTTTCCTTTACATATCTGTAAGGATGTAAGTCTCTAGTGCATGAAAACAATATTTGGCGCAATCTTTAGGGCGCCCTCTATATTATAGAGGGCGTAATCTGCAGGTTGTGCCAGGTGAGCATCATCTCCGTCACATTTAGGCCAAAAAGGAAATAAGGAAAAAAATTGTTAAAACTCTTAATTATGAGTTTTATGGATAACTTGTAAGTTGCTTGATTCATGTTTGCTTTTTTCATTTAAAAAAAATATGATTTTGTACTTTCGTCATTTAGTTGGGACAATGAGAGGCAGGCTGTACGGAAAATGTCATGTCTGTTAGTATTTTTTATACAAACTTAAGTATATTCATAATTTTGCTTGAAATAACTAAATAAATTTCTATTGACATAGTAAACACATACAATATCAATTACATTTCCAAATAGTAAATTCCATGTTGTCTGGGTCAAAGGTCAAATAAAGGTCAACAACAATTGTGATGGAGATGACAATGCTGTGATGGAGATGATAGTGATGTGACGGAGATGATATTTCTACACAAATTCCTATCGAGAAAGAGAATCATCTCCGTCACAGACATTTGATTTCAGTAATGTTTTCACACTACTTGAAAATTAAATTCATACAGATGAGAAGGTCTAGAATTGGTAAGCATTTTCTGATAAACTAAACTGGACTTCGCTGTATCTCAAGATCCGGTGATGTGATGGAGATGATGGTGATGTGACGGAGATGATATTTCTACACGAATTCCTATAGAGAATCATCTCCGCCACGGCAAATTGTGACGCCAACTGATGTAGCGGAGATGATGGTTCAGACATTGCTTACGATTAATAGCAGGGTTAATCTTACCCATGTGTTACATATCACCACAACAGCTTGTGGGACATATTCAACCATTATTATTTTCCGGAAAATTTCAACAATAAGACTTATATCAAATTGATCAGAAACGTTTGGAGATGATGTTGAATAAAGGTACGCACGTGTATACTTGAAGATACCCTCAAAATTGGCAGGAAAAGAGTGCCAATGTGCACCTATTCCGGGTTGATGTTTTTCGTCGTCTGTAAAAGGCAGCGTACAGGGTCAAATTATTGACCTCTGATATTTGGTCTTCACCTCCAGTCGTTTTGATGCCAATGTGACGGCAATGATGCAAAACCAAGGGACAGCAATTTTTGACACAAATTTTGAATTATTCCATAATATTGACTTTAGAAGTGGTTTTAAGCATTTAAACCTTCTTAGACATGATATTTACCCCAGTCAGTGGTAATTTTCACTTCCCACACTTGCTCACAAAAATACTACAAAATCACTAAAATTCGGTGCGCGACATCGGGATATGGGGTTTTCAGGGGGGTCGTCAGATATTGAAGAATTTTTTGACACCAAGAAATTAATTTTTCCCTACTTGGATGTTCTTAACTATTTTATACATACAAAAGTCCATGACTAAGCCAAAAAAGAAAAAAAAATCCGCTTTTAAAACTTTTATGAGCGCCGAAAGTCGCGGGACTTAAAAGTTACTCTTTTCAGAGAATCACCCGCCTATGGATGGGTCGGGTTGTGGATTATATGCATGGTACTGGATTCGGTTAAGAGATTACCCGCCAAGATGATAAAAATCGTGAGGATACGAGAGGAAAGAAGGAAGCTAAAAATGAAAGAATGAATAAATAAATTATATAGATGGGAACAAAATGTAGAAAAAAAGCCAAAACTAAGGAGAAATGTAAGAAATGGTAGATTTATAAAATAATGCATGGGAACGGGGCTCAATAAATGAATAACATGGAAACGGAAATCACGAGCTAAGCAGCATGGAACAAAATTGACCTATGCAAAATAAACTGAAGAGAAAGAAAGGAGCTAAATGAATAGAAAAAAAAGAAGAAGACAAAAAAGGTAGGCCTACGGGTAGGCCTATTATACAGGTTATGATTACAGTAACTAAATGAAACGGGAGCAAACTAAAGAGGGAAAGAAAGAAACTAATCAGGAAAATTAAGGGAAAAAAGAAGTTAAAATTAGAAACTAATCACGAAAAATAAGACAAATAATAAACAACTGAAGGAAACGGGAAATCACAAGCTAAGCAGCTGATAAAAATGAAGCTATAAAGGGAAACGTATAAGAAATGATAGATTTAGAAAATAATGGGAATGGGGTTAGGCCTAGATAGATAAATAACATGGAAACGGAAAATCACAAGCTAAATAGCATTTTGTTTTAATGGAAACAAACTAGGCCCGTGCAGAATAAACTGAAAAGAAAATGGAAATGCAAGAAGGGACAGGTTTAGAAAAATAAAATTTACCTTTCAATGATTCTACCTTTTCAGTAATTCCTCCTGTTTTAGTGATCGCTCCCATTTACTCATCTAGCGGGGACCCGCGCGAAGCGCGGGTATCCCGCTAGTATTTTAATAAAAGGCGGCCATTTTGGATTTAGAGGCCATCTTGGATTGGAGAAAATGGACCAAATTAAGTTTTTAGTTCTCAGTGGATTCTCAGAAACATAAGTAGTGAAAATAATCAGCAAAAAAGGAGAGAAACCAATGTCCTTATAGCTGGCAGACCATTTTAGACAAATTGGCGGCCATTTTGGATTTGGCAGCCATCTTGGATTCTAGAAAGTGATCCTAATTATGTTCTTAGTGGATTTTGACAATCAAAAGTATAAATAATCATTAAGATAAAATATGACTTTGTGCGCTTTTGGGACAAATACGGCTTAAAAAGCCTAAATATAGTGGCCATTTTGAATTTCAAAATGGCCGCCGAAAACACATTCGAAAAAAAATGGAACCAACTCAGGTTTTGTTCGCAGGGGTATTCAGAAGCTAAAACGCATTGGTTCCACTAATGTAGCAAATTTCATTGCACTGGGTTACAGAACGCCATGTACTATAATGACTTTAATTTCCTACATGCAAACATACATGTACATGTGCTTGTAACTCTATTTGATTAAAATTGCTAAAATGAGGTGGGGTTTGATATATTGTGCTCCTCCCCCCCCACACACACACATTGACGCCTCCTGGTAGACCTTACGGGACGAAAATAAAACCTTTCTTGTTAAGCTTAAGATTTGACCATGTTGATTAGCTTTGATTGTCATAGGGGTTGCCGGGCCCGGCAAGTCATACATTTTCATATTGAATTGAGGATCAGTATCACGATATGGGCTCCTGTACTGGTATTTGATACACTCAGGCAACGTGTCGTGTGCACGACCGACGAAATTCGAAATGTGCATAATGTTTTCTACATTTTGACCATAACCTAAAAAAAACCCAAAGACTATAATAGGCCTATACACTTACCGAAATTGAAGTGTAATTTGTCTTACTCTCGAAACTTTCCTATAGGATTCATTTATTTTAGGATCTTATACAAAAATGCGATTTCAAAAAAAAAAATTACAAAACACGCGCAACGTGGGCCAGCGCCAAGAGACCCTCTTTTAATTGCAACCCGGGGGGGGGCACTTCAATTTGAAATGGATATAGGTGTGGGGCTGGCGCTTTCGCACTAAGGGGCATTCGGTGAGAGCAACATGTAAAAAATATGGGGTGAGTGGGTGAGAGCATGATTTTTGGCATTCGGTGAGAGCAAAATGTAAAAAATATGGGGTCATTGGGTGAGAACATGACCTTTTTTTAAATGGAATCTTTGGGTGAGAACCAAAACAGCGCCACAAAAACATCGAAAATCGAATTTCTAGTTCTAAATGGCTTCAAATTTCTTTATTTTTTCAAAATAAGTAACAAAATCAGTGATAAATGAAAGTTGCTGTTCAAATTGAACTTGTAAGGGTCTTTGGGTGACAGATCAAATGGAAAAATAGGGGGTCTTTGGGTGTCAGAGCGCGGAGCGAGCATGTGTTCGTAAAAAATATGGGGTCTTTGGGTGACAGCGATGCTGAAAAAGGGGTCTTAACAGCCCTACATGCGCGTCACCTCCAAAGTTGGAGTGCCCCGGGGATTGCAAAACAAAAGGCCACTGTCCCTGGCTTCTCAGAATCCGTCTGCCTATTCTGGTGAGTTCAATATTTTAATATTGAAGAGTCCTTTTTTGGTATGATCAAAACTAATTACCTTGAAAAATGACGTTGGTTTTTATCGGAAAAAATATCACGAAAACGAAACTGAATTATAAAAGTATGCTACCTGGAAAGCCCGGGTGAATGAAAAGCCGATGAACCAGAACTTTACATTCTGCTTTGGTGTTAATTGTGAAGGAATAAGTCATTGCTGTTCATTACGCTAGATGACACAGGACTGTTAAGTCACATCACGAAATATCTTTGATCAAAAAAGTGTATACCAGTGATAGTACTGCATGCTACATCATAAATTACGTTGGAATTATTTACAGGATCTGTGGAATTATATAGGCTGAAACACGCAACCGCTACAGCATAACAAGTTAACATTAAATTGGTAGGTTTTAAGATTTTAAACCTATAGGGATTTGATGGGTTAATTAAATAAACAAATAAATAAATTTCGGTGTTTTACTTTATTTATATTTATTTTTAAACCGCTCATAATTTGATAGATCGCTGGTTCTGCCATGATACACTGTGATGATTATTTTGGTAATTAAATGACTACGCTGGTAATGGGAAGTTCCCACTTTATTACTTGGCCATAACTCTGAACATACTTAGGCCTAGGCCTACATGTAACTAAAAGCAACAAAACTGATATGAACATGAGGAGAATTTTATTAGCTGCATGCGATATGATACCAAATTTGTGTAAAAACAAATCCGAATAATCGAGAAATTAACGATTGAATGATATTTGGTGCGATTTGATAAGTTACAAATTGAATCAGATTATACGCAGTGAGCGTGTTTATAGTGGTGTACGGTGTTTATACGGTATCCTTATACGCATATGGGATCTACCAAAAAACGTTTCAAAACGTAAAAAGCGGCCAAAGTTTAAAAAATCTTTCCTGTGTGGCTTTTCACCCTTTTTTAAACTTGGTCCCATTTAGTAAAGTAGTAATAACATGAAGAATGAGTCCTAATTTTTACATGCAACCATTATCAAAAACATTTCAAGGTTTATGTTTTATTATATTGCGTGATCATAAAGAGTAGTAGAGTATTATATATACTTAGCAAATTGACTGTGTGTCAACCTGCTACATATAGGCCCTACATCTGTACATAAGGCGCAGAATCGCACATGACGATGAAGAATTAAACAAAGTGAGTATTTGCTACAAAATACATTATAACGTCTATAGGGAAAAAACTTCAATTACGCACGAACATTAATTCATTTGCTCTACAAAATAAACACTGACAACTAAGAAAACCAACAAGTAGCCTATACACCAATCCGAGAAGCGTTTACTGTATTTGGCCCTCTATTGACGGCAACACAGATGTACCAGAGCGGGAGATTTAATTCGTAATTCAATACTCATGATTGTGTATTGAATATCACTGTTGTGTACAATTCCCGGGTACAATTCTGTATAGCACACAATAAATAATGGATAGAACCCCCGACCTCGGGACACCGCAGTTTTACATCGGGGACACCGCAGTAATGGCGAAGTCGGATAGGTGTATAGATGACTTCGTATGGGTCTTTAGAAACTTTCATAAATGGGACCAAGTTAAAAAAGGGTGAAAAGCCACGCAGGAAAGATTTTTTAAACTTTGGCCGCTTTTTACGTTTTGAAACGTTTTTTGGTAGATATTAATTCTTTTTTTGAGGTAAAAAATATTGCGCGCTAAGTGGTTCTTTGTAGCCATGCGAGGTGAACTAGTTGGATATCCATATTTCGCGGTTAATGGTGCTTTGTAGCCCTGCGGGCAAACTAGTTGGATATCCATATTTCGGGGTGAGTGGTTTTTGGAAGCTCCGAGGGCAAACTAGTTGGATATCCATATTTCGCGGTTAGCGGTTCTTTGTAGCCCTGCGGGGCAAACTAGTTGGATATCCATATTTCGCGGTTAGTGGTTTTAACGACCCGTAACCACCCAAATCAGCTGCATACCGCATCCAGCTATTTTATTTATCAAAATACTAGTTTTTAATGCTATGGGGTTAACAGAATTATTAAAAAATTAATAGCTGAACCCAATAGTTCAGCCAAGGACTGGAAACGACATATTGATGACTTTATATAGAGTGTATTCAATAAACCCAAGGCGGAACGAGAGTTGCTAAGTAACCGCTATCCGAACCATAAACACACATGCATGATCAGACAACGAGTATTCAATTTCCTCATAGCATCCCACGTTGTTCACACGTCAGTCGAATTTGGCGGTGTTGGTTTGTTAGCCCTCCAAGTTATAACATCGTTCACTTTGTGTTGAACATTGTATGTGAGCCTCGCTGTAATAACATAAAGATCAGTCTGATCAGTGTGATATCACAGAGCAGACCCTTGAGAGGGCACTTGGCTCATTTGCATGGCAGTCGGACCCTCCATTGTATTTGATCATTTGTGTATGGAGTGCAATGGCGACCCGTCATTGTATTTGTTCATGTGTGTATGGAGAGCCACTCTTGGAGCCCATGGGACTTAGGCTAGGTCCTCAGGTAGAGTCAGACGCTGTATGTACTAGAAACGCCCATTCTTGATTCTGCGTTCATTCAATGTTAGCATTAAATTTGTATTGCCCGGCGGCCCCGCGTAATGGAAAAACCTGAATTTGTTACATAAAAAGAAATGAAAATTAAAAAGGCAAGGTTCCACCTGAGTACATATTAAATGGGTGTAGAATTTTTTTTTCAAATATATATATGAATTTAGACAAACATACGGGATATAATGAACCTTTGACATGACGCCATGATGACATGATTTTATTAGTCGTTTTATATATCACCTATACCGCACAGTGTCTTCGACCCTATATCTTCATGGCAGGAATCGCCATGGTAGGTTAAATCCACAGCCACGATTAGCCATTTGGTTCAAACCTTTAAAGCTCTTTTAAACTAATAATTAGTCGAGGGACATAACTAAGGCTACTCACAATAGCCGGGTAATCGATCTTGGTTGTGCGTGATTAAGCTTGTATACCCCATTGAGGTCAATGGTCATCGACTTTTATACTGCCTACAGTGAGTGCAGCTGTACTACACGCTGCACGCTGTAGTCCATAACAGGACCAACGCAATATAAAATGGTCAAATTTTGAGTTCAAAGCGCACGGCCAATTTTCAAAGCGCATTCTAGCGACTATCATATCTGTTCAACACGTATTTCCAAGTTTATGAGACCAAATCTGGTTTCTTGAGAAAAAATCATGACGGGAGATATTCATCATTTTCTAACCCGGTATCAGAAGATTTTCGTCTGATATCAAAATCGTGCATAGCAATTCACGTGTATCGATCCCGTGTATTCATTTTAGTGTCCCTTCTGCACCAAATAATTATTAGCCAGGCGGTGTCGGTGTGTACCGTGTATCATAATACCAGTATTTGTAATTTTATATTATATAGAACTAATATTTTGCATCATAAATGCGCAGTTCATATGCACAGACGATTACTAATCTTCACGACTTCAAAATAACATGTTACAAAGCAGGTAATAGGTGCTGGCCTTGTCCTATTGTACTTGTTCATTTGTGTATGGAGAGCTCACTGACCTGTTAATAGAGGTCAATGGAATAGCTTCTTTATGGGGCACCTCTCCATCGGTTTCAGGGCGCAGTTCATTGAACTCAGCGGGATTCTATTGCAAGTGCTTTTATATTATTACAAAACGGATCGTGGTTATTGCCTTGACAAACCTAATAAATAATTCATACCAGGGATGAATAAATCCAGGGGTGCGGACATTTCATTGGTCGCAAACCACCGGGATTCGATACAAGTTTGCGTTATAAATGAATGCGTGAATAAGAGTGTCATCCCCTTGGCGCGATATTTGATTTCTGAATATACTCAAGTTGCCGTTGAAAATGCCTAAAAATCATCAAGATATTGCAATACTGTCTAAAGTGATGTAAAATTGTGGCAAATTTGTATGATTTATCGCACATAATTTCTGGGTAGCGTGGAGAATCATTTACATAGGATTTTGGAGAAAAATGGGATAATTATATGGAAATATAGAATGGCGGAAGAAACAAATAAAACATTTTCCTGGAATGTGTAGACCATACTCTTTCTGTTCCTATTGATTTCTATACTGAAATAATTCTTAAAATGAAGTTGTTGGATGATTTTAGTTGGCATTTCTAGAACGTAAACATGTAGGCAGATAGTAGAGAGGGCACTCTATTCACGAGATTTCTTTTCCAACGCCAAAATAGCACGAATTTTGGTGGTTTGCGAGTGAAGAGTGTCCGCACTATCGATGGACTACGTAACTGTTCAATAGGTTTTTGTAAATGAGCTAGTGTTAGTGGGTAAGCTGTACATCTCTTTTGCATTGTTAAGACAACCACGCTAGGTTTTTTCGATCAACGTACTATGCGTGTTTGGTCAAGCGAGGATAATTTGTAAAGCAGCAAGTAATGGTGAGGATGTTGCCCTTTTTAACTACTTCTGACTTTTGATTTAGCCCAAAACGAATCAATAAAATCGTGTATAAGATATTTGTGGGGATATTTGGGCGCTATTACAACAATTTAAATAAATGGGCACTTCTGGGTTGCATATATTATAGACTCTATAGAATTTAAGTATGATATATTTTCGATGGTAAATATATTTTCACTTTCAAAGTTTGTAGTTTTCATAATTGCAATTTCTTAATATTATATAAAAGGTGAGAATAAGACTATAAATGTAAGAGTATGGGATCATTTTGATTGTTAATAAATGCGAAACGCCGGCGGTAGACATCAGCAATATCAGGGATTGCCGCGATTCTTGCAGTAGCTTTTATGAATAGAATACAATAGTGGATACAATAGCGGATACAATAGCGGAACAATAGAGCTCTCTTACGGGCAAATAAACCTCGTCGCGTTTTGCTAAATTTCACTTCTTCTTTTCATGAACTAACCGTTATTTTTTTTAACTTGTGGCAAAACTTCGACCGAAGTTTTTAATTAGGGCTATTAGGCTGTGAGTGTGAATGTGACTTATCCGTTATCTCGGCTATTTAAGGAATCTAGAATGAGCGTTTATTGCGCTTCGACAGTATTTTTGTGGGACATGAGAGCACCTCAGACCTATCGAATTGCATTCTGAATACGAAGCATGTCTTTCTGATATCAAATAATTTTCATTTTTGAAATTCACGATATAATACAAATTTTATGACAAATTATTAAAATTTGATATTTTTCATATTTTTGATATATAACAGTCCTCGAAATAAATTTTATAAATCTAATGATATATTCTTAAAGTGTATGTAGCTGGGAGGAAAAGCCGACGATCAATTGAAAATTTTGACCTCTTATATTGAAGATATTGATTTTTTCCCCCAAAAAGACCTAATTTATTTTGGTGTTTTGGGGAAAAAAATCCATATGTTCAATACGAAAGGTCAAAATTTTCAATTGATCGTCGGCTTTTCATCCCACCTACATACACTTTACTTCAAGTACCGTTAAATATCAAAAATATCAATTTTTAATGATTTGCCATAAAATGTGTATACAACAACAACAACAACAACAAAACTGCATTTATATAGCGCCTTACGAAACACCTCAAGGCGCTTTACAGAGAATATACTAAAATACTTAACTTACAACTTAATACAACTTAAATTATACAAATATATTACAAGACGTGATTAAAATACTAGTTAAAAGACCAAATGTATGTACAAAAATTAGTTAACTCTTAAAAGAGATGAATATACGCATGAAAAATACATTAAAAGAAACCAGATAAATAACCATGCAGGAATTCGATGTCGCTCAATCAGGAAGGAGGAGAGGAGAATCTGGAGGCAAACACGATATTGAGAGTGCGCAAAAACAGTGCTATACCGTGACAGAAAGCGAAAAGCACAAAATGCAACCAGAAAACGCATGAATGAGTGACATCGAATCCTCAGCAGAAAAACATATACAACATAAAATAGTAATCATTATACGCAATGCACAAGTTTTTGGCAAGATCAGGAACAAGTTCTTAGTCGTCTGGCAAGTCAAAGAGATGTGTCTTGAGCAGCGATTTGAATTTTGCGAGTGAGTCTGTAGCGCGGATGTTTGATGGCAGCTTATTCCACAACTTGGGTGCTGCGGAAGTGAAAGCACGGTCTCCATATGTTGCCGTCTTGATGGTTCTGACGGATGGAGGCTTAAGCAGATTACCTCCCGAAGTGGATGATCTTAATGTCCTCGGAGGCTCATATATGATGTCAGCAATGTATCGCGGTGCCAGGCCATTCAAAGCCTTGAAGGTCATGATGTAGTCATGTCTACAGTAGAATTCATCTCGACCTTTGCAGGACTTTAACCCCATTAAAAGCTATTAAACCAAGATAACACTCATTGAAACAGCTCAACTGATTAAATCGGATCTTCTCTGGTTGTGCACAAGTGTCTGTTTTACATGTGCGATATCGCAATAAAGCTGGTATTATAGCTTCATTTGGGTACCCGATTATAAAGGAAACGAAAGGAAACAATGGTATGTGTACCTTTGTTCACGAAATGAGACAATGGCGTGCTTTTTGTAAACCAGCATTCTTGAAAATGAGCAACATAATGATTGTTGACTTAACACGGTTTGGAAATAATTTCTTCATATTTTTGGTGTTATCTGTCGTTTACATATCCTTCCTAAAACACAAAAGTGCGACCCTCTCCAAATATTTAGGGCATGTTACAAAACTATATTTTCTAGAATTTCATAGAATAATTTAAATGTAGCTTGTACCGTTTTTTTGTGGCATCCTTCAGAAGTGAGCGGTCCGATACCAATATTTTCGGTCAAATCTCCATTCAATTAACACAGGGAGTTGGCTAGCTATGCCTTGCCCTCACTCATATTTTACAAAAGTGCGACCATTTCTGAACATCTAACCTAGCTGTAATTTTAGGTCATGTTAGAAAAATATATTTGCTAGAAGTTTGGAGAATAAATTAAATATTGGCTGGTTATTTTTCACACAGTGATGTTAACTAGGCAAGTGTCCATTCTTCCAACATACATCATTTGTAGAGGTCACGCGTCAATGGTGAGAGCACTGTGTATTGTGTATAGGAAAACGGACAGTAACTGCAGTATGTAAGAAGGAGAATTTTAATCACAATTCTCTTCCAAATGGCAGCCAATGCAGCTGGCGGAGAATGGGTTTCATATGAACACGGCCCTTGACGCGGGTGACGAGCCTAGCGGCTGCATTCTGGACTCGCTGTAGGCGGTCGATCTCATTTTTAGGAAGCCTATACAGCAGGCTGTTGCAGGAGTCCAGTCTTGAACTTACAAATGCATGCACAAGTTTTTCTGTTGAGGCTTGGTCCAGATATATTCTGAGCTGGCCAATATTGTACAGTGCGAAAGACGCACTGCGGCAGATACTGCTCACTTGTTGGCTCATAGTGACGTGCTCGTCGAAGACAACACCCAGATCACGGGCAGAAGTTATTTACACTTCTCTATGCCGATGACACAATCGTTTATGCAGAATCCGAACTCGAACTTAAATGTGCTTTAAACGCCGTTTTTGACTATTGCCAAGCATGGCATCTTACTGTTAATACTAGCAAAACGAAGATAGTTGTGTTTTCACGCGGCAAAGTGAGAAAGTGTTGTAACTTCAAATTTGGTAAGGACTTAATTGGAAATGTGGATAACTTTGACTATCTTGGAATTAGGTTTAACTATAACAACAATGTTAAGAAGTCCATTAACAAACAGATTACTCAGGCAAGACGAGCAATGTTTAGTTTAATTTCAAAAGCTAACAAACTCGACCTTCCTATTGATATCCAACTTGAGCTGTTTGATCAACTTGTCCAACCTATTCTTCTCTATGGTTGTGAGATTTGGGCGGTTGGTGACATTTCTGAAATTGAACAACTTTATTTGAAGTTTTGTAAACAAATTTTAAGACTCAAACGCAATACTACAAATTGCATGGTATATGGTGAATTGGGAAGGTGTGGAATGAGTACTGTTATCGACAAAAGAATGGTCATGTTCTGGTATAAACTAGCCAATAGTAAACACAGCAAGCTTTCAAGCATGGTGTACAGGCTGACACGAGCTTTATATGACAAGGGAATTTATCAATCAGCGTGGCTGACAAAACTTAAGTCTGTTCTTGACAACACTGGTCTCTCATATTTATGGAACATGCATTTAGAAATGGTTAATCAATCTTGGTTTAAGAATACTATTGGTCAAAGGCTTGTCGATATCTCTAGGCAACAATGGAATGCTGAAGTAAATGCCAAAAGTTCTTGTACTAATTACAGAATTTTTAAGACAGAACTTCAGTTTGAAGAATATCTCACCATCCTCAACCAACGCGACCGTATCAGACTCTGTAGATTTAGATGTAATAACAGTAAAATACCGATCGTTACAGGGCGTTACCAGGGCATTGAACGGCAAAATAGAATATGCCCTTTGTGTACAAATGCTCAACTTGGGGACGAGTTCCACTATCTTTTCCAATGTCCGTCTCTGGCTGAAGAGAGGATGCTGTTCCTAGAACAATCTTACATCTCCAGACCAAACACTCTCAAAATGAACACTCTTTTTAACAGCCAGAGAGGTAATGAGTTATCAAAACTTGTAAAGTTTTGTCATTGTATTATGAAAAAGTTTAATTGACTCATATTCTGATATAGATGTCATTGCAATAGGTCTAGGCCTATATTATTGGGTGTTTGTTTGTTTTTTGGACACTAATAATATTGTATGATATTGTAGGTTATGATAATTATGTCTTATTGTAACTCTCTTATACCAAATGTTTTGGTGGCATAGAGACAAATAAAACTTGTAAACTTGTAAACTTGTAACTGCAACACCGCCAACGTGAACAGCTGGGGCGGCTGGTGTGGAAGTAAAGCGCGAAGTCAGATGTAAGATCTCCGTCTTACTGTCGTTAAGCATCCGCTTGTTCTTAATCATCCAACTCCTCACATCAGATATACACTTCTCAATGCGAGAGACAGCAGTGTGAATTTCTTGATCTTTGAAGGAGAAATATATCTGTGTGTCATCCGCGTATATCATGCACTCAAGACCGTGTGACTTGATTATGTCATCAACAGGGGCGGAATAGTAGGAAAATGCCATCGGTCCAAAGACAGATCCTTGATTCATTCTTGATGATTCTTGATTCTTGATTCATTATCATCCTTAAAAGCAAATCTTGCTGTCCCGGACGTTGAATGGTGCAGTGCGGTCCAAGTGCAACTTATATACAAAAACGGTGAACAACAATGGCTGATGAAAAACATAGGGTGCTGCTAAAAACTTGATGTGGGATTTACCACCCGTTAATGGAAGCAGGAGGCTGCAGTCTTCGGATGGCTGGTAAAGCTGCCGAACTGAAGCCCTGGTGTGTTGTTGCTGTAACTGCTTCCAATGGTAGGACGTTCCAGATTAGTATCACCCGGGGTAAAAGGAGTTGGCCTACTTGTATGAGTTGAGATTTGTGATGACCTGGTGAAACCGGAGATGATGCAGACCTCTAGCTGGCCTCTGGTTTGGTTTGAAATGCTGGGGTATGGTGATGTTGACAGCGCCATTGAAGATCTTATGAAACATGGTCGCTTGGGCAAGGAGTCTTCTGTCCTCCAGTGTGTCCCATTGGAGTGTGTTCAGCATTGCAGAGACACTTGATGTTCTTCTGTAGTCTCGTACTGCAAATCGAGCTGCTTGCCGTTGCACACTCTCCACCTTGGTCTTGTCACTCTTGGTGTAAGGGTTCCACACTGTAGATGCATATTCGAGTTGTGGTCTAACAAGGCTCTGGTACGCTCGCTCCTTGACAGAGACGTCACACGGCCCAAGATTTCTTCGTATCAATCCCAGCGTCCTAGAAGCTTTAGCTCTGATGGTTTCTATGTGCTTGGTCCAAGACAGGGTTGATGTAATGGTGACACCCAAGTACTTGGTGGAATTTTCCTTGGGGATAACATCCTCATCAATGGTATAGGCATGTTCAAGAGGTTGGCGCTTGTTGGTAATTGTGAGATGGACGCACTTTTGACGTTGAAACTCATGCCCCAAGTCTTGGCCCAGGAGAACACAGTGAGCAAGTCCTGATGAAGGAGAATCTGATCCTGTGGTGTCTTGATTGTTCGATAGATCACGCTATCATCAGCGAAGAGCCTGATATTAGATGTTACATTATCGGCGATATCATTGATGAATAGAAGGAACAAAACTGGCCCAGTACTGATCCCTGGGGGACTCCAGATACCACTGGGCACCAGTCCGACTCTTCTCCATCTACCACAACACACTGTGACCTGCCTGTCAGGAAGCTCTTAATCCAGCCATTTGTTTTCCCAGTCACACCATAGTAGAGCAGCTTGTGAAGGAGATATTCATGGGGCACTTTGTCGAATGCCTTGCTGAAGTCTAGGAAAAGGACATCCGACTGGCCACGTATGTTGAGGGTATATGCCCAGTCATCTACTGCCTGGATAAGTTGTGTCTCGCATGACAGCTTCTCCCTAAAACCATGCTGGTTGTCTATGATGATATTTTGGCTACTAAGATGTTTGGCAAGGTGACTGAGAATTATGTGTTCTTGAATTTTACAACATATGCATGTGAGGCTCACTGGTCTGTAATTTTCAGGGCTGGTCTTGTCACCCTTTTTGAAGATTCCTGTGACTCTCGCCTTGGACCAGTCAGATGGTATACACCCTTCACTGTAGGATTGCTGAAAGATCTTTGTCAGCATCGCAGACACATCACTGGCGTAATCGTGCAGCATTCTGGCGGGAATGTCGTCTGGGCC